>NW_025721185.1:0-371712 GCF_922984935.1 Meles meles
TTTTTTGGTTGTTGCGTTGTATCAGTTCTACATATTTTGGACACTACCCCTTTATTGCACATGATATTTGCAAACATCTTCTCCTATTAAGTACGTTGTATTCTATTTATTACATTTTCATTGCTGTTCTGCTGTGCGGTAAGTTTTTATATTGATGGAGCTCTAGTAGTTTATTTTTGCTTTTGTTTCCTTTGCCTTAGGAGGCATGTCTATTAAATGTATGGTTCATGTCAGAGAAGTTACTGTCTGTGCCCTCTTGTAGGATTTTTATGATTTAAGGTCTCACATTGAGGTCTTTGAAACTGTTTTCAGTTTATTTGTCCATATGGTGTAAGAAAGCAGTCTAATTTCATTGTTTTGTGCATAGCTGTTCAGTTTTCCCCAACACCATTTGTTGTAGAAACTGTCCTTTTCCCTTTTAATAGTTTTGCCTGTTTTGCAGAAGATTAATTGGGCACGTGATTGTGGGCTGATGTCTGAGCTTCTATTCCGTTTCCTTGGTCACTGTGTGTATTTTTTTATTTTTGCCAGTCCCATACTGTGAGGATGAATGCAGCTTTGTAGTATAATTTGAAATATGGAATTGTGACGCCTCCAGCTTTGTTTTTCTTCATAACATTGTGCTGGTTGTTCAGTATCTTTTGTGATTCCATACAAAGTGTTAGGGTAGTTTATTTGAGTTCTTTCATTTTTTATTTGAATTCAATGAGCCAACTTATCATACATCATTATTTTCAGATGTAGTGTTAAATAACATATCAGATGTGTATTGCATCACGTGCCCTCCTTAATGCCCATCACCCCCAGTTACCCCCCCACCCCCCATCCAGCAACCCTCAGTTGGTTGCTATAGTTAAGAGTCTATCATGGTTTTTTCCCCCATCTCTGATGACTTCCCATTCTGTTTCCCCTTCCTTTGCCTACGGTTCTCTGCCCTGTTTCTGATATTTCACATATGAGTGAAACCCTATGATAATTGTGTTCTTTCATGGACATATTTTACTCAGCATAATATCTTCCAGACCCATCCAGGTTGATGTGATCGTAAGTATTCATCCTTTCTGATGGCTGAGGAATATTCCATTGAATATATGAACCACATCGTCTTTATCCATTCCTCTGTCCATAGATATCTGGGTTCTTTCCATAGTTTATCTAGAGTGGATATTGTTGCGATGAACACTGGGGTGCAGGTGCCAGTTCTTTCCCCCTACATCTCTATTTTTGTGGTAAAAGCCCTGTAGTGAAATTGCTGTGTTTTAGGGTAACTTTACTTTTAACTTCTTGAGGAAACCCCGTACTGTTTTCCAGAGTGGATATAACAGTCTGCATTCCAACCAGGAGTGTAGGAGGGTTCTCCATTCTCTGCATCCTCACCAATATTTGTGGTTTCATGTCCTGTTAACTTTAGACATTCTGCCTGGTGTGATAGGACACCTCAATGTGGTTTAGATTTGCATTTCCCAGAAGCCATGTGATATAGAACATTTATGTATATATCTGTGGGTCACATGCATGTCATCATTGGAGAAATATCTGTTCATATTTTCGCCCATGTCTAGACCTTCCGTTGGATTAAGGCCCAGAAGCCTAGAAGATACAATCAGCCAGAACTGTGGAGATTTTCACAAGGTCTGAGATACAATGGAGATTTAGGGTGTGTATCAAGCTCAGGGATTGTCTTCAGAGGGTGGATGGAAGTGTAGGTTCACTGACATTGTCTCAGGTTTGCATTCAGATGTCTCATGCTCTGAATCCAGTCTGGAGTAAAAAAAGGAGTTTCCTTTTGTGTGGCGGGCTGATCCTCTGGTTTTGCTAAAGTGTTCCCAATACCCGGGGCTTGGGATCCAGGCCTCTACAGATGGACCTCTCAGAACTCCAAATAGGGTTAGGGTTAGGACCTAGGAAAATGGAAGGTCTGAATTGCCAACCGTGTGGTGAGCGTCCTGGAGGGCTGAGTTGAGGACATGGGTCAGGGTGAGTGTCCCGGCTCAGGGGTTTCAATCCATGAGCCCTTGAATGTGGGAGTTCACTGGGATGGAAACAGATGGGCCTTCATATTTATACTGACCTATATACTTACTGGAGTCCATTATGGAAAGATTTCCATCTGGGTGTGAGGCTGAGTCCTGTGGTATTGCTCCAGTCATCCCCAAATCCTAGGGCTTTGGAGCCCACCCTTAGGGGACGGAGACATGAGAACCCAAGCTAGGGATAGAGTTAGGGCCAAAGGACATTGCAGGCCCAAACAGCTGACAGTGTGTGTGGTTCCTAGAGGCTGGAATGAAGGATGAGTGTTCTGGTCTGGTCAGGCACAGGGTTTGTGACCTAGAGGCCACTGAAATTGGGGGTTTTGCTGGTATAGGCTCAGATGGGCAGGCATTTTATCCTGCTTTGAATACTTTCTAGAGGTCTACATGGCACGCTTTCCTCCTGTGTGTTAGGATGAGTCCTGTGGTATGGCTAAGGTGACCCCAGTCCGTGGGGTAGGGAGCCAGACCCCTAGGAATTGAATGCTCAGAACACAAACTAAGCTTCAGTTAGGGGTTAGGAGCATGGCAGGCCCAATCTGATGGTGGTGTGGCAAGCTATCCAGAGGGCTGAGTACAGAGGGATGGATAGAGTAAGTGTCAGGTTCAGGTTTGTGTCCAGCTGCTGACTCTGGGTGAACTCAGTGGTGCGTGGCAGATTTCTCCTGCTCAGAATCCTTTGCAGAGTCCCAAATGGTATGGTTTCCTTCTGGGTGGCAGGCAGAGATCTCAAATATTGCTCAGGGGTCCCCATCCGTGGGACTTGGGTGCCAGTCCTCTGGGGACAGAGCATGAAACCCCAACCTAGGGTTGGGGCTAGGTCCCAGCAACATGACAGGCCTGATTTGCTGGTGCTGTGCAGAGCTCTCACGGGGACTGAGTAGAGAACATGGGTCAGTCTGAGTCAGGCTCCGGGTTGGTGGCCATGGGGGGAAAGGCAGATTTCTCCTGCTCTCAGTCCTTGGCAGAGTTCCAATTCTACTGTTTCCTTCTGGGTTGAAGACAGAGTCCTCTGGCATTTCTCAGGGGTCCCACATATGTGGGGCTTTGGTACCTGTATTCTTGGGACACAAGACAGAAAATGTACCTAAGTTTTGGTTAGGGCTGAGGGTCATGTCAGTCTCAATAGGCCACCCTGAGAGGAGTGACCTGGGGAGCAGAGTTGAGGACGTGGGTCAGTGTGAGTGTTAAGATCCAGGTGTGAACGGGGGGTGCTGAAAGTGGGATAGCCTCAGGGGGCCAAGAAATATTCTGGTATAGTTCAGGTGTAACCCATCAGCGGAGCTTTGGTGTCAATCATCAGAGGACAGAAGACTGAAAACACAACCTAGGGCTTGGAAAAGAGCACAGGGGCATGGCTGGCCTGATCTGCTGGTGCCGAGGCTAGATGTCTGGGGTACTGAGTTGAGGGCCATGGTCAGGTGGTGCATTACGATCTGGGTTTGTGCCTGGGGGGGTGGCCGAAGGTGGAGGTGGCTTCAGGGAGCATGAAGATTTCTCCCATTCCGATGGTTCTGTGCAGCTCCAAACAGAACGGTTTCCACCCGGGTGGCAGACAGAGCACTGGGTTGTGGCTCAGGGGTCCAAATATGGAGAATTGGGGGACCAGCCTCTGGGGATGAAGACCGAAAATGCAACCTAGGCTTAAGGTTAGGGTCAGGGGCATGGCAGGCCCAATTTGCTGGCACTGAGAAGGGATCCCAGGGGGATGAATTGAGGGCAGAGGTCCGGTGGCATGAGAGGGTCCAGGTTTGTGGTCAGGGGACCGCTGAAGGAGGGGGTTGTGCTCAGGGAGGCATGCAGTTTCTCCCACTCTGAGTGTTCTACTCAGTTTCAAATGGCACGGTTTCCTCCTGGGTGGTAGGCAGGCTGAGTGCCAGCCTCCACATTTGTGCCCCAATGGTGCGCAGAGGGTGGGGGATAGCCTCGGGTGAACCGTGCAGGTTTCTCCCGGTCTGAGGATTCGACACAGCTCCAAACAGCATGGTTTCCTCCTGCATGGTGGACAGAGTCCTGAGGTGTCACTCAGGAATCTTTAATCTTGGGGTCTTGGGGTCAGGACTCTTGGGGATGATACCTGAAAACCAAAATTAGGGATAGGGTTAAGGCCTAGGGCCATGGTAGACCTGATATGCCAGTGCAGAGGCAGGTGCCCTGGTGCGCTGAGTTGAGCTCGGGTGTCAGACGGGGCCTTAGCCTCTAGGTGTGTGTCCAGACGTTCGCATAACCTGGGGGGTGACTTCAGGGGTGCATGGAAGTTTCTCCAGCTCTGAGGGTTCAGCGCAGCTCCAAACAGCACAGCGGTGCCCTGCGTGGCAGGCAGATTCCCAGCATGAGTATCAGGCATCCTCAATCCTTGTGACGCAGTATGTGGTCTATTCTGGAGAAGGTTCCATGTGCACTTGAGAAGAATGTGTATTCTGTTGTTTTAGGGTGGAATGTTCTGTATATGTCTATGAGGTCCATCTGGTCCAATGTTTCATTCAATGCTCTTATTACTTTTTTAATTTTCTGCTTCGATGATCTGTCTATTTTTGAGAGAGGCGTATGAAGATCTCCTACTATTATTGTATTCATATCAATATGACTCTTTATCTTGATTAATAGTTTTCTTATGGAATTGGGTGCTCCCATATTGGGGGCATAGATATTCACAATTGTTAGATCATCTTGGCGGATAGTCCCTTTAAGAATTATGGAGTGTCCTTCTGTATCTCTGACTACAGTCTTTAGTTTAAAATCTAATTTATCTGATATGAGAATCGCTACCCCCCCGGCCTTCTTTTGAGGCCCATTGGCATGAAAGATGCTTCTCCATCCATTCACTTTCAGTCTGGGTGTATCCTTAGGTTCAAAATGGGTCTCTTGTAGACAACATATGGATGGGTCCTGTCGTTTTATCCAATCTGCAACCCTGTGTCGTTTTATGGGCGCATTTAGGCCATTCACATTGAGAGTGATTATTGAGAGATAGGTTTTGATTCATGTCATGTTGCCTTTGAAGTCTTTCTGTCTGTAGATTGTTTCTATATTTCTGTTCAATGATATTCTTAGGATTTTTTCTCTTTTATAGGACCCCGCTTAATATTTCCTGCAGTGTCGGCTTGGTGGTTGCATAGTCTTTTAAGCCTTGCCGGTCTTGGAAACTCTTTATCTCTCCATCCATTTTAAATGTCAGTCTTGCCGGATAGAGTATTCTTGGTTGCATGTTCTTCTCATTTAGTACTCTGAATATATTTTGCCAGCCCTTCCTGGCTTGCCAGGTCTCTGTGAAAAGGTCTGACGTTATTCTAATGGGCTTGGATGCCCACTCTCACCACTCTTGTTCAACATAGTATTAGAAGTCCTAGCAACGGCAATCAGACAACAAAGAGAAATAAAAGGTATCCAAATTGGCAAGGAAGAAGTCAAACTCTCTCTCTTCGCAGATGCCATGATTTTTTATATGGAAAACCCCAAAGACTCCACCCCCAAACTACTAGACTCATACAGCAATTCAGTAACATGGCAGGATACAAAGTCAATGTACATAAATCAGTGGCTTTCTTATACACTAACAATGAAAATACAGAAAGGGAAATTAGAGAATCGATTCCATTTACTATAGCACCAAGAACCATAAGATACCTGGGAATAAACCTAACCAAAGAGGTAAAGGACCTGTACTCGAGGAACTACAGAACACTCATGAAAGAAATTGAAGAAGACCCAAAAAGATGGAAGACAATTCCATGCTCTTGGATTGGAAGAATAAACATTGTTAAAATGTTTATACTGCCTAGAGCAGTCTATGCTTTTAATGCCATTCCGATCAAAATTCCACCGGTAGTTTTCAAAGAGCTGGAGCAAATAATACTAAAATTTGTATGGAATCAGAAGAGACCCCGAATTGCTAAGGAAATGTTGAAAAACAAAAACAAAACTGGCGGCATCACGTTACCCGATTTCAAGCTTTACTACAAAGCTGCGATCACCAAGACAGCGTGGCCCTGGCATAAAAACAGACACATAGACCAGTGGAACAGAGTGGAGAGCCCAGATATGGACCCTCAACTCCACGGTGAAATAATCTTCGACAAAACAGGAAAAAATATTCAATGGAAAAAAAGACAGTCTCTTCAATCAATGGTGCTGGGAAAACTGGACAGCTATATGTAGAATAATGAAACTCAACCATTCTCTTACACTCGAAATGGATAAAAGATCTCATCATGAGACAGGAATCCATCAGAATCCTAGAGGAGAACATAGGCAGTAACCTCTTCGATATCAGCCACAGCAACTTCTTTCAAGATATGTCTCCAAAGGCCAAGGAAACAAAAGCGAAAATAAACTTTTGGCACTTCATCAAGATCAAAAGCTTCTGCACAGCAAAGGAAACAGTCCACCAAACAAAAAGGCAACCCACGGAATGGGAGAAGATATTTGCAAATGACAGTACAGACAAAAGGTTGATATCCAGGATCTAGAAAGAACTTCTCAAACTCAACACACACAAAACAGATAATCATATCCAAAAATGGGCAGAAGATATGAACAGACACTTCTCCAACGAAGACATACAAATGGCTATCAGACACATGAAAAAATGTTCATCATCACTAGCCATCAGGGAGATTCAAATTAAAGCCACATTGAGATACCACCTGACACCAGTTAGAATGGCCAAAATTAGCAAGACAGGAAACAACGATTGTTGGAGAGGATGTGGAGAAAGGGGAACCCTCTTACACTGTTGGTGGGAATGCAAGTTGGTGCAGCCACTTTGGAGAACAGTGTGGAGATTCCTCAAGAAATTAAGAATAGAGCTTCCCTATGACCCTGCAATTGCACTGCTGGGGTATTTACCCCAAAGATACAGATGTAGTGAAAAGAAGGGCCATCTGTACCCCAATGTTTATTGTAGCAATGGCTATGCTCACCAAACTGTGGAAAGAACCAAGATGCCCTTCAACGGATGAATGGATAAGGAAGACGTGGTACATATACGCAATGGAGTATTATGCCTCCATCAGAAAGGATGAATACCCAACTTTTGTAGCAACATGGACGGGACTGGAAGAAATTATGCTGAACGAAATAAGTCAAGGGAGAGAGAGAGTCATGTATCATATGGTCTCACTTATTTGTGGAGCATAGCAAATAACACGGAGGACATAGGGAGATGGAGAGGAGAGGGAGTTGAGAGAAACTGGAAGGGGAGATGAACCATGAGAGACTATGGACTCTGAAAAACAACCAGAGGGTTTTGGAGGGGCAGGGTGGGGTGGGAGTTTGAGGAATCAGGTGGTGGTTAATAGGGAGGGCACGTACTGCATGGAGCACTGGGTGTGATGCCAAAACAATGAACACTGTTATGCTGTAAATAAACAAATAAAAAAAAATGAGTCTATGGAAGGCCCGGCAGTGCCAGTTCACTCCACTGGAGGGAGTGGTGAGCAGTGGTGTGAGATACCCTGGAAGGCATGGCGATGCTGCTTGCCACCACTGGAGGCAGCGGCGAGCTGCCATGGGAAACACACCTGAAGAGGAGTCAGTGCAGCTTGCTGGCTCTGAAGGCAGGGCGGAGGTGCCCGGTGAGAGACCCTGAAACGTGAGGCACTACAGCTTATTTTTTACAGGACGGAGTGGTGAGCTGTATAGTCTCTGTTTCTCCAGGCTCAAGGGTGGTGGTAAGAATTGATGGAGCCTGTCCCCCACTCAGCATTGTGCCCTCTTTCCCCAGGTTTGCTGGTAATGTGCTGTCAGGATGGTTCAGGGGGGTCCTCCCAGTTGGGCTCTGGAGCCAGGGGAACCAAACCCGACTCATGGTGCATTTGGAACCGAGGAGCTGAGTGTTTGTTTGGAAAAGTATGTTTGTTTCTCCAAAAAGGATAAGGGCATTGACCAGCTTGAGAGGGAAGTGAATGACCAGTTAAGAAACAAGCCTGTGTCTCTCCTTCTCCCAGGAATCAGAGCAGGTGTGCAGGCTTTAGGTGGGAGACGCCTGCTTATCTGCACCTGACAACCCTTCTTCACTCTGGCTCCATGAGACCTGAAGTTTGGAAGTCAGCGTCTGAGTCAGTCATGCAGCTTGTCCCAGGACGTCAGTGTTCAGAGAAAACAGCAGGCCTGTGGGTCACAATGTCACATCCATGCCAGGATGGCAGGTAAAAATTCCCTTTCACCCCAAATTTCCTGGGCTTTTCTCTTGTCTCCAGTGGAGCTCACAAATGGCACACTGAACCAGCTGTAAGCAATCTCGTGCGGGTGCCAGAGCTCCTGAGTTTCTCTGCAGGGAGCACCTGGCAGGGATCTCATTTTCTCTGTTTATTTCTGGCTTACAAAGGTATTTGGAACATCTCTTTCCTAGGAAATCCCTTGGATTCGAAAGGGAATGTGAGATTGACTTGGTGTGCCTTTTGAACATAGAAAGTATTCCTTCACCGAACAGTGTTTACTCCACTGGGCCTAGACTCTGGTGGAAGGCTGGCATCTAGAGTGAGGTGGCTGTTTGTGGTCAGATAGAGACTTGGATGATGGCTTCTTCTTTGTCCAAGGTGATGTATCCTAATGGATTCGTCTTTGAATCCAAAGAGTTCCAATGAGGGCAGAGGGAAAATTCAAAATGATTCCAAGGAGTCTTGGACAATTTAAAAGGGATGCTTGTCTTCCTAGGTTCAATCAAACAGCTATATATGGTTGGACATGCTGTATTTTCTCTGCAGTTTCATGGGTAGTGAAGTTAGAAGGAGAGTCTTTGGGAATTTCCCTGGATAAAGGCACTCTGTTGGCTTCAAGGGACTTGGTGTCAGGAACCCTGGGCTGAATTTCTGTGGCTGCTTTCCTGATGCTCAGTGAGTCAGGGTTTCCCACAGGTTTTATATTTCCTCCTTAGGAAATTGCTGGCAGGGAATGTTCTGTTTAAAGTGGAACCCTCGGGGGCACCTGTGTGGCTCAGTGGGTTAAGCCACTGCCTTCGGCTCAGGTCATGGTCTCAGGGTCCTGAGATTGAGCCCCGCATTGGGCTCTCTGCTCAGCGGGGAGTCTGCTTCGTCCTCTCTCTCTGCCTGCCTCTCTGCCTACTTGTGACCTCTGTCAAATAAATAAATAAAATCTAAAAAAAAAAAAACAAACCCAAAACCGGGACCCTCCTACATTGTTGGTGGGCCTGCGTGTTGTTGCAGCCACTCTTGGAAAGAATACAGTCTGTCCTCCAAAAGCTAAGAACTGAACAACAGTAGGATCCAGCAATTGCCCTCCTAGTTATTTCCCTAAAGGGCACAAAAATGCACATTCAGTGGGGTATAAGCACCGTGATATTTACAGCAGCATTTTCAACCATTGTAAAACAATGGAGGGAGACCAAATGTCCATTCACTGATGAGTGATATATATATATATCACTCGTATATATCATATGTGTGTGTGTGTGTGTATGTGTATTCATTCTCCCACATCTTCTTAATGGAATAGGATCCAGGTTCAAAAAGGATGAAATCTTACCATCTGCAAGGATGTGGATGGATCTACAGTGGATTTAGCTAAGTAAAATCAGTAAGAAAAGACCAATAGCCTATATCTTGACCTCTATGGAATTTCAGAAAGAAAACAGATGAACATAGTGCGGAGAGAAAGGCCAATGAGGAAACAGACTCTAACCTAGAGCAAAATCGAGGGTTGCTAGGGGGCAGGGGTGTGGGGCGAAGGGTTAAGTGGGTGACAGCTATTAGGGAGAGTACTTGTTGTGATGAGCTCTGGGTGTTCTATGCAGGTGAGGAATCACAAAATCCTACCCCTGAAGGAGAGGAATGAACATTGCATGGAAACGAATTGGAATTGAAGTCAATGAAGAAAAGAAGACCATGTTCTACTTCATGAAGACTGAGGTAAAACTGGAATGACTTTTGCACTCCTGTTCTGTAGCTGTTCATTATGAAACACTCTGTGGCAGGATACACTAGTTTCCTATTGCATAAGGAGCCCTCAGAAAGTTGCCATGAAAGATTTAGATCTCAGAGCATGTACATGTTCCATTGATATGTTACTTTCAGTTTGCCCAGGTGCAAAGGTAAGTGGAGAGAAATAGGGCTGAAGAGGAAAGGAGGTATTAAGCATTCAAGAGGTAGCCTTCCCCTTTCTCATGAATGCCTGGGCCAGTGTAAATTGGGAAGAAGGAGGGGGGATCCCAGAGCTTTGCAGCAGACAGGGGAGTTCTAGGTCTGCCTAGAGCTGGTGGTGTCCACGAGCAGAGCTGCGCTAGTGGCATGGCAGGCCCGAACTTCTGGTGTTGAGGTGAGTTCCCCAAGGAGCTGAGTTGAGAATGGGGGTCAGGTGGTGAATCAGGCTCTGGGTTTGTGGCCAGGGGGCTGCAGAATGTGGGGGAGTCCTAATGGGGTCATGCAGGTTTCTCTGGCTCTGAGGGTTCTGCACAGCTCCAAAGGGACAAGTTTCCTGCTGGGTGGCAGGGGGACTCCTACAGTGTGGCTCCAAGTTTACCAATCTAGAGGGCTTGGTGGATAGGCCCCTGGGGAAGGAAGCCTGAAAATGCAACATAGGGTTAAGGGTAATGGGCTGGGCAGGACAGGCCTGATCAGCCGACACAGAGGTGAGATACCCTCAGAATTGAGTTGAGGAAATGCATCCTGCAATGCAGAAGAGTCAGGGTTTCTGGCCAGAGGGACGGCTGATCGTGGGGGTGGCTTTAGAGGGGCATGCTGGTTTCTCCCTCTCTGAGGAAACTTTGGAGCTCCAAATGTCATGGCTTCCCCCTGCATGGCATTCAGGTTTCTGCCTTGTTACAGGGGGGTCCTGAATCTGGGGAGTTTGGGGGCCAGGCCTCTTGGGATGGAAGCCCGAAATCAGAAACTAGAGCTACGGTAAGGGCGTAGGGGCGTGGCATGCTCAATCTGCTACTGCTGAGGTGGGCTCCCTGGTGGGCTGACTTCAGGGTGGGTATCAGGTGGCATGTCAGACTCAGAGTTTGTGTCCAGGGATGCCACAGAAGCTTTGCGTGACCTCAGGGTTGCATGCAGGTTTCTCCTACCCTGAGGGTTCTGCAGAGCTCCAAATGGCATGGTTTCCTCCTGTGTGGCAGACGCAGTCCTGGGGTGTCACTGAGGAATCCTTAATCTCTACTGGCATGAATCTCGGAGGTGCCCAATCTGGCGGGCTTGGGGGACAGGCCTCTGTTCATGAAAGCCTGTACACCCCACCTCGGTTTATGCTTAGGGCCGAAGGGCATGGCAGGTCCGATGTGCCGGTGCTGATGCGGGCTCCCCTAAGGGTCGAGTTGAGGGCATAGATCTGGCATCGCAGGAGAATCTGGTTTTATGGCCATGGGGGTGACTCATGGTGGGGTGGCATTACGGGGGTTTGCAGGTTTCTCCCCGTCTGAGTGTTCAGTGCAGCTCTAAACCACAAGTTTTCCTCATGAGTGCCAGGTGGAGTCCCGTGGTGGCGCTCAGTAGACCTTAATCTGGGGGGACATGGGAGGCAGGCCCCCTGGGATGGAAGCCTGAAAACCTAAAGAGGGGTTCTGGTAAGGGCCTAGGGGCATGGTGGCCCGATCTGCTTATGTTGAGGTGGGGCGCCCTAGGGTCTGAATTTATGGCATGCGTCCGGCAGCTCAGCAGAATCTGGTTTATGGCCGGGGGGACGGGTGCAGATGATGGGAGTGCCTTTAGAGGGGCAAGTTTCTCCCCCTCTGAGGGTTCAGCACAACTCCAAGGCACAGGTTCCTACTGTGTGGCAAGCGGAGTCCTGAGGTGTATGTCAAGATTCCTTAATCCAGGGGATTTTGTTGCCTGGACCCTCAGCATGGAAGACTGAACACCCAAACTTGTGTTAGGGTTAGGGCCTAGGGGCAATGGCAGGCCCGATCTGCCAGTGCTGAGGCGGGATCCCGTATGGGCTGAGTTGAGGGTATGCATTTGGTGGCGGGATGGAATCCAGCTCTATGGCCAGAGTGGCTGTTGATTATTGGGGTGGCTTTAGGGTGGCATAAAAGTTTCTCCCCATCTGAGGGTTCATTGCAGCTCCAAACCACAAGGTTTCCACTTGTGTGACAGGCTGTGTCCTGTGGTGTTGCTCAGAAGTCCTTAATCTGGGGGGCGTGGGGGCCAGGCCTCTTGGGATGGAAGCCTGAAAATCCAAACTAGGGTTAGGGTTAAGGCTTAGGGACATGGCAGGCCCGATCTGCTGCAATTGAGGTGGTCTCCTGGATAGGCCGAATGGAGGGTGGGAATCAGGCAGGACTTGAGGTCTGTGTTTGTGTTTGTGGGGGCAAAGAAGCTAGTGGTGTTCTTGGGGGCCATGCAGCTTTCTCCTGCTCTGAGGTTCCTGCACAGTTCCAAATGGCACCATTTTGCCGTAGGAGGCTGGAGGAGTGCTGGCGGGAGTCTCAGTCATCCCCAGTCTGATGGGCTTGGGGTACAGACCTCTGGGCACGGAAGGCTGTATACCCCACCTAGGGTTAGGGTTAGGGACTAGGGTCATGGCAGGCCCAATCTGCCGGCGCAGAGATGGGCTCCCCTCAGGGCTGAGTTGAGGGCATGTGTCCGGTAGCTTCATAGAAAACAGCTTTCTGGCCTGGGGTGCCGCAAATTGTGCGGATAGCTTTACGGGGGCTTGAAGGTTTCTCACCCTCTGAGTATTCAGCAGCTCCAAACTGCAAGGTTTCATCCTGCGTGGCTGTTGGAGTGCTGCAATGTCACTCAGGGGTCCTTAATCCAGGGGGCCTGGAGGCTAGGCATCTTGGGATGGAAGCCTGGAAACTCAAACTAAGGGTGAGGTCTTGGGGTGCGACAGGCCCAATCTGCCAGTGCTGAGGCGGACTCCCCGGTGGCCTGAGTTGAGGGTCGGTGATAGGTGGCTCGTGTGAATCTGGGTTTGTGTTCAGGAGGGGCTCAGATGCTGGGGCTTGCCTTGGGGGGCATGAAGTTATCTTTTGCTCTGAGGTCTAAGTAGCTCCAAATGGCACTGTAACAGCATAGGCAGCCTCCAGACTGCCAGAGTGAGTCTCATGCATCCACAATCTGGCGGGTTTGGGGGCTAGGCCTCTGGGTACGGAAGACTGTACACCCAACCTAGGGTTAGGGTTAAGGCCTAGGGGCATGGCAGTTCTGATATGCTGCTGATATGCTGTGTTGAGGCGGGCTCCCTCAGGGCTGAGTGGATGACATGCCTCTGGCGTTGTGGCAGAATCTGGCATTATGTCTGGGGCATTTCCAATGGCGGGTGTGTTTAGGTGCTCATACACCTTTCTTTCTGGAGGGCAGGCAGAGTCCTGTGTTGTGACTTTGGAATCCCCAGTCTGGAGGGTTAGGGTTAGGGATAGAGGTTCGGAGAGTGTTAGGGTTAGTTGTTAGGGTTTAGGGTTAGGGTTAGGAGTTAGGGGATAGGGTTAGAGGTAAGGTTTAGGGTTAGGCTTAGGGTTAGGCGTATGTCTTAGGGACAAGGCATGTCAGATCTGCCAACACAGATATGGACTCACCCAAGGGCTGTGTTGAGGGCGGGACTCAGGAGTCTCCTCAGGCCCTGGATTTTTGGACTGGAGGGGTAAAGAAGGTGGGAATCGCCTCTGGGGAGCATGATGGTTTCTACTGCTCCGAGGTTGTTATGTTAGGTTTAGAGGTTAGGGTTAGGTTTTGTGGTTAGGGTTAGTGTTAAGATTAGTGTTAAGGTGGGGCGCCTGTGTGGCTCAGTTGGTTAAAGCCTCTGCCTTCTGCTCAGGTCATGATCTCAGGGTCCTGGGATGGAGCCCCACATCAGGCTCTCTGCTCAGCGGGGAGCTTGCTTCGTCCTCTCTGTGCCTTCTTCTGATCTGTCTCTGTCAAAGAAATGAATAAAATCTTAAAAAAAATAAAAAGATTAGGGTTAGGGTTATGTCTTAGGGACAAGGCATGTTGGATCTGGTAACACTTATATGGGCTCACCCAAGGGCTGAGTTGAAGGCGGGACTCAGGAGGCTCCTTAGGCCCTGGGTTTTTTTCCTAGAAGGTAAAGATGGTGGGAATGGCCTCAGGGGAGCATGCTGGTTTCTAGGTCTCTGAGAGTGTTAGATAGCACTAAATGAAATGGTTTATTTCATTTATTCTCCTGGCTGAGAGGCTGAGTCCTGCCATCAGTCTGATGATCCTATCCACTGGGATGGAATTGGGTATCAGGCCTCTGGGGTCCAGAGCCTGACCACCTGAGCTAGGGTATTAGGGTTTGGTCCTGGGAGCATGGCAGGCCTGAGGTGCCAGTGCGGACTCAGGCTCTCCGGAGGGCTGAGTTGAGGGTATTGCTCTGGTGGCCCATCAGGCACTGGGCGGTGGTGTGTGGGTCCTCGGAAGGTGTGGGTGTCTTTAGGGGGCATGGAGGTTTCTCCGGCCAGGAGCGTACTGCACAGGGCCATGTGGGCCATTTTCCTTGTGGGTGGCAGCCGGAGTCCAGCATTGCAAATACAGGGTCCCCAGTCTGGACGGCTAGGGAGCCAGGCCTCTGTGGATCGAAGCATAAACACCCATCCTAGCATTATGGTTAAGTCTTTGGGGCATGGTAACCCCGATCTGCCGGTGCTGTGGTGACCCATCCTGATGCCTGAGTTGAGGCTATGTCTGCAGGACATTGAGACTCTGGTTCCCGGTCCTTGGGAGGGTCCAGAAGTGCTTTGGCCTCAGGGAGACTTGCAGGCTTCTCCTGCTCTGTGGCTTCAGCCCATTTCTAAACGGCACGGTTCATGCTGGGATCATGTGCAATTATGGGGTGCAACTCAGGGGTCCCCTATCTGGGGTTTTGAGGACCAGTTGTGGGAGGATGATGCCTGAGCACGAACCTGGGCTAGGGTTAGTATTAGGATTAGGGTTAAGGCTATGTCTTAGGGACAAGGCATGTCGGATATGCAAGCACAGATATCAGCTCACCCAAGGGCTGAGTTGAGGGCGGGACTCAGGAGGCTCCTCGGGCACTGGGGTTTTGGGCTGTACGGGCAAAGATGTTGGAAATCGCCTCAGGGGAGCATGCCAGTTTCTACAATTCTCAGGGCATTAGATAGCACGAAATGAAAGGTCACCTTCTGGCTGAGAGGGTGAGTCCTGCTGTGAGGGTTAGGTTGTAGGGGCACTGCAGCCCCAATCTGCTGGCGCTGTGGTGGCCCATCCCAATGCTTGAGTTCAGAGCGTGTGTCTGCAGGACCATGAGACTCCTGGTTCTTGGTCCTTGGGGGCGCTGGAAGTGGGGTGGCCTCAGGGAGACATTCAAATTTATCCCGCTCTGTGGGTTCAGCACAATTCTAAACAGCATGGTTTCCTCCTGGTGTCAGGTTCAATGATGGGGTATCGCTCACGGGTCCCCCATCTGGGGCCTTGGGGACCAGGAGTCAGAGTATGGACGCCTGAACACACAACCTGGGCTAGGTATAGTATTATGGTTAGTGTTAGGCTTAGGGACAGGGCATGTCGGATCTGCTAGCACAGATACGGGCTCACCCAAGGGCTGAGTTGAGGGCAGGACTCAGGAGGCTCCTCAGGCCCTGGGTTCTTGGCCTGGAGGAGCAAAGCTGGTGGGAATGGCCTCAAGGGAGAATGGCTGGTTGCTACTGCTCTGAGGGTGTGAGAGAACACCAAATGAAAAGGTCTCCTCCTGGCTGAGAACTGAGTCCTGCCGACAGTCTGATGCTCAACCCATGGGAGGAATTGGGTGTCAGGCCTCTGGGTCCAATGCCTGAACACCCACCCTAGTGTTAGGGTTTCGTCCTGGGAGAATGGCAGGCCTGCCAGTGCGGCTCAGGTTCTCCGGAGGGCTGAGTTGAGGGCATTGCTCTGGTGGCCTGTCAGGCTCTGGGTTTGTGGTGTGGCATTTCTTGGAAGGCGTGGCTGGCTTTAGGGGGCATGGAGGATTCTGTGGCCAGGAGCATACTGCACAGGATCATATGGTCCAGTTTCATCGTGGGTGGCAGCCAGAGTCCTGCATTGGGAATACAGGGTCCCCAGTCTGGAGGGCTAGGGGTCCAGTCCTCAGGGGACAGAAGCCTGACACCCAACCTAGGGTTAGGGTAGGGTTGTAAGGGCATGGCAGCCCCGATCTGATGGCGCTGTGGTGATGCTTCCCAATGCCTGAGTTGAGGGTGTGAGTCTGTAGCACTGTGAGAGTCCTGGTTCCTGGTCCTTGGGTGTGCCAGAAGTGGCAGTGGCCTCTGGGAGGCATGCAGGTTTCTCCCGCTCTGCGGGTTCAACACATTTCTAAAGGGCAGGGTTTCCTCCTGGGATCAGGCGCAATTATGGGGTGAAGCTCAGGGGTCCCCCATCTGGCCGTTTGGGGGACCAGGCTATGGAGGAGGGATGCCTGAACACACAACCTGGGCTAGAGTTAGTATTAAGGTTAGGCTTAGCGTTAAGGTTATGTCTTAGGGAGAAGGCATGTGGGATCTGCCAGCACAGATATTGGCTCACTGAAGGGCTGAGTTGAGGGCAGGGCTCCGGAGGCTTCTCAGGCCCTGGGTTTTTGGCCTGGAGGTGCAAAGATGGCGGGAATGGCCTCAGGGCAGCTTGGCCGGTTCCTAGGGCTCTGAGGGTGTTGGAGAGCACCAAATGGAATCTCCTGCTGGTTGAGAAGCTGAGTCATGCCATCAGTTTGATGCTCCCACCCATGGGTGGAATTGGGTGTCAGGGTTCTAGAACCTGAACACCCAACCTAGGCTTAGGGTTTGGTCCTGGGAGAATGGCAGGCCTGATGTGCCAGCACGGACTCAGGCTCTCTGGAGGGCTGGGCTGAGGGCATTGTTCTGGCGGCCTGTAAGGCTAAGGAATTGTGGTGTGGGGGTGCTCAGAAGATGTGGTTGGCTTTAGGGGTCATGGAGGTTTCTCCGGCAAGGAGCGTTCTGCAAAGGTCCATGTGGTCAAGTTTCATCATGGGTGGCAGCCAGAGTCCTACGTTGGGAATATGGGGTCCCCAGTCTGGAGGGCTAGGGAGCCAGTCCTCTGGGGACTGAAGCCTGAACACCCAACCGCGGGTTAGGTTTAGGTCACAGGGGCATGGCGGCCCGGATCTGCCAGCACAGTGATGACCAATCCCGATGCCTGAGTTGAGGACGTGAGTCTGCAGGACCGTGAGACTCCTCATTCCTGCTCCTCAGGGGCGCCGGTATTGGGGGTAGCGTCAGGGAGGCATTCTGGTTTCTTCTGCTCTGTAGGTTCAGCACATTCCTTTTTTTTTTTCCACTTTCAATATCTATCTATCTATCTATATTATTTGTTTTCAGCGTAACAGTATTCCTTATTTTTGCACCACACCCAGTGCTCCATGCAACACGTGCCCTCCCTAATACCCATCACCTTGTTCTCCCAACCTCCCACTCCCCACCCATTCAAGACCCTCAGGTTCTTTGTCAGAGTCCGTAGTCTCTCATGGTTCACCTCCCCTTCCCATTTCCCACACCTTCCTTCTCCTCTCCATCTCCCCATGTCCTCCTTGTTCTTTGTTATGCTCCACAAATAAGTGAAACCATATGAGAATTGACTCTCTCTGCTTGACTTATTTCACTCAGCATAATCTCTTCCACTCCCGTCCATATTGCTACAAAAGTTGGTATTCATCCTTTCTGATGGAGGCATAATACTCCATCTTGTATATGGACCACATCTTCCTTATCCATTCGTCCATTGAAGGGCATCTTGGTTCTTTCCACAGTTTGGCGACCGAGGCCTTTGCTGCTATAAACATTGGGGTACAGATGGCCCTTCTTTTCACTCCATCTGTATCTTTGGGGTAAATACCCAGCAATGCAATTGCAGGGTCATAGGGAAGCTCTCTTTTTAATTTCTGGAGGAATCTCCACACTGTTCTCCAAAGTGGCTGCACCAACTTGCATTCCCACCAACAGTGTAAGAGGGTTCCCCTTTCTCCACATCCTCTCCAACACACGTTGTTTCCTGTCTTGCTAATTGTGGCCTTTCTAACTGGTGTCAGGTGGTATCTCAATGTCGTTTTCATTTGAATCTCCCTGATGGCTAGTGATGATGAACATTTTGTCATGTGTCTGATAGCCATTTGTATGTCTTCGTTGGAGGAGTGTCTGCTCATATCTTCTGCCCATTTTTGGATATGATTATCTGTTTTGTGTGTGTTGAGTTTGAGAAGTTCTTTCTAGATCCTGGATATCAACCTTTTGTCTGAACTGTCATTTACAAATATCTTCTCCCATTCCGTGGGTTGCCTTTTGATTGGTGGACTGTTCCCTTTGCTGTGCAGAAGCTTTTGATCTTGATGAAGTGCCAAAAGTTCATTTTCGCTTTTGTTTCCTTGGCCTTTGGAGACATATCTTGAAAGAAGTTGCTGTGGCTGCTGTCGAAGAGGTTACTGCCTATGTACTCCTCTAGGATTCTGAGAGAATCCTGTCTCACGTTGAGCTCCTTTATCGAGTTCGAGTTTATCATTGTGTATGGTGTAAGAGAATGGTCGAGTTTCATTCTTCTACATATCGCTGTCCAGTTTTCCCAGCACCATTGATTGAGGAGAATGTCTTTTGTTACATTGAATATTTTTCCCTGATTTCTCGATGATTATATCACAATAGAGTTGAGGGTCCGTATCTAATCGGGATCGATGTGGGCAGAGCGCTCATGAAAATTGGCTGGCGTTGGACAACCATGGTGACCGCCTTGTTCCGCGTGGCCCAGGACCCTTTCTCGCTCGGGGGATGTCGCAGCCACCCGAAAACGCGCCGAGACGACGGGGCCCGGCCGGGGGCCTCAGTGCCGGGGAGCTTGCTCCGAGCAGAGTTGATGGAGGGGCTGTGGTCGGGAATTGGTCTCCGCCTTGGAGGGAGGCCGGGGCGCCCGGGAAGGGCTTGGCCTCTCTGGGGGAACAAATGGATCTGTCGCTCCACAGCTGTGTCGCAGCCATGAAAGGGGCCGATGGTGCCAGGACGTTCGGGGACTCGTGGCGCGGGACTCAGGGTTCCCCATGGGGAGGACCGGAGGCTCAGGCCCCTGGCAGCGGAAGGGTGAGGAAGCAGGCCTGGACCGGGCCCGGCTTTCGGGGCTGGCCCGGCCCCAGCTGCAGCGAAGGGAGGGGACCACCAGAGTCTGAGGAGCGGGAGGCGTCGACTTGCCCATGCCAGACTCACGGAGCTCCTCCTGGAGGTGCCGGAACGCGACGACACACGATACCGGACAGGGCCCCGGGGGCGCGGCCCTGCGGCCCTGTGATGCCCGAAGTGTGTCCGCCGGGCGTTTTCCGGCCAATTCTCACGAGCGTTCTGCCCAAATCGATCCCGATTTGGGCAGAACGCTCGTGAGAATTGGCCGGCGTTGGGCAGCCCTGGTCAGCACCCAGTTCCGCGTGGAGCAGGGCCCTTTCTCGCTCGGGGCATGTCGGGGCCACCCGGAAAACGAGCCGGGACGATGGGGCGCGGCCGGCGGCCCCGGCGCCGGGGAGTTATCCCCGAGCAGAGTGGATGGAGGCGCTGTGGCCAGGCGTCCGCCTCCGCCGTGGTGGGCGGCCGGGGCGCCTGTGGAGGGGGCTGGCCTCTGTGGGGGAACGGAATGATCTCTCGCGCCCGCCTGGGACGAAGCCGCGAAAGGTGCCGTTGTCGCCGGGACGGTAGGGGGACATGTGGCGCGGGACTCAGGGTTCCCCATGGGGAGAAACCCAGGCTCAGGCCCCTGGCAATGGAAGGCTGAGAAAGCAGGCCCGGCCCCGGCCCGGATTTTGGGGCTAGCCCGGCCCCAGCGGCCAGCGCCAGGGAGGGGACCCTCGGAGGATGAGGAGCGGGAGGCGTCGGCCTCCACGGGGCACGCCTCCCAGAGCTCCTCCTGGAGGTGCCGGACGCGACGACACGCGATCCCGGACAGGGCCCTGGGGGGGCGGCCCTGCGGCCCTGTCGTGCCCGAAGTGTGTTCGCCGGGCGTTTCCCGGCCAATTCTCACGAGCGTTCTGCCCAAATCGGGATCGATTTGTGCAGAACGCTCGTGAGAATTGGCCGGCGTTGGGCAGCCCTGGTCAGCGCCCAGTTCCGCGTGGAGCAGGGCCTTTCTCGCTCGGGTCATTTCGCGGCCACCCAGAAAACGAGCCGCGGCGAGGAGTTTTCCCCGAGCAGAGTGGATGGAGGCGCCGTGGCGTGGGGTCCGCCTCCGGCGTGGCGGGCGGCCGGGGTACCCCTGGAGGGGGCTGGCCGCTGTGGGGGAACGGAGTGATCTCTCACTCCACGGCTGGGACGAAGCCGCGAAAGGTGCCGTTGTCGCCGGGACGGTCGGGGGGACTCGTGGCGCGGGACTCAGGGTTTCCCATGCGGAGGCCCCCAGGCTCAGGCCCCTGGCAACGGAAGGCTGAGCAAGCAGGCCCGGCCCCGGCCCGTCTTTGGGGGCTGGCCCGGCCCCAGGGGCCGGCGCCAGGGAGGGGACCCCCTGAGGGTGAGGAGCGGGAGGCGTCGGCCTCCCCGGAGCCCGCCTCCAGGAGCTCGTCCTGGCGGTGCCGGAACGCGACAACACGCGATCCCGGACAGGGTCCCGTGGGGGCGGCCCTGCGGCCCTGTGGTACCCGAACTGTGTTCGCCGGGCGTTTTCCGGCCAATTCTCACGAGGGTTCTGCCCAAATCGGGATCGATTTGGGCAGAACGCTCGTGAGAATTGGCCGGCGTTGGGCAGCCCTGGTCAGCGCCCAGTGCCGCGTGGAGCAGGGCCCTTTCTCGCTCGGGGCATGTCGCGGCCACCCGGAAAACGAGCCGCGACGAAGGGGCGCGACCGGCAGCCGCGGCGCCGGGGAGTTTTCCCCGAGCAGAGTGCATGGAGGCGCCGTGGCCGGGCGTCCGCCTCCGCCGTGGCGGGCGGCCGGGGGCCCCTGGAGGGGGCTGGCCTCTGTGGGGAAACGGACTGGTCTCTGACTCCGCGGCTAGGACGAATCCGCAAAAGGTGCCGTTGTCGCCGGGACGGTCGGGGGACTCGTGGCGCGGGACTCAGGGTTCCCCATGGGGAGGCCCCCAGGCTCAGGCCCCTGGCAACGGAAGGCTGAGCAAGCAGGCCCGGGCCCGGGCCCGGCTTTCGGGGCTGGCCCGGCCCCAGCTGCCGGCGCCAGGGAGGGGACCCCCGGAGGCTGAGGAGCGGGAGGCGTCGGCCGCCCGGGGCCCGCCTCCCGGAGCTCCTCCCGGCGGTGCCGGAACGCGACGACCCGCGATCCCCGACAGGGCCCCGGGGGGGCCGTCCTGCGGCCCTGTGGTGCCCGAAGTGTGTTCGCCAGGCGTTTTCCAGCCAATTCTCACGAGCGTTCTGCCCAAATCGGGATCGATTTGGGCAGAACGCTCGTGAGAATTGGCCGGCGTTGGGCAGCCCTGGTCAGCGCCCAGTTCGCGTGGAGCAGGGCCCTTTCTCGCTCGGGGCATGTCGCGGCCACCCGGAAAACGAGCCGCGACGATGGGGCGCGGCCGGCAGCCACGGCGCCGGGGAGTTATCCCCGAGCAGAGTGCATGAAGGCGCCGTGGCCGGGCGTACGCCTCCGCCGTAGCGGGCGGCCGGGGCGCCCCTAGAGGGGGCTGGCCTCTGTGGGGAAACGGACTGGTCTCTGACTCCGCGGCTAGGACGAAGCCGCGAAAGGTGCCGTTGTCGCCGGGACGGTCGGGGGACTCGTGGCGCGGGTCTCAGGGTTCCCCATGGGGAGGCCGCCAGGCTCAGGCCCCTGGCAACGGAAGGCTGAGCAAGCAGGCCCGGGCCCGGGCCCGGCTTTCGGGGCTGGCCCGGCCCCAGCTGCCGGCGCCAGGGAGGGGACCCCCGGAGGCTGAGGAGCGGGAGGCGTCGGCCGCCCCGGGGCCCGCCTCCCGGAGCTCCTCCCGGCGGTGCCGGAACGCGACTTCCCGCGATCCCGGACAGGGACCCGGGGGGGCCGCCCTGCGGCCCTGTGGTGCCCGAAGTGTGTTCGCCGGGCGTTTTCCGGCCAATTCTCACGAGCGTTCTGCCCAAATCGGGATCGATTTGGGCCGAACGCTCGTGAGAATTGGCCGGCGTTGGGCAGCCCTGGTCAGCGCCCAGTTCCGCGTGGAGCAGGGCCCTTTCTCGCTCGGGGCATGTCGCGGCCACCCGGAAAACGAGCCGCGACGATGGGGCGCGGCCGGCAGCCGCGGCGCCGGGGAGTTTTCCCCGAGCAGAGTGCATGCAGGCGCCGTGGCCGGGCGTCCGCCTCCGCCGTGGCGGGCGGCCGGGGCGCCCCTGGAGGGGGCTGGCCTCTGTGGGGAAACGGACTGGTCTCTGACACCGCGGCTAGGACGAAGCCGCGAAAAGTGCCGTTGTCGCCGGGACGGTCGGGGGACTCGTGGCGCGGGACTCAGGGTTCCCCATGGGGAGGCCCCCAGGCTCAGGCCCCTGGCAACGGAAGGCTGAGCAAGCAGGCCCGGGCCCGGGCCCGGCTTTCGGGGCTGGCCCGGCCCCAGCTGCCGGCGCCAGGGAGGGGACCCCCGGAGGCTGAGGAGCGGGAGGCGTCGGCCGCCCCGGGGCCCGCCTCCCGGAGCTCCTCCCGGCGGTGCCGGAACGCGACGACCCGCGATCCCAGACAGGGCCCCGGGGGGGCCGCCCTGCGGCCCTGTGGTGCCCGAAGTGTGTTCGCCGGGCGTTTTCCGGCCAATTCTCACGAGCGTTCTGCCCAAATCGGGATCGATTTGGGCAGAACGCTCGTGAGAATTGGCCGGCGTTGGGCAGCCCTGGTCAGCGCCCAGTTCCGCGTGGAGCAGGGCCCTTTCTCGCTCGGGGCATGCCGCGGCCACCCGGAAAATGAGCAGCGACGATGGGGCGCGGCCGGCAGCCGCGGCGCCGGGGAGTTTTCCCCGAGCAGAGTGCATGCAGGCGCCGTGACCGGGCGTCCGCCTCCGCCGTGGCGGGCGGCCGGGGCGCCCCTGGAGGGGGCTGGCCTCTGTGGGGAAACGGACTGGTCTCTGACTCCGCGGCTAGGACGAAGCCGCGAAAGGTGCCGTTGTCGCCAGGACGGTCGGGGGACTCGTGGCGCGGGACTCAGGGTTCCCCATGGGGAGGCCCCCAGGCTCAGGCCCCTGGCAACGGAAGGCTGAGCAAGCAGGCCCGGGCCCGGGCCCGGCTTTCGGGTCTGGCCCGACCCCAGCTGCCGGCGCCAGGGAGGGGACCCCCGGAGGCTGAGGAGCGGGAGGCGTCGGCCGCCCCGGGGCCCGCCTCCCTGAGCTCCTCCTGGCGGTGCCGGAACCAGACCACAATCGATCCCGGACAAGGCCCCGGGGGGGCGGCCCTTCGGCCCTGTGGTGCCCGAAGTGTGTTCGCCGGGCGTTTTCCGGCCAATTCTCACGAGCGTTCTGCCCAAATCGGGATCGATTTGGGCAGAACGCTCGTGAGAATTGGCCGGTGTTGGGCAGCCCTGGTCAGCGCCCAGTGCCGCGTGGTGCAGGGGCCTTTCTCGCTCGGGGCATGGCGCGGCCACCCGGAAAACGAGCCGCGATGATGGGGCGCGGCCGTCGGCCCCGGCGCCGGGGAGTTTTCCCCGAGCAGAGTGGATGGAGGCGCCGTGGCCGGGCGTCCGCCTCCGCCGTGGCGGGCGGCCGGGGCGCCCGTGGAGGGGGCTGGCCTCTGTGGGGGAACGGAGTGATCTCTCTCTCCACGGCTGGGACGAAGCCGCGAAAGGTGCCTTTGTCACCGGGACGGTAGGGGGGACTCGTGGCGCGGGACTCAGGTTTCTCCATGTGGAGGCCCCCAGGCTCAGGCCCCTGGAAACGGAAGGCTGAGCAAGCAGGCCCGGGCCCGGGCCCGGCTTTCGGGGCGGGCCTGGCCCCAGCGGTCTAGCGCCAGGGAGGGGACCCCCGAAGGCTGAGGAGCGGGACGCGTCGGCCTCCCCGCGGCCCGCCTCCCGGAGCTCCTCCTGGCGGTGCCTGAACGCGACGACACGCGATCCCGGACAGGGCCCCGGAGGGGCGGCCCTGCGGCCCTGTGGTGCCCGAAGTGTGTTCGCCGGGCATTTTCCGGCCAATTCTCACGAGCGTTCTGCCCAAATCGGGATCGATTTGGGCAGAATGCTCGTGAGAATTGCCCGGCGTTGGGCAGCCCTGGTCAGCGCCCAGTTCCGCGTGGAGCAGGGCCCTTTCTCTATCGGGGCATGGCGCGGCCACCCGGAAAAAGAGCCGCGACGATGGGGTGCGGCCGGCGGCCCCGGCGCCGGGGAGTTTTCCCCGAGCAGAGTGGATGGAGGCGCCGTGGCCGGGCGTCCGCCTCCGCCGTGGCGGGCGGCCGGGGAGCCCGTGGAGGGGGCTGGCCACTGTGGGGGAACGGAGTGATCTCTCACTCCACGGCTGGGACGAAGCCGCGAACGGTGCCGTTGTCGCCGGGACGGTCAGGGGGACTCGTGGCGCGGGACTCAGGGTTCCCCATGGGGAGGCCCCCAGGCTCAGGCCCCTGGGAACGGAAGCCTGAGCAAGCAGGCCCGGGCCCGGGCCCGGCTTTCAGGGCTGGCCCGGCCCCAGCGGCCGGCGCCAGGGAGGGGACCCCCGGAGGTGAGGAGCGGGAAGCATCGGCCTCCCCGGGGCCCGCCTCCCGGAGATCCTCCTGGCGGTGCCAGAACGCGACGACACGCGATCCCGGACAGGGCCCCGGGGGGGCGTTCCTGCCGCCCTGTGGAGCCCGAAGTGTGTTCGCCGGGCGTTTTCCGGTCAATTCTCACGAGCGTTCTGCCCAAATCGGGATCGATTTGGGCAGAACGCTCGTGAGAATTGGCCGGCGTTGGGCAGCCCTGGTCAGCGCCCAGTTCCGCGTGGAGCAGGGCCCTTTCTCGCTCGGGGCATGGCGCGGCCACCCGGAAAACGAGACGCGACGATGGGGCGCGGCCGTCGGCCCCGGCGCCGGGGAGTTTTCCCCGAGCAGAGTGGATGGAGGCGCCGTGGCCGGGCGTCCGCCTCCGCCGTGGCGGGCGGCCGGGGCGCCCGTGGAGGGGCTGGCCTCTGTGAGGGAACGGAGTGATCTCTCACTCCACGGCTGGGACGAAGCCGCGAAAGTTGCCGTTGTCGCCGGGACGGTCGGGGGGACTCGTGGCGCGGGACTCAGGGTTCCCCATGCGGAGGCCCCCAGGCTCAGGCCCCTGGCAACGGAAGTCTGAGCAAGCAGGCCCGGGCCCGGGCCCGGCTTTTGGGGCTGGCCCGGCCCCAGCGGCCGGCGCCAGGGAGGGCACCCCCGGAGACTGAGGAGCGGGAGGGGTCGGCCTCCCCGGGGCCCGCCTCCCGGAGATCCTCCTGGCGGTGCCAGAACGCGATGACACGCGATCCCGGACAGGGCCCCGGGGGGGCGGCCCTGCGGCCCTGTGGTGCCCGAAGTGTGTTCGCCGGGCGTTTTCCGGCCAATTCTCACGAGCG
Source organism: Meles meles (assembly GCF_922984935.1). Classification (NCBI taxonomy): domain Eukaryota; kingdom Metazoa; phylum Chordata; class Mammalia; order Carnivora; family Mustelidae; genus Meles; species Meles meles. The sequence goes on from NW_025721185.1 coordinate 25,336, forward strand.
TCTGCCCAAATCGGGATCGATTTGGTCAGAACGCTCGTGAGAATTGGCCGGCGTTGGGCAGCCCTGGTCAGCGCCCAGTTACGCGTGGAACAGGGCCCTTTCTCGCTCGGGGCATGGCGCGGCCACCCGGAAAACGAGCCGCAAAAATGGGGCGCGGCCGGCGGCCCCGGCGCCGGGGAGTTTTCCCCGAGCAGAGTGGATGGAGGCGCCGTGGCCGGGCGTCCGCCTCCGCCGTGGCGGGCGGCCGGGGCGCCCGTGGAGGGGGCTGGCCTCTGTGGGGGAACAGAGTGATCTCTCACTCCACGGCTGGGACGAAGCCGCGAAAGGTGCCGTTGTCGCCGGGACGGTCGGGGGGACTCGTGGCGCGGGACTCAGGGTTCCCCATGCGGAGGCCCCCAGGCTCAGGCCCCTGGCAACTGAAGGCTGAGCAAGCAGGCCCGGGCCCGGGCCCGGCTTTCGGGGCTGGCCCGGCCCCAGGGGCCGGCACCAGGGAGGGGACCCCCGGAGGCTGAGGAGCGGGAGGCGTCGGCCTCCCCGGGGCACGCCTCCCGGAGCTCCTCCTGGCGGTGCCGGAACGCGACGACACGCTATCCCGGACAGGGCCCCGGGGGGGCGGCCCTGCGGCCCTGTGGTGCCCGAAGTGTGTTCGCCGGGCGTTTTCCGGCCAATTCTCACGAGCGTTCTGCCCAAATCGATCCCGATTTGGGCAGAACGCTCGTGAGAATTGGCCGGCGTTGGGCAGACCTGGTCAGCGCCCAGTGCCGCGTGGAGCAGGGCCCTTTCTCGCTCGGGGCATGTCGCCGCCACCCGGAAAACGAGCCGCGACTATGGGGCGCGGCCGGCGGCCCCGGCGCCGGGGAGTTTTCCTCGAGTAGAGTGGATGGCGGCGCCGTGGCCGGGCGTCCGCCTCCGCCGTGGTGGGCGGCCGGGGCGCCCGTGGAGGGGGCTGACCTATGTGGGGGAACGGATTGATCTCTCACTCCATGGCTGGGCGACGCCGCGAAAGGTGCCGTTGTCGTCGGGACGGTCGTGGGGACTCGTGGCGCGGGACTCAGTGTTCCCCGTGCGGAAGCCCGCAGGCTCAGGCCCCTGGCAAATGAAGGCTGAGCAAGCAGGCCCGGGCCCGGGCCCGGCTTTCGGGGCAGGCCCAGCCCCAGCTGCCGGCGCCAGGGAGGGGACCCCCTGAGGCTGAGTAGCGGGAGGCCTCGGCCTCCCCGGCGCCTGCCTCCTGGAGCTCTTCCTGTCGGTGCCGGTACGCGACGACACGCGATCCCGGGTAGTGCCCAGGGGTCGGCCCTGCGGCCCTGTCATGCCCGAAGTGTGTTTGCCACCTGTTTTCCGGCCAATTCTCACGAGCGTTTTGCCCAAATCGGGATCGATTTGGTCAGAACGCTCGTGAGAATTGGCCGGCTTTAGTCAGCCATGGTGACCACCCAGTTCCGTGTGGACCAGGGCCCTTTCTCTCTTGGGGCATGTCGCGGCCACCGGACAACGAGCCGTGACGATGGGGCGCGGTCGGCGGTCCTAGCGCCGGGGAGTTTTCCCCGAGCACAGTTGATGCAGGGGCTGTGGCCGGGCGTCCGCCTTCGCCGTGGTAGGCCCCCGGGGCGCCCTTGGATGGGCCTGGCCTCTGTGGGGGAACGAATTGATCTCTCCCTCCTCGGCTGGGACGCAGCCGCGAAAGGCACCATTGTCTCTGGGACTGTTGCGTACTTGTGGCCCGGGACTCAGGATTCCCGAGGTGAGGCCCTAGGTACAGGCCCCTGGCAATGGAAGGCTGAACAAGCAGGCCTGGGTCCGGGCCCGGATTTCGTGGCAGGCCCGGCCCCAGCTGCCACCGCCAAGGTGAGACCCCCAGAATCTGTGGAGAGGGAGGCGTCTGCCTCGCCATCAGGGAGATTCTAATTAAAACTACATTGAGATACCACCTGACACCAGTTAGAATGTCCAAAATTAGGAAGACAGGAAATAACCTTTGTTGGAGAGGATTTCGAGAAAGTGGAACCCTTTCACACTGTTGGTGAGACTGCAATTTAGTGCAGCCACTTTGGAGAACAATGTGCAGATGACACAAGAAATTAAAAATAGAGCTTCCCTATGACCCTGCAATTACACTGATGGGTATTTACCCCAAAGATACAGATGGAGTGAAAAGAAGAGCCATCTGTATCCCAATGTTTATTGCAGCAATGGCCACGGTCGCCAAACTGTGGAAAGAACCAAGATGCCCTTCAACGGATGAATGGATAAGGAAGATGTGGTACATATACACCATGGAGTATTATGGCTCCATCAGAAAGGATGAATACCCAACTTTTGTAGCAACATGGAAGGGACTCGAAGAGATTATGCTGAGTGAAATAAGTCAAGCAGAGAGAGTCAAATATCATATGGTCTCCCTTATTTGTGGAGCATAACAAAGAACACGGAGGACATGGGGAGATGGAGAGGAGAGGGAGTTGAGGGAACCTGGAAGGGGAGATGAACCATGAGAGACTATGGACTCTGAAAAACAACCTGAGTGTTTTGGAAGGGCGGGGGTTGGGAGGTTGGGGAACCAGGTCGTGGGTAATAGGGAGGGCACGTACTGCATGGAGCACTGAGTGTGGTGCAAAACAGTGAACACTGTTATGCTGAAAATAAACAAATAAAAAAAAGAAAATTGTACTCTTAGTCCCCATCATCTATATCACTCATCCCTCCATCCACTTCCACTCTGGTAACCACAGAGTCGGTTTTTGTTTTGTATCTTCTTTCTCCTTTATTTATGTATGTTTGTTTCCTAAATTCCATGGAAGAGTGACATCCAAAGGCCTTTGTCTTTCTCTGACTGACTGATTTCACTTAGGATAGTATTCTCTAGCTCCATCCATGTGTCTGCAAATGGCAAGATTTTTTATGGCTGAGTAATTTCGCACTGTGTGTGTGTGTGTGTGTGTGTATACATTTATCATCTCATTTATCAAGTTATCAAGAAATACTTGGATTGTTTCCATATTGTAATATTGTAATTAATGTTGCAAGAAACATAGGGGCACATGTATCCTTTTGAGTTACTGTTCTCATATTCGTCGGGTAATCACCCGGTAGTGTGATTGCTGGATTATAAGGTAGTTCTAATATTTAACGTTTTGAGGAACAGTGATACTGTTTTCCACAGGGACTGCAGCAGCTAGCATTCCCACCACAGTGCAAGAGGGTTCCCTCTTACCCACATCCTCCCAACATTTGTTTTCTTGTGCTGGTGCTGTTAGCCATTCTGATAGTATGAGGTAATATCTCATGGACCTTTTCATTTGGATTTTCCTGTTGATGGCTGATGTGAACATCTTCTCACGTGACTGTTGGCCATCTGTATGTCTTCTTTGGAGCAATGTCTGTTCATGTCTTCTGTCTATTTTTTAATTGGATTTTTTGTTTTTTGGTTGTTGCGTTGTATCAGTTCTACATATTTTGGACACTACCCCTTTATTGCACATGATATTTGCAAACATCTTCTCCTATTAAGTACGTTGTATTCTATTTATTACATTTTCATTGCTGTTCTGCTGTGCGGTAAGTTTTTATATTGATGGAGCTCTAGTAGTTTATTTTTGCTTTTGTTTCCTTTGCCTTAGGAGGCGTGTCTATTAAATGTATGGTTCATGTCAGAGAAGTTACTGTCTGTGCCCTCTTGTAGGATTTTTATGATTTAAGGTCTCACATTGAGGTCTTGAAACTGTTTTGAGTTTATTTGTCCATATGGTGTAAGAAAGCAGTCTAATTTCATTGTTTTGTGCATAGCTGTTCAGTTTTCCCAACACCATTTGTTGTAGAAACTGTCCTTTTCCCTTTTAATAGTTTTGCCTGTTTTGCAGAAGATTAATTGGGCACGTGATTGTGGGCTGATGTCTGAGCTTCTATTCCGTTTCCTTGGTCACTGTGTGTATTTTTTTTTTTTTTGCCAGTCCCATACTGTGAGGATGAACGCAGCTTTGTAGTATAATTTGAAATATGGAATTGTGACGCCTCCAGCTTTGTTTTTCTTCATAACATTGTGCTGGTTGTTCAGTATCTTTTGTGATTCCATACAAATTGTTAGGGTAGTTTATTTGAGTTCTTTCATTTTTTATTTGAATTCAATGAGCCAACTTATCATACATCATTATTTTCAGATGTAGTGTTAAATAATATATCAGATGTGTATTGCATCACGTGCCCTCCTTAATGCCCATCACCCCAGTTACCCCCCCACCCCCCATCCAGCAACCCTCAGTTGGTTGCTATAGTTAAGAGTCTATCATGGTTTTTTCCCCATCTCTGATGACTTCCCATTCTGTTTCCCCTTCCTTTGCCTACGGTTCTCTGCCCTGTTTCTGATATTTCACATAGGAGTGAAACCCTATGATAATTGTGTTTCTTTCATGGACATATTTTACTCAGCATAATATCTTCCAGACCCATCCAGGTTGATGTGATGGTAAGTATTCATCCTTTCTGATGGCTGAGGAATATTCCATTGAATATATGAACCACATCTTCTTTATCCATTCCTCTGTCCATAGATATCTGGGTTCTTTCCATAGTTTATCTAGAGTGGATATTGTTGCGATGAACACTGGGGTGCAGGTGCCAGTTCTTTCCCCTACATCTCTATTTTTGTGGTAAAAGCCCTGTAGTGAAATTGCTGTGTTTTAGGGTAACTTTACCTTTAACTTCTTGAGGAAACCCCGTACTGTTTTCCAGAGTGGATATAACAGTCTGCATTCCAACCAGGAGTGTAGGAGGGTTCTCCATTCTCTGCATCCTCACCAATACTTGTGGTTTCATGTCCTGTTAACTTTAGACATTCTGCCTGGTGTGATAGGACACCTCAATGTGGTTTAGATTTGCATTTCCCAGAAGCCATGTGATATAGAACATTTATGTATGTATCTGTTGGTCACATGCGTGTCATCATTGGAGAAATATCTGTTCATATTTTCACCCATGTCTAGACCTTCCGTTGGATTAAGGCCCAGAAGCCTAGAAGATACAATCAGCCAGAACTTTGGAGATTTTCACAAGGTCTGAGATACAATGGAGATTTAGGGTGTGTATCAAGCTCAGGGATTGTCTTCAGAGGGTGGATGGAAGTGTAGGTTCACTGACATTGTCTCAGGTTTGCATTCAGATGTCTCATGCTCTGAATCCAGTCTGGAGTAAAAAAAGGAGTTTCCTTTTGTGTGGCGGGCTGATCCTCTGGTTTTGCTAAAGTGTTCCCAATACCCGGGGCTTGGGATCCAGGCCTCTACAGATGGACCTCTCAGAACTCCAAATAGGGTTAGGGTTAGGACCTAGGAAAATGGAAGGTCTGAATTGCCAACCGTGTGGTGAGCGTCCTGGAGGGCTGAGTTGAGGACATGGGTCAGGGTGAGTGTCCGGCTCAGGGTTTCAATCCATGAGCCCTTGAATGTGGGAATTCACTGGGATGGACACAGATGGGCCTTCATATCTATACTGACCTATATACTTACTGGAGTCCATTATGGAAACATTTCCATCTGGGTGTGAGGCTGAGTCCTGTGGTATTGCTCAGGCATCCCCAAATCCTAGGGCTTTGGAGCCCACCCTTAGGGGATGGAGACATGAGAACCCAAGCTAGGGATAGAGTTAGGGCCAAAGGACATTGCAGGCCCAAACAGCTGACAGTGTGTGTGGTTCCTAGAGGCTGGAATGAAGGATGAGTGTTCTGGTTCTGGTCAGGCACAGGGTTTGTGACCTAGAGGCCACTGAAATTGGGGGTTTGCTGGTATAGGCTCAGATGGGCAGGCATTTTATCCTGCTTTGAATACTTTCTAGAGGTCTACATGGCACGCTTTCCTCCTGTGTGTTAGGATGAGTCCTGTGGTATGGCTAAGGTGACCCCAGTCCGTGGGGTAGGGAGCCAGACCCCTAGGAATTGAATGCTCAGAACACAAACTAAGCTTCAGTTAGGGGTTAGGAGCATGGCAGGCCCAATCTGATGGTGGTGTGGCAAGCTATCCAGAAGGCTGAGTACAGAGGGATGGATAGAGTAAGTGTCAGGTTCAGGTTTGTGTCCAGCTGCTGACTCTGGGTGAACTCAGTGGTGCGTGGCAGATTTCTCCTGCTCAGAATCCTTTGCAGAGTCCCAAATGGTATGGTTTCCTTCTGGGTGGCAGGCAGAGATCTCAAATCTTGCTCAGGGGTCCCCATCCGTGGGACTTGGGTGCCAGTCCTCTGGGGACAGAGCATGAAACCCCAACCTAGGGTTGGGGCTAGGTCCCAGCAACATGACAGGCCTGATTTGCTGGTGCTGTGCAGAGCTCTCACGGGGACTGAGTAGAGAACATGGGTCAGTCTGAGTCAGGCTCCGTGTTGGTGGCCATGGGGGGAAAGGCAGATTTCTCCTGCTCTCAGTCCTTGGCAGAGTTCCAATTCTACTGTTTCCTTCTGGGTTGAAGACAGAGTCCTCTGGCATTTCTCAGGGGTCCCACATATGTGGGGCTTTGGTACCTGTATTCTTGGGACACAAGACAGAAAATGTACCTAAGTTTTGGTTAGGGCTGAGGGTCATGTCAGTCTCAATATGCCACCCTGAGAGGAGTGACCTGGGGAGCAGAGTTGAGGACGTGGGTCAGTGTGAGTGTTAAGATCCAGGTGTGAACGGGGGGTGCTGAAAGTGGGATAGCCTCAGGGGGCCAAGAAATATTCTGGTATAGTTCAGGTGTAACGCATCAGCAGAGCTTTGGTGTCAATCATCAGAGGACAGAAGACTGAAAACACAACCTAGGGCTTGGAAAAGAGCACAGGGGCATGGCTGGCCTGATCTGCTGGTGCCGAGGCTAGATGTCTGGGGTACTGAGTTGAGGGCCATGGTCAGGTGGTGCATTACGATCTGGGTTTGTGCCTGGGGGGTGGCCGAAGGTGGAGGTGGCTTTAGGGAGCATGAAGATTTCTCCCATTCCGATGGTTCTGTGCAGCTCCAAACAGAACGGTTTCCTCCCAGGTGGCAGACAGAGCACTGGGTTGTGGCTCAGGGGTCCAAATATGGAGGAATTGGGGGACCAGCCTCTGGGGATGAAGACTGAAAATGCAACCTAGGCTTAAGGTTAGGGTCAGGGGCATGGCAGGCCCAATTTGCTGGCACTGAGAAGGGATCCCAGGGGGATGAATTGAGGGCAGTGGTCCGGTGGCATGAGAGGGTCCAGGTTTGTGGTCAGGGGACCGCTGAAGGAGGGGGTTGTGCTCAGGGAGGCATGCAGTTTCTCCCACTCTGAGTGTTCTACTCAGTTTCAAATGGCACGGTTTCCTCCTGGGTGGTAGGCAGGCTGAGTGCCAGCCTCCACATTTGTGGCCCAATAGTGCGCAGAGGGTGGGGGATAGCCTCGGGTGAACCGTGCAGGTTTCTCCCGCTCTGAGGATTCGACACAGCTCCAAACAGCATGGTTTCCTCCTGCATGGTGGACAGAGTCCTGAGGTGTCACTCAGGATTCTTTAATCTTGGGGTCTTGGGGTCAGGACTCTTGGGGATGATACCTGAAAACCAAAATTAGGGATAGGGTTAAGGCCTAGGGCCATGGTAGACCTGATATGCCAGTGCAGAGGCAGGTGCCCTGGTGCGCTGAGTTGAGCTCGGGTGTCAGACGGGGCCTTAGCCTCTAGGTGTGTGTCCAGACGTTCGCATAACCCGGGGGTGACTTCAGGGGTGCATGGAAGTTTCTCCAGCTCTGAGGGTTCAGCGCAGCTCCAAACAGCACAGCGGTGCCCTGCGTGGCAGGCAGATTCCCAGCATGAGTATCAGGCATCCTCAATCCTTGTGACGCAGTATGTGGTCTATTCTGGAGAAGGTTCCATGTGCACTTGAGAAGAATGAGTATTCTGTTGTTTTAGGGTGGAATGTTCTGTATATGTCTATGAGGTCCATCTGGTCCAATGTTTCATTCAATGCTCTTATTTCTTTTTTAATTTTCTGCTTCGATGATCTGTCTATTTTTGAGAGAGGCGTATGAAGATCTCCTACTATTATTGTATTCATATCAATATGACTCTTTATCTTGATTAATAGTTTTCTTATGGAATTGGGTACTCCCATATTGGGGGCATAGATATTCACAATGGTTAGATCATCTTGGCGGATAGTCCCTTTAAGAATTATGGAGTGTCCTTCTGTATCTCTGACTACAGTCTTTAGTTTAAAATCTAATTTATCTGATATGAGAATCGCTACCCCGGCCTTCTTTTGAGGCCCATTGGCATGAAAGATGCTTCTCCATCTGTTCACTTTCAGTCTGGGTGTATCCTTAGGTTCAAAATGGGTCTCTTGTAGACAACATATGGATGGGTCCTGTCGTTTTATCCAATCTGCAACCCTGTGTCGTTTTATGGGCGCATTTAGGCCATTCACATTGAGAGTGATTATTGAGAGATAGGTTTTGATTCATGTCATGTTGCCTTTGAAGTCTTTCTGTCTGTAGATTGTTTCTATATTTCTGTTCAATGATATTCTTAGGATTTTTTCTCTTTTATAGGACCCCCCCTTAATATTTCCTGCAGTGTCGGCTTGGTGGTTGCATAGTCTTTTAAGCCTTGCCGGTCTTGGAAACTCTTTATCTCTCCATCCATTTTAAATGTCAGTCTTGCCGGATAGAGTATTCTTGGTTGCATGTTCTTCTCATTTAGTACTCTGAATATATTTTGCCAGCCCTTCCTGGCTTGCCAGGTCTCTGTGAAAAGGTCTGACGTTATTCTAATGGGCTTGGATGCCCACTCTCACCACTCTTGTTCAACATAGTATTAGAAGTCCTAGCAACGGCAATCAGACAACAAAGAGAAATAAAAGGTATCCAAATTGGCAAGGAAGAAGTCAAACTCTCTCTCTTCGCAGATGACATGATTTTTTATATGGAAAACCCCAAAGACTCCACCCCCAAACTACTAGACTCATACAGCAATTCAGTAACGTGGCAGGATACAAAGTCAATGTACAGAAATCAGTGGCTTTCTTATACACTAACAGTGAAAATACAGAAAGGGAAATTAGAGAATCGATTCCATTTACTAGAGCACCAAGAACCATAAGATACCTGGGAATAAACCTAACCAAAGAGGTAAAGGATCTGTACTCGAGGAACTACAGAACACTCATGAAAGAAATTGAAGAAGACCCAAAAAGATGGAAGACAATTCCATGCTCTTGGATTGGAAGAATAAACATTGTTAAAATGTTTATACTGCCTAGAGCAATCTATGCTTTTAATGCCATTCCGATCAAAATTCCACCGGTAGTTTTCAAAGAGCTGGAGCAAATAATCCTAAAATTTGTATGGAATCAGAAGAGACCCCGAATTGCTAAGGCAATGTTGAAAAACAAAAACAAAACTGGCGGCATCACGTTACCCGATTTTAAGCTTTACTACAAAGCTGCGATCACCAAGACAGCGTGGCCCTGGCATAAAAACAGACACATAGACCAGTGGAACAGAGTGGAGAGCCCAGATATGGACCCTCAACTCCACGGTGAAATAATGTTCGACAAAACAGGAAAAAATATTCAATGGAAAAAAAGACAGTCTCTTCAATCAATGGTGCTGGGAAAACTGGACAGCTATATGTAGAATAATGAAACTCAACCATTCTCTTACACTCGAAATGGATAAAAGACCTCATCATGAGACAGGAATCCATCAGAATCCTAGAGGAGAACATAGGCAGTAACCTCTTCGATATCAGCCACAGCAACTTCTTTCAAGATATGTCTCCAAAGGCCAAGGAAACAAAAGCGAAAATAAACTTTTGGCACTTCATCAAGATCAAAAGCTTCTGCACAGCAAAGGAAACAGTCCACCAAACAAAAAGGCAACCCACGGAATGGGAGAAGATATTTGCAAATGACAGTACAGACAAAAGGTTGATATCCAGGATCTATAAAGAACTTCTCAAACTCAACACACACAAAACAGAGAATCATATCCAAAAATGGGCAGAAGATATGAACAGACACTTCTCCAACGAAGACATACAAATGGCTATCAGACACATGAAAAAATGTTCATCATCACTAGCCATCAGGGAGATTCAAATGAAAACCACATTGAGATACCACCTGACACCAGTTAGAATGGCCAAAATGAGCAAGACAGGAAACAACGTGTGTTGGAGAGGATGTGGAGAAAGGGGAACCCTCTTACACTGTTGGTGGGAATGCAAGTTGGTGCAGCCACTTTGGAGAACAGTGTGGAGATTCCTCCAGAAATTAAGAATAGAGCTTCCCTATGACCCTGCAATTGCACTGCTGGGTATTTACCCCAAAGATACAGATGTAGTGAAAAGAAGGGCCATCTGTACCCCAATGCTTATTGTAGCAATGGCTATGCTCACCAAACTGTGGAAAGAACCAAGATGCCCTTCAACGGATGAATGGATAAGGAAGATGTGGTCCATATACGCAATGGAGTATTATGCCTCCATCAGAAAGGATGAATACCCAACTTTTGTAGCAACATGGACGGGACTGGAAGAAATTATGCTGAGCGAAATAAGTCAAGCAGAGAGAGAGTCATGTATCATATGGTCTCACTTATTTGTGGAGCATAGCAAATAACACGGAGGACATAGGGAGATGGAGAGGAGAGGGAGTTGAGAGAAACTGGAAGGGGAGATGAACCATGAGAGACTATGGACTCTGAAAAACAACCAGAGGGTTTTGGAGGGGCAGGGTGGGGTGGGAGTTTGAGGAATCAGGTGGTGGTTAATAGGGAGGGCACGTACTGCATGGAGCACTGGGTGTGATGCCAAAACAATGAACACTGTTATGCTGTAAATAAACAAATAAAAAAAAAATGAGTCTATGGAAGGCCCGGCAGTGCCAGTTCACTCCACTGGAGGGAGTCTTGAGCAGTGGTGTGAGATACCCTGGAAGGCATGGCGATGCTGCTTGCCACCACTGGAGGCAGCGGCGAGCTGCCATGGGAAACACACCTGAAGAGGAGTCAGTGCAGCTTGCTGGCTCTGAAGGCAGGGCGGAGGTGCCCGGTGAGAGACCCTGAAACGTGAGGCACTACAGCTTATTTTTACAGGACGGAGTGGTGAGCTGTATAGTCTCTGTTTCTCCAGGCTCAAGGGTGGTGGTAAGAATTGATGGAGCCTGTCCCCCACTCAGCATTGTGCCCTCTTTCCCCAGGTTTGCTGGTAATGTGCTGTCAGGATGGTTCAGGAGGGTCCTCCCAGTTGGGCTCTGGAGCCAGGGGAACCAAACCCGACTCATGGTGCATTTGGAACCGAGGAGCTGAGTGTCTGTTTGGAAAAGTATGTTTGTTTCTCCAAAAAGGACAAGGGCATTGACCAGCTTGAGAGGGAAGTGAATGACCAGTTAAGAAACAAGCCTGTGTCTCTCCTTCTCCCAGGAATCAGAGCAGGTGTGCAGGCTTTAGGTGGGAGACGCCTGCTTATCTGCACCTGACAACCCTTCTTCACTCTGGCTCCATGAGACCTGAAGTTTGGAAGTCAGCGTCTGAGTCAGTCATGCAGCTTGTCCCAGGATGTCGGTGTTCAGAGAAAACAGCAGGCCTGTGGGTCACAATGTCACATCCATGCCAGGATGGCAGGTAAAAATTCCCTTTCACCCCAAATTTCCTGGGCTTTTCTCTTGTCTCCAGTGGAGCTCACAAATGGCACACTGAACCAGCTGTAAGCAATCTCGTGCGGGTGCCAGAGCTCCTGAGTTTCTCTGCAGGGAGCACCTGGCAGGGATCTCATTTTCTCTGTTTATTTCTGGCTTACAAAGGTATTTGGAACATCTCTTTCCTAGGAAATCCCTTGGATTCGAAAGGGAAGGTGAGATTGACTTGGTGTGCCTTTTGAACATAGAAAGTATTCCTTCATCGAACAGTGTTTACTCCACTGGGCCTAGACTCTGGTGGAACGGCTGGCATCTAGAGTGAGGTGGCTGTTTGTGGTCAGATAGAGACTTGGATGATGGCTTCTTCTTTGTCCAAGGTGATGTATCCTAATGGATTCGTCTTTGAATCCAAAGAGTTCCAATGAGGGCAGAGGGAAAATTCAAAATGATTCCAAGGAGTCTTGGACGATTTAAAAGGGATGCTTGTCTTCCTAGGTTCACTCAAACGGCTATATATGGTTGGACATGCTGTATTTTCTCTGCAGTTTCATGGGTAGTGAAGTCAGAAGGAGAGTCTTTGGGAATTTCCCTGGATAAAGGCACTCTGTTGGCTTCAAGGGACTTGGTGTCAGGAACCCTGTGCTGAATTTCTGTGGCTGCTTTCCTGATGCTCAGTGAGTCAGGTTTTCCCACAGGTTTTACATTTCCTCCTTAGGAAATTGCTGGCAGGGAATGTTCTGTTTAAAGTGGAACCCTCGGGGGCACCTGTGTGGCTCAGTGGGTTAAGCCACTGCCTTCGGCTCAGGTCATGGTCTCAGGGTCCTGAGATCGAGCCCCGCATTGGGCTCTCTGCTCAGCGGGGAGTCTGCTTCGTCCTCTCTCTCTGCCTGCCTCTCTGCCTACTTGTGACCTCTGTCAAATAAATAAATAAAATCTAAAAAAAAAAACAACACAAAACCCAAAACCGGGACCCTCCTACATTGTTGGTGGGCCTGCGTGTTGTTGCAGCCACTCTTGGAAAGAATACAGTCTGTCCTCCAAAAGCTAAGAACTGAACAACAGTAGGATCCAGCAATTGCCCTCCTAGTTATTTCCCTAAAGGGCACAAAAATGCACATTCAGTGGGGTATAAGCACCGTGATATTTACAGCAGCATTTTCAACCATTGTAAAACAATGGAGGGAGACCAAATGTCCATTCACTGATGAGTGATATAGATATATATATATATATCACTCGTATATATCATATGTGTGTGTGTGTGTGTATGTGTATTCATTCTCCCACATCTTCTTAATGGAATAGGATCCAGGTTCAAAAAGGATGAAATCTTACCATCTGCAAGGATGTGGATGGATCTACAGTGGATTTAGCTAAGTAAAATCAGTAAGAAAAGACCAATAGCCTATATCTTGACCTCTATGGAATTTCAGAAAGAAAACAGATGGACATAGTGAGGGGAGAAAGGCCAATGAGGAAACAGACTCTAACCTAGAGCAAAATCGAGGTTTGCTAGGGGGCAGGGGTGTGGGGCGAAGGGTTAAGTGGGTGACAGCTATTAGGGAGAGTACTTGTTGTGATGAGCTCTGGGTGTTCTATGCAGGTGAGGAATCACAAAATCCTACCCCTGAAGGAGAGGAATGAACATTGCATGGAAACGAATTGGAATTGAAGTCAATGAAGAAAAGAAGACCATGTTCTACTTCATGAAGACTGAGGTAAAACTGGAATGACTTTTGCTCTCCTGTTCTGTAGCTGTTCATTATGAAACACTCTGTGGCAGGATACACTAGTTTCCTCTTGCATAAGGAGTCCTCAGAAAGTTGCCATGAAAGATTTAGATCTCAGAGCATGTACATGTTCCATTGATATGTTACTTTCAGTTTGCCCAGGTGCAAAGGTAAGTGGAGAGAAATAGGGCTGAAGAGGAAAGGAGGTATTAAGCATTCAAGAGGTAGCCTTCCCCTTTCTCATGAATGCCTGGGCCAGTGTAAATTGGGAAGAAGGAGGGGGGATCCCAGAGCTTTGCCGCAGACAGGGGAGTTCTAGGTCTGCCTAGAGCTGGTGGTGTCCATGAGCAGAGCTGAGCTAGTGGCGTGGCAGGCCCGAACTTCTGGTGTTGAGGTGAGTTCCCCAAGGAGCTGAGTTGAGAATGGGGGTCAGGTGGTGAATCAGGCTCTGGGTTTGTGGCCAGGGGGCTGCAGAATGTGGGGGAGTCCTAATGGGGTCATGCAGGTTTCTCTGGCTCTGAGGGTTCTGCACAGCTCCAAAGGGACAAGTTTCCTGCTGGGTGGCAGGGGGACTCCTACAGTGTGGCTCCAAGTTTACCAATCTAGAGGGCTTGGTGGATAGGCCCCTGGGGAAGGAAGCCTGAAAATGCAACATAGGGTTAAGGGTAATGGGCTGGGCAGGACAGGCCTGATCAGCCTACACAGAGGTGAGATACCCTCAGAATTGAGTTGAGGAAATGCATCCTGCAATGCAGAAGAGTCAGGGTTTCTGGCCAGAGGGACAGCTGATCGTGGGGGTGGCTTTAGAGGGGCATGCTGGTTTCTCCCTCTCTGAGGAAACTTTGGAGCTCCAAATGTCATGGCTTCCCCCTGCATGGCATTCAGGTTTCTGCCTTGTTACAGGGGGGTCCTGAATCTGGGGAGTTTGGGGGCCAGGCCTCTTGGGATGGAAGCCCGAAATCAGAAACTAGAGCTACGGTAAGGGCGTAGGGGCGTGGCATGCTGAATCTGCTACTGCTGAGGTGGGCTCCCTGGTGGGCTGACTTCAGGGTGGGTATCAGGTGGCATGTCAGACTCAGAGTTTGTGTCCAGGGATGCCACAGAAGCTGGGCGTGACCTCAGGGTTGCATGCAGGTTTCTCCTACCCTGAGGGTTCTGCAGAGCTCCAAATGGCATGGTTTCCTCCTGTGTGGCAGACGCAGTCCTGGGGTGTCACTGAGGAATCCTTAATCTCTACTGGCATGAATCTCGGAGGTGCCCAATCTGGCGGGCTTGGGGGACAGGCCTCTGTTCATGAAAGCCTGTACACCCCACCTAGGTTTATGGTTAGGGCCGAAGGGCATGGCAGGTCCAATGTGCCGGTGCTGATGCGGGCTCCCCTAAGGGTCGAGTTGAGGGCATAGATCTGGCATCGCAGGAGAATCTGGTTTTATGGCCATGGGGGTGACTCATGGTGGGGTGGCATTACGGGGGTTTGCAGGTTTCTCCCCGTCTGAGTGTTCAGTGCAGCTCTAAACCACAAGTTTTCCTCATGAGTGCCAGGTGGAGTCCCGTGGTGGCGCTCAGTAGACCTTAATCTGGGGGGACATGGGAGGCAGGCCCCCTGGGATGGAAGCCTGAAAACCTAAAGAGGGGTTCTGGTAAGGGCCTAGGGGCATGGTGGCCCGATCTGCTTATGTTGAGGTGGGGCGCCCTAGGGTCTGAATTTATGGCATGCGTCCAGCAGCTCAGCAGAATCTGGTTTATGGCCGGGGGGACGGGTGCAGATGATGGGAGTGCCTTTAGAGGGGCAAGTTTCTCCCCCTCTGAGGGTTCAGCACAACTCCAAGGCACAGGTTCCTACTGTGTGGCAAGCGGAGTCCTGAGGTGTATGTCAAGATTCCTTAATCCAGGGGATTTTGTTGCCTGGACCCTCAGCATGGAAGACTGAACACCCAAACTTGTGTTAGGGTTAGGGCCTAGGGGCAATGGCAGGCCCGATCTGCCAGTGCTGAGGCGGGATCCCCTATGGGCTCAGTTGAGGGTATGCATTTGGTGGCGGCATGGAATCCAGCTCTATGGCCAGAGTGGCTGTTGATTATTGGGGTGGCTTTAGGGTGGCATGAAAGTTTCTCCCCATCTGAGGGTTCATTGCAGCTCCAAACCACAAGGTTTCCACTTGTGTGACAGGCTGTGTCCTGTGGTGTTGCTCAGAAGTCCTTAATCTGGGGGGCGTGGGGGCCAGGCCTCTTGGGATGGAAGCCTGAACATCCAAACTAGGGTTAGGGTTAAGGCTTAGGGACATGGCAGGCCCGATCTGCTGCAATTGAGGTGGTCTCCTGGATAGGCCGAATAGAGGGTGGGAATCAGGCAGGACTTGAGGTCTGTGTTTGTGTTTGTGGGGGCAAAGAAGCTAGTGGTGTCCGCGGGGGGCATGCAGCTTTCTCCTGCTCTGAGGTTCCTGCACAGTTCCAAATGGCACCATTTTGCCCTAGGAGGCTGGAGGAGTGCTGGCGGGAGTCTCAGTCATCCCCAGTCTGATGGGCTTGGGGTACAGGCCTCTGGGCACGGAAGGCTGTATACCCCACCTAGGGTTAGGGTTAGGGTCTAGGGTCATGGCAGGCCCAATCTGCCGGCGCTGAGATGGGCTCCCCTCAGGGCTGAGTTGAGGGCATGTGTCCAGTAGCTTCATAGAAAACAGCTTTCTGGCCTGGGGTGCCGCAAATTGTGCGGATAGCTTTACGGGGGCTTGAAGGTTTCTCACCCTCTGAGTATTCAGCAGCTCCAAACTGCAAGGTTTCATCCTGCGTGGCTGTTGGAGTCCTGCAATGTCACTCAGGGGTCCTTAATCCAGGGGGCCTGGAGGCTAGGCATCTTGGGATGGAAGCCTGGAAACTCAAACTAAGGTTGAGGTCTTGGGGCGCGACAGGCCCAATCTGCCAGTGCTGAGGCAGACTCCCCGGTGGCCTGAGTTGAGGGTCGGTGATAGGTGGCTCGTGTGAATCTGGGTTTGTGTTCAGGAGGGGCTCAGATGCTGGGGCTTGCCTTGGGGGGCATGAAGTTATCTTTTGCTCTGGGGTCTAAGTAGCTCCAAATGGCACTGTAACAGCATAGGCAGCCTCCAGACTGCCAGAGTGAGTCTCATGCATCCACAATCTGGCGGGTTTGGGGGCTAGGCCTCTGGGTACGGAAGACTGTACACCCAACCTAGGGTTAGGGTTAAGGCCTAGGGGCATGGCAGTTCTGATATGCTGCTGATATGCTGTGTTGAGGCGGGCTCCCTCAGGGCTGAGTGGATGACATGCATCTGGCGTTGTGGCAGAATCTGGCATTATGTCTGGGGCATTTCCAATGGCGGGTGTGTTTAGGTGCTCATGCACCTTTCTTTCTGGAGGGCAGGCAGAGTCCTGTGTTGTGACTTTGGAATCCCCAGTCTGGAGGGTTAGGGTTAGGGATAGAGGTTCGGAGAGTGTTAGGGTTAGTTGTTAGGGGTTAGGGTTAGGGTTAGGGTTAGGAGTTAGGGGATAGGGTTAGAGGTAAGGTTTAGGGTTAGGCTTAGGGTTAGGCGTATGTCTTAGGGACAAGGCATGTCAGATCTGCCAACACAGATATGGACTCACCCAAGGGCTGTGTTGAGGGCGGGACTCAGGAGTCTCCTCAGGCCCTGGATTTTTGGACTGGAGGGGCAAAGAAGGTGGGAATCGCCTCTGGGGAGCATGATGGTTTCTACTGCTCCGAGGTTGTTATGTTAGGTTTAGAGGTTAGGGTTAGGTTTTGTGGTTAGGGTTAGTGTTAAGATTAGTGTTAAGGTGGGGCGCCTGGGTGGCTCAGTTGGTTAAAGCCTCTGCCTTCCGCTCAGGTCATGATCTCAGGGTCCTGGGATGGAGCCCCACATCAGGCCCTCTGCTCAGCGGGGAGCGTGCTTCGTCCTCTCTGTGCCTTCTTCTGATCTGTCTCTGTCAAAGAAATGAATAAAATCTTAAAAAAAATAAAAAGATTAGGGTTAGGGTTATGTCTTAGGGACAAGGCATGTTGGATCTGGTAACACTTATATGGGCTCACCCAAGCGCTGAGTTGAAGGCGGGACTCAGGAGGCTCCTTAGGCCCTGGGTATTTTTCCTAGAAGGTAAAGATGGTGGGAATGGCCTCAGGGGAGCATGCTGGTTTCTAGGTCTCTGAGAGTGTTAGATAGCACTAAATGAAATGGTTTATTTCATTTATTCTCCTGGCTGAGAGGCTGAGTCCTGCCATCAGTCTGATGATCCTATCCACTGGGATGGAATTGGGTATCAGGCCTCTGGGGTCCAGAGCCTGACCACCTGAGCTAGGGTATTAGGGTTTGGTCCTGGGAGCATGGCAGGCCTGAGGTGCCAGTGCGGACTCAGGCTCTCCGGAGGGCTGAGTTGAGGGTATTGCTCTGGTGGCCCATCAGGCACTGGGCGGTGGTGTGTGGGTCCTCGGAAGGTGTGGGTGTCTTTAGGGGGCATGGAGGTTTCTCCGGCCAGGAGCGTACTGCACAGGGCCATGTGGGCCATTTTCCTTGTGGGTGGCAGCCGGAGTCCAGCATTGCAAATACAGGGTCCCCAGTCTGGACGGCTAGGGAGCCAGGCCTCTGTGGATCGAAGCATAAACACCCATCCTAGCATTATGGTTAAGTCTTTGGGGCATGGTAACCCCGATCTGCCGGTGCTGTGGTGACCCATCCTGATGCCTGAGTTGAGGCTATGTCTGCAGGACCTTGAGACTCTGGTTCCCGGTCCTTGGGAGGGTCCAGAAGTGCTTTGGCCTCAGGGAGACTTGCAGGCTTCTCC
The DNA here is from genome assembly GCF_922984935.1 of Meles meles. Taxonomy (NCBI): domain Eukaryota; kingdom Metazoa; phylum Chordata; class Mammalia; order Carnivora; family Mustelidae; genus Meles; species Meles meles. The sequence goes on from NW_025721185.1 coordinate 43,455, forward strand.
TGCTCTGTGGCTTCAGCCCATTTCTAAACGGCACGGTTCATGCTGGGATCATGTGCAATTATGGGGTGCAACTCAGGGGTCCCCTATCTTGGGTTTTGAGGACCAGTTGTGGGAGGATGATGCCTGAGCACGAACCTGGGCTAGGGTTAGTATTAGGATTAGAGTTAAGGTTATGTCTTAGGGACAAGGCATGTCGGATATGCAAGCACAGATATCAGCTCCCCCAAGGGCTGAGTTGAGGGTGGGACTCAGGAGGCTCCTCGGGCACTGGGGTTTTGGGCTGTACGGGCAAAGATGTTGGAAATCGCCTCAGGGGAGCATGCCAGTTTCTACAATTCTCAGGGCATTAGGTAGCACGAAATGAAAGGTCACCTTCTGGCTGAGAGGGTGAGTCCTGCTGTGAGGGTTAGGTTGTAGGGGCATTGCAGCCCCAATCTGCTGGCGCTGTGGTGGCCCATCCCAATGCTTGAGTTCAGAGCGTGTGTCTGCAGGACCATGAGACTCCTGGTTCTTGGTCCTTGGGGGCGCTGGAAGTGGGGTGGCCTCAGGGAGACATTCCAATTTATCCCGCTCTGTGGGTTCAGCACAATTCTAAACAGCATGGTTTCCTCCTGGTGTCAGGTTCAATGATGGGGTATCGCTCACGGGTCCCCCATCTGGGGCCTTGGGGACCAGGAGTCAGAGTATGGACGCCTGAACACACAACCTGGGCTAGGTTTAGTATTATGGTTAGTGTTAGGCTTAGGGACAGGGCATGTCGGATCTGCTAGCACAGATACGGGCTCACCCAAGGGCTGAGTTGAGGGCAGGACTCAGGAGGCTCCTCAGGCCCTGGGTTCTTGGCCTGGAGGAGCAAAGCTGGTGGGAATGGCCTCAAGGGAGAATGGCTGGTTGCTACTGCTCTGAGGGTGTGAGAGAACACCAAATGAAAAGGTCTCCTCCTGGCTGAGAACTGAGTCCTGCCGACAGTCTGATGCTCAACCCATGGGAGGAATTGGGTGTCAGGCCTCTGGGTCCAATGCCTGAACACCCAACCTAGTGTTAGGGTTTCGTCCTGGGAGAATGGCAGGCCTGCCAGTGCGGCTCAGGTTCTCCGGAGGGCTGAGTTGAGGGCATTGCTCTGGTGGCCCGTCAGGCTCTGGGTTTGTGGTGTGGCATTTCTTGGAAGGCGTGGGTGGCTTTAGGGGGCATGGGGGATTCTGTGGCCAGGAGCATACTGCACAGGATCATATGGTCCAGTTTCATCGTGGGTGGCAGCCAGAGTCCTGCATTGGGAATCCAGGGTCCCCAGTCTGGAGGGCTAGGGGTCCAGTCCTCAGGGGACAGAAGCCTGACACCCAACCTAGGGTTAGGGTAGGGTTGTAAGGGTATGGCAGCCCCGATCTGATGGCGCTGTGGTGATGCTTCCCAATGCCTGAGTTGAGGGCGCGAGTCTGTAGCACTGTGAGAGTCCTGGTTCCTGGTCCTTGGGTGTGCCAGAAGTGGCAGTGGCCTCTGGGAGGCATGCAGGTTTCTCCCGCTCTGCGGGTTCAACACATTTCTAAAGGGCAGGGTTTCCTCCTGGGATCAGGCGCAATTATGGGGTGCAGCTCAGGGGTCCCCCATCTGGCCGTTTGGGGGACCAGGCTATGGAGGAGGGATGCCTGAACACACAACCTGGGCTAGAGTTAGTATTAGGGTTAGGCTTAGCGTTAAGGTTATGTCTTAGGGAGAAGGCATGTGGGATCTGCCAGCACAGATATTGGCTCACTCAAGGACTGAGTTGAGGGCAGGGTTCCGGAGGCTTCTCAGGCCCTGGGTTTTTGGCCTGGAGGTGCAAAGATGGCGGGAATGGCCTCAGGGCAGCTTGGCCGGTTTCTAGGGCTCTGAGGGTGTTGGAGAGCACCAAATGGAATCTCCTGCTGGTTGAGAAGCTGAGTCATGCCATCAGTTTGATGCTCCCACCCATGGGTGGAATTGGGTGTCAGGGTTCTAGAACCTGAACACCCAACCTAGGCTTAGGGTTTGGTCCTGGGAGAATGGCAGGCCTGATGTGCCAGCACGGACTCAGGCTCTCTGGAGGGCTGGGCTGAGGGCATTGTTCTGGCGGCCTGTAAGGCTAAGGAATTGTGGTGTGGGGGTGCTCAGAAGATGTGGTTGGCTTTAGGGGTCATGGAGGTTTCTCCGGCAAGGAGCGTTCTGCAAAGGTCCATGTGGTCAAGTTTCATCATGGGTGGCAGCCAGAGTCCTACGTTGGGAATATGGGGTCCCCAGTCTGGAGGGCTAGGGAGCCAGTCCTCTGGGGACTGAAGCCTGAACACCCAACCGAGGGTTAGGTTAAGGTCACAGGGGCATGGCGGCCCGGATCTGCCGGCACAGTGATGACCAATCCCGATGCCTGAGTTGAGGACGTGAGTCTGCAGGACCGTGAGACTCCTCATTCCTGCTCCTCAGGGGCGCCGGTATTGGGGGTGGCGTCAGGGAGGCATTCTGGTTTCTTCTGCTCTGAAGGTTCAGCACATTCCTTTTTTTTTTTCACTTTCAATATCTATCTATCTATCTATATTATTTCTATTCAGCGTAACAGTATTCCTTATTTTTGCACCACACCCAGTGCTCCAAGCAACACGTGCCCTCCCTAATACCCACCACCTTCTTCTCCCAACCTCCCACTCCCCACCCATTCAAGACCCTCAGGTTCTTTTTCAGAGTCCGTAGTCTCTCATGGTTCACCTCACCTTCCCATTTCCCACCACTTCCTTCTCCTCTCCATCTCCCCATGTCCTCCTTGTTCTTTGTTATGCTCCACAAATAAGTGAAACCATATGAGAATTGACTCTCTCTGCTTGACTTATTTCACTCAGCATAATCTCTTCCACTCCCGTCCATATTGCTACAAAAGTTGGTATTCATCCTTTCTGATGGAGGCATAATACTCCATCTTGTATATGGACCACATCTTCCTTATCCATTCGTCCATGGAAGGGCATCTTGGTTCTTTCCACAGTTTGGCGACCGAGGCCTTTGCTGCTATAAACATTGGGGTACAGATGGCCCTTCTTTTCACTCCATCTGTATCTTTGGGGTAAATACCCAGCAATGCAATTGCAGGGTCATAGGGAAGCTCTCTTTTTAATTTCTGGAGGAATCTCCACACTGTTCTCCAAAGTGGCTGCACCAACTTGCATTCCCACCAACAGTGTAAGAGGGTTCCCCTTTCTCCACATCCTCTCCAACACACGTTGTTTCCTGTCTTGCTAATTGTGGCCTTTCTAACTGGTGTCAGGTGGTATCTCAATGTCGTTTTCATTTGAATCTCCCTGATGGCTAGTGATGATGAACATTTTGTCATGTGTCTGATAGCCATTTGTATGTCTTCGTTGGAGGAGTGTCTGCTCATATCTTCTGCCCATTTTTGGATATGATTATCTGTTTTGTGTGTGTTGAGTTTGAGAAGTTCTTTCTAGATCCTGGATCTCAACCTTTTGTCTGAACTGTCATTTACAAATATCTTCTCCCATTCCGTGGGTTGCCTTTTGATTGGTGGACTGTTCCCTTTGCTGTGCAGAAGCTTTTGATCTTGATGAAGTGCCAAAAGTTCATTTTCGCTTTTGTTGGCCTTTGGAGACATATCTTGAAAGAAGTTGCTGTGGCTGATATCGAAGAGGTTACTGCCTATGTACTCCTCTAGGATTCTGAGAAAATCCTGTCTCACGTTGAGCTCCTTTATCGAGTTCGAGTTTATCATTGTGTATGGTGTAAGTGAATGGTCGAGTTTCATTCTTCTACATATCGCTGTCCAGTATTCCCAGCACCATTGATTGAGGAGAATGTCTTTTGTTACATCGAATATTTTTCCCTGATTTCTCGATGATTATATCACAATAGAGTTGAGGGTCCGTATCTTATCGGGATCGATGTGGGCAGAGCGCTCATGAAAATTTGCTGGCATTGGACAACCATGGGGACCGCCTTGTTCCGCGTGGCCCAGGACCCTTTCTCGCTCGGGGTATGTCCCAGCCACCCGAAAACGCGCCGAGACGACGGGGCCCGGCCGGGGGCCTCAGCGCCAGGGAGCTTGCTCCGAGCAGAGTGGATGGAGGGGCTGTGGTCGGGCATTCGTCTCCGTCTTGGAGGGAGTCCGGGGCGCCCGGGAAGGGCTTGGCCTCTCTGGGGGAACAAATGGATCTGTCGCTCCACAGCTGTGTCACAGCCACGAAAGGGGCCGATGGCGCCAGGACGGTCGGGGACTCGTGGCGCGGGACTCAGGGTTCCCCATGGGGAGGCCCCCAGGCTCAGGCCCGTGGCAACGGAAGCGTGAGCAAGCAGGCCTGGACCGGGCCCGGCTTTCGGGGCAGGACCGGCCCCAGCTGCCAGCGAAGGGAGGGGACCACCAGAGTCTGAGGAGCAGGAGGCGTCGACTTGCCCACGCCAGACTAACGGAGCTCCTCCTGGCGGTGCCGGAACGAGACGACACGCGATCCGGACAGGGCCCCGGGGGGGGGGCGGCCCTGCGGCCCTGTGGTGCCCGAAGTAGTTCGCAGGGCGTTTTGCGGCCAATTCTCATGAGCGTTCTGCCCAAATGGGGCAGAACGCTCGTGAGAATTGGCCGGCGTTGGACAGCCCTGGTCAGCGCCCAGTTCCACGTGGAGCAGGGCCCTTTCTCGCTCGGGGCATGTCGCGGCCAACCGGAAAATGAGCCGAGACGATGGGGCGCGGCCGGCGGCCCCGGGGCCGGGGAGTTTTCCCCGAGCAGAGTGGATGGAGGCGCCGTGGCCGGGCGTCCGCCTCCGCCGTGGCGGGCGGCCGGGGCGCCCCTGGAGGGGGCTGGCCTCTGTGGGGAAACGGACTGGTCTCTCACTCCGCGGCTAGGACGAAGCCGCGAAAGGTGCCGTTGTGGCCGGGACGGTCGGGGGACTCGTGGCGCGGGACTCAGGGTTCCCCATGGGGAGGCCCCCAGGCTCAGGCCCCTGGCAACGGAAGGCTGAGCAAGCAGGCCCGGGCCCGGCTTTCGGGGCTGGCCCGGCCCCAGCTGCCGGCGCCAGGGAGGGGACCCCCGGAGGCTGAGGAGCGGGAGGCGTCGGCCTCCCCTCGGCACGCCTCCCGGAGCTCCTCCTGGCGGTGCCGGAACGCGACGACACGCGATCCCGGACAGGGCCCCGGGGGGGGCCGCCCTGCGGCCCTGTGGTGCCCGAAGTGTGTTCGCCGGGCGTTTTCCGGCCAATTCTCACGAGCGTTCTGCCCAAATCGGGATCGATTTGGGCAGAACGCTCGTGAGAATTGGCCGGCGTTGGGCAGCCCTGGTCAGCGCCCAGTTCCGCGTGGAGCAGGGCCCTTTCACGCTCGGGGCATGTCGCGGCCACCCGGAAAACGAGCCGCGACGATGGGGCTCGGCCGGCAGCCGCGGCGCCGGGGAGTTTTCCCCGAGCAGAGTGGATGGAGGCGCCGTGGCCGGGCGTCCGCCTCAGCCGTGCCGGGCGGCCGGGGCGCCCCTGGAGGGGGCTGGCCTCTGTGGGGAAACGGACTGGTCTCTCACTCCGCGGCTAGGACGAAGCCGCGAAAGGTGCCGTTGTCACCGGGACGGTCGGGGGACTCGTGGTGCGGGACTCAGGGTTCCCCATGGGGAGGCCCCCAGGCTCAGGCCCCTGGCACGGAAGGCTGAGCAAGCAGGCCCGGGCCCGTGCCCGGCTTTCGGGGCTGGCCCGGCCCCAGCTGCCGGCGCCAGGGAGGGGACCCCCGGAGGCTGAGGAGCGGTAGGCGTCAGCCGCCCTGCGGCACGCCTCCCGGAGCTCCTCCTGGCGGTGCCGGAACGCGACGACACGCGATCCCGGACAGGGCCCCGGGGGGGGCCGCCCTGCGGCCCTGTGGTGCCCGAAGTGTGTTCGCCGGGCCTTTTCCGGCCAATTCTCACGAGCGCTCGTGAGAATTGGCCGGCGTTGGGCAGCCCTGGTCAGCGCCCAGTTCCGCGTGGAGCAGGGCCCTTTCTCGCTCGGGGCATGTCGCGGCCACCCGGAAAACGAGCCGCGACGATGGGGCGCGGCCGGCAGCCGCGGCGCCGGCGAGTTTTCCCCGAGCAGAGTGGATGGAGGCGCCGTGGCCGGGCGTCCGACTCCGCCGTGGCGGGCGGCCGGGGCGCCCCTGGAGGGGGCTGGCCTCCGTGGGGAAACGGACTGGTCTCTCACTCCGCGGCTAGGACGAAGCCGCGAAAGGTGCCGTTGTCGCCGGGACGGTCGGGGGACTCGTGGCGCGGGACTCAGGGTTCCCCATGGGGAGGCCCCCAGGCTCAGGCCCCTGGCAACGGAAGGCTGATCAAGCAGGCCCGGGCCCAGGCTCGGCTTTCGGGGCTGGCCCGTCCCCAGCTTCCGGCGCCAGGGAGGGGACCCCAGGAGGCTGAGGAGCGGGAGGCGTCGGCCGCCCCGCGGCACGCCTCCCGGAGCTCCTCCTGGCGGTGCCGGAACGCGACGACACGCGATCCCGGACAGGGCCCCGGGGGGGGGCCGCCCTGCGGCCCTGTGGTGCCCGAAGTGTGTTCGCCGGGACTTTTCCAGCCAATTCTCACGAGCGTTCTGCCCAAATCGGGATCGATTTGAGCAGAACGCTCGTGAGAATTGGCCGGCGTTGGGCAGCCCTGGTCAGCGCCCAGTTCCGCGTGGAGCAGGGCCCTTTCTCGCTCGGGGCATGTCGCGGCCACTCGGAAAACGAGCCGCGACGATGGGGCGCGGCCGGCAGCCGCGGCGCCGGGGAGTTTTCCCCGAGCAGAGTGGATGGAGGCGCCGTGGCCGGGCGTCCGCCTCCGCCGTGGCGGGCGGCCGGGGCGCCCCTGGAGGGGGCTAGCCTCTGTGGGGAAACGGACTGGTCTCTCACTCCGCGGCAAGGACGAAGCCGCGAAAGGTGCCGTTGTCGCCGGGACGGTCGGGGGACTCGTGGCGCGGGAGTCAGGGTTCCCCATGGGGAGGCCCCCAGGCTCAGGCCCCTGGCAACGGAAGGCTGATCAAGCAGGCCCGGGCCCGGGCTCGGCTTTCGGGGCTGGCCCGGCCCCAGCTTCCGGCGCCAGGGAGGGGACCCCAGGAGGCTGAGGAGCGGGAGGCGTCAGCCACCCCGCGGCACGCCTCCCGGAGCTCCTCCTGGCGGTGCCGGAACGCGACGACACGCGATCCCTGACAGGGCCCCGGGGGGGGGCCGCCCTGCGGCCCTGTAATGCCCGAAGTGTGTTCGCCGGGTCTTTTCCGGCCAATTCTCACGAGCGCTCGTGAGAATTGGCCGGCGTTGGGCAGCCCTGGTCAGCGCCCAGTTCCGCGTGGAGCAGGGCCCTTTCTCGCTCGGGGCATGTCGCGGCCACCCGGAAAACGAGCCGCGACGATGGGGCGCGGCCGGCAGCCGCGGCGCCGGGGAGTTCTCCCCGAGCAGAGTGGATGGAGGCGCCGTGGCCGGGCGCCCGCCTCCGCCGTGGCAGGCGGCCGGGGCGCCCCTGGAGGGGGCTGGCCTCTGTGGGGAAACGGACTGGTCTCTCACTCCGCGGCTAGGACGAAGCCGCGAAAAGGTGCCGTTGTCGCCGGGACGATCGGGGGACTCGTGGCGCGGGACTCAGGGTTCCCCATGGGGAGGCCCCCAGGCTCAGGCCCCTGGCAACGGAAGGCTGAGCAAGCAGGCCCGGGGTCGGGCCCGGCTTTCGGGGCCGGCCCGGCCCCAGCTGCCAGCGCCAGGGAGGGGTCCCCCGGAGGCTGAGGAGCCTGAGGCGTCGGCAGCCCCGCGGCACGCCTCCCGGAGCTCCTCCTGGCGGTGCCGGAACGCGACGACACGCGATCCCGGACAGGGCCCCGGGGGGGGCCGCCCTGCGGCCCTGTGGTGCCCGAAGTGTGTTCGCCGGGCTTTTTCCGGCCAATTCTCACGAGCGTTCTGCCCAAATCGGGATCGATTTGGGCAGAACGCTCGTGAGAATTGGCCGGCGTTGGGCAGCCCTGGTCAGCGCCCAGTTCCGCGTGGAGCAGGGCCCTTTCTCGCTCGGGGCATGTCGCGTCCACCCGGAAAACGAGCCGCGACTCTGGGGCTTGGTCGGCGGCCCTGGCGCCGGGGAGTTTCCCCGAGCAGAGTGGATGGAGGCGCCGTGGCCGGGCGTCCGCCTCCGCCGTGGCGGGCGGCCGGGGCGCCCGTGGAGGGGGCTGGCCTCTGTGGGGGAACGGAGTGATGTCTCACTCCACGGCTGGGACGAAGCCGCGAAAGGTGCCATTGACGCCGGGACGGTCGGGGGGACTCGTGGCGCGGGACTCAGGGTTCCCAATGCGGAGACCCCCAGGCTCAGGCCCCTGGCAACGGAAGGCTGAGCAAGCAGGCCCGGGCCCGGGCCCGGCTTTCAGAACTGGCCCGGCTCCAGAGGCCGGCGCCAGGGCGGGGACTCCTGGAGGCTGAGGAGCGGGAGGCGTCGGCCTCCCTGGGGCCCGCCTCCCGGAGCTCCTCCTGGCGGTGCCGGAACGCGACGACACGCGATCCCGCACAAAGCCCCGGAGGGGCGGCCCTGCGGCCCTGTGGTGCCCGAAGTGTGTTCGCCGGGCGTTTCCGGCCAACTCTCACGAGCGTTCTGCCCAAATCGGGATCGATTTGGGCAGAAAGCTCGTGAGAATTGGCCGGCGTTGGGTAGCCCTGGTCAGCGCCCAGTTCCGCGTGGAGCAGGGCCCTTTCTCGCTCGGGGCATGTCGCGGCCACCCGGAAAACGAGCCGCGACGATGGGGCGCGGCCGGCAGCCGCGGCGCCGGGGAGTTCTCCCCGAGCAGAGTGGATGGAGGCGCCGTGGCCGGGCGCCCGCCTACGCCGTGGCAGGCGGCCGGGGCGCCCCTGGAGGGGGCTGGCCTCTGTGGGGAAACGGACTGGTCTCTCACTCCGCGGCTAGGACGAAGCCGCGAAAGGTGCCGTTGTCGCCGGGACGGTCGGGGGACTCGTGGCGCGGGACTCAGGGTTCCCCATGGGGAGGCCCCCAGGCTCAGGCCCCTGGCAACGGAAGGCTGAGCAAGCAGGCCCAGGGTCGGGCCCGGCTTTCGGGGCTTGCCCGGCCCCAGCTGCCAGCGCCAGGGAGGGGTCCCCCGGAGGCTGAGGAGCGGGAGGCGTCGGCCGCCCCGCGGCACGCCTCCCGGAGCTCCTCCTGGCGGTGCCGGAACGCGACGACACGCGATCCCGGACAGGGCCCCGGGGGGGGCCGCCCTGAGGCCCTGTGGTGCCCGAAGTGTGTTCGCCAGGCGTTTTCCGGCCAATTCTCACGAGCGTTCTGCCCAAATCGGGATCGATTTGGGCAGAACGCTCGTGAGAATTGGCCGGCGTTGGGCAGCCCTGGTCAGCACCCAGTTCCGCGTGGAGCAGGGCCCTTTCTCGCTCGGGGCATGTCGCGGCCACCCGGAAAACGAGCCGCGACGATGGGGCGCGGCCGGCAGCCGCGGCGCCGGGGAGATTTCCCCGAGCAGATTGCATGGAGGCGCCGTGGCCGGGCGTCCGCCTCCGCCGTGGCGGGCGGCCGGGGCGCCCCTGGAGGGGGCTGGCCTCTGTGGGGAAACGGACTGGTCTCTCAATCCGCGGCTCGGACGAAGCCGCGAAAGGTGCCGTTTTCGCCGGGACGGTCGGGGGACTCGTGGCGCGGGACTCAGGGTTCCCCATTGGGAGGCCCCCAGGCTCAGGGCCCTGGCAACGGAAGGCTGAGCAAGCAGGACCGGGGCCGGGCTCAGCTTTCGGGGCTGGCCCGGCCCCAGGTTCCGGCGCCAGGGAGGGGACCCCCGGATGCTGAGGAGCGGGAGGCTTCGGCCGTCCCGCGGCACGCCTCCCGGAGCTCCTCCTGGCGGGGCCGGAACGCGACGACACACGATCCCGGACAGGGCCCGGGGGGGGCCGCCCTGCGGCCCTGTGATGCCCGAAGTGTGTTCGCCGGGCCTTTTCCAGCCAATTCTCACGAGCGTACTGCCCAAATCGGGATCGATTTGGGCAGAACGCTCGTGAGAATTGGCCGGCGTTGGGCAGCCCTGGTCAGCGCCCAGTTCCGCGTGGAGCAGGGCCCTTTCTCGCTCGGGGCATGTCGCGGCCACCCGGAAAACGAGCCGCGACGATGGGGCGCGGCCGGCAGCCGCGGCGCCGGGGAGTTTTCCCCGAGCAGAGTGGATGGAGGCGCCGTGGCCGGGCGTCCGCCTCCGCCGTGGCGTGCGATCGGGGCGCCCCTGGAGGGGGCTGGCCTCTGTGGGGAAACGGACTGGTCTCTCACTCGGCGGCTAGGACGAAGCCGCGAAAGGTGCCGTTGTCGCCGGGACGGTCGGGGGACTCGTGGCGCGGGACTCAGGGTTCCCCATGGGGAGGCCCCCAGGCTCATGCCCCTGGCAACGGAAGGCTGAGCAAGCAGGCCAGGGGTCGGGCCCGGCTTTCGGGGCTGGCCCGGCCCCAGCTGCCAGCACCAGGGAGGGGTCCCCCGGAGGCTGAGGAGCGGGAGGCGTCGGCCGCCCCGCGGCACGCCTCCCGGAGCTCCTCCTGGTGGTGCCGGAACGCGACGACACGCGATCCCGGACAGGGCCCCGGGGGGGGCCGCCCTGCGGCCCTGTGGTGCCCGAAGTGTGTTCGCCGGGCCTTTTCCGGCCAATTCTCACGAGCGTTCTGCCCAAATCGATCCCGATTTGGGCAGAACGCTCGTGTGAATTGGCCGGCGTTGGGTAGCCCTGGTCAGCGCCCAGTTCCGCGTGGAGCAGGGCCCTTTCTCGCTCGGGGCATGTCGCGGCCACCCGGAAAACGAGCCGCGACGATGGGGCGCGGCCGGCAGCCGCGGCGCCGGGGAGTTCTCCCCGAGCAGAGTGGATGGAGGCGCCGTGGCCGGGCGCCCGCCTCCGCCGTGGCAGGCGGCCGGGGCGCCCCTGGAGGGGGCTGGCCTCTGTGGGGAAACGGACTGGTCTCTCACTCCGCGGCTAGGACGAAGCCGCGAAAGGTGCCGTTGTCGCCGGGACGGTCGGGGTACTCGTGGCGCGGGACTCAGGGTTCCCCATGGGGAGGCCCCCAGGCTCAGGCCCCTGGCAACGGAAGGCTGAGCAAGCAGGCCCTGGCCCGGGCCCGGCTTTCGGGGCTGGCCCGGCCCCAGCTGCCGGCGCCAGGGAGGGGACCCCCGGAGGCTGAGGAGCGGGAGGCGTCGGCCGCCCCGCGGCAAGCCTCCCGGAGCTCCTCCTGGCGGTGCCGGAACGCGACGACACGCGATCCCGGACAGGGCCCCGGGGGGGGCCGCCCTGCGGCCCTGTGGTGCCCGAAGTGTGTTCGCCGGGCGTTTTCCGGCCAATTCTCACGAGCGTTCTGCCCAAATCGGGATCGATTTGGGCAGAACGCTCGTGAGAATTGGCCGGCGTTGGGCAGCCCTGGTCAGCGCCCAGTTCCGCGTGGAGCAGGGCCCTTTCTCGCTCGGGGCATGTCGCGGCCACCCGGGAAGCGAGCCGCGACCATGGGGCGCGGCCGGCAGCCGCGGCGCCGGGGAGATTTCCCCGAGCAGAGTGGATGGAGGCGCCGTGGCCGGGCGTCCGCCTCCGCCGTGGCGGGCGGCCGGGGCGCCCCTGGAGGGGGCTGGCCTCTGTGGGGAAACGGACTGGTCTCTCACTCCGCGACTAGGACGAAGCCGCGAAAGGTGCCGTTGTCGCCGGGACGGTCGGGGGACTCGTGGCGCGGGACTCAGGGTTCCCCATGGGGAGGCCCCCAGGCTCAGGCCCCTGGCAACGGAAGGCTGAGCAAGCAGGCCCGGGCCCGTGCCCGGCTTTCGGGGCTGGCCCGGCCCCAGCTTCCGGCGCCAGGGAGGGGACACCCGGAGGCTGAGGAGCGGGAGGCGTCGGCCGCCCTGCGGCACGCCTCCCGGAGCTCCTACTGGCGGTGCCGGAACGCGACGACACGCGATCCCGGATACGGCCCCGGGGGGGGCCGCCCTGCGTCCCTGTGGTGCCCGAAGTGTGTTCGCCGGGCCTTTTCCGGCCAATTCTCACGAGCGCTCGTGAGAATTGGCCGGCGTTGGGCAGCCCTGGTCAGCGCCCAGTTCCGCGTGGAGCAGGGCCCTTTCTCGCTCGGGGCATGTCGCGGCCACCCGGAAAACGAGCCGCGACGATGGGACGCGGCCGGCAGCCGCGGCGCCGGCGAGTTTTCCCCGAGCAGAGTGGATGGAGGCGCCGTGGCCGGTCGTCCGACTCCGCCGTGGCGGGCGGCCGGGGCGCCCCTGGAGGGGGCTGCCCTCTGTGGGGAAACGGACTGGTCTCTCACTCCGCGGCTAGGACGAAGCCGCGAAAGGTGCCGTTGTCGCCGGGACGGTCGGGGGACTCGTGGCGCGGGACTCAGGGTTCCCCATGGGGAGACCCCCAGGCTCAGGCCCCTGGCAACGGAAGGCTGATCAAGCAGGCCCGGGCCCAGGCTCGGCTTTCGGGGCTGGCCCGGCCCCAGCTGCCGGCGCCAGGGAGGGGACCCCCGGAGGCTGAGGAGCGGGAGGCGTCGGCCGCCCTGCAGCACGCCTCCCGGAGCTCCACCCGGCGGTGCCGGAACGCGACGACACGCGATCCCGGACAGGGCCCCGGGGGGGGCCGCCCTGCGGCCCTGTGGTGCCCGAAGTGTGTTCGCCGGGCGTTTTCCGGCCAATTCTCACGAGCGTTCTGCCCAAATCGGGATCGATTTGGGCAGAACGCTCGTGAGAATTGGCCGGCATTGGGCAGCCCTGGTCAGCGCCCAGTTCCGCGTGGAGCAGGGCCCTTTCTCGCTCGGGGCATGTCGCGGCCACCCGGAAAACGAGCCGCGACGATGGGGCGCGGCCGGCAGCCGCGGCGCCGGGGAGATTTCCCCGAGCAGAGTGCATGGAGGCGCCGTGGCCGGGCGTCCGCCTCCGCCGTGGCGGGCGGCCGGGGCGCCCCTGGAGGGGGCTGGCCTCTGTGGGGAAACGGACTGGTCTCTCACTCCGCGGCTAGGACGAAGCCGCGAAAGGTGCCGTTGTCGCCGGGACGGTCGGGGGACTCGTGGCGCGGGACTCAGGGTTCCCCATGGGGAGGCCCCAAGGCTCAGGCCCCTGGCAACGGAAGGCTCAGCAAGCAGGCCCGGGCCCGGGCCCGGCTTTCGGGGCTGGCCCGGCCCCAGCTGCCGGCGCCCGGGAGGGGACCCCCGGAGGCTGAGGAGCGGGAGGCGTCGGCCGCCCCGCGGCACGCCTCCCGGAGCTCCTCCTGGCGGTGCTGGAACGCGACGACACGCGATCCCGGATAGGGCCCCGGGGGGGGCCGCCCTGCGGCCCTGTGGTGCCCGAAGTGTGTTCGCCGGGCCTTTTCCGGCCAATTCTCACGAGCGCTCGTGAGAATTGGCCGGCGTTGGGCAGCCCTGGTCAGCGCCCAGTTCCGCGTGGAGCAGGGCCCTTTCTCGCTCGGGGCATGTCGCGGCCACTCGGAAAACGAGCCGCGACGATGGGGCGCGGCCGGCAGCCGCGGCGCCGGGGAGTTATCCCCGAGCAGAGTGGATGGAGGCGCCGTGGCCGGGCGTCCGCCTCCGCCGTGGCGGGCGGCCGGGGCGCCCCTGGAGGGGGCTGGCCTCTGTGGGGAAACGGACTGGTCTCTCACTCCGCGGCTAGGACGAAGCCGCGAAAGGTGCCGTTGTCGCCGGGACGGTCGGGGGACTCGTGGCGCGGGACTCAGGGTTCCCCATGGGGAGGCCCCCAGGCTCAGGCCCCTGGCAACGGAAGGCTGAGCAAGCAGGCCCGGGCCCAGGCCCGGCTTTCGGGGCTGGCCCGGCCCCAGCTGCCGGCGCCAGGGAGGGGACCCCCGGATGCTGAGGAGCGGGAGGCGTCAGCCGCCCTGCGGCACGCCTCCCGTAGCTCCTCCTGGCGGTGCCGGAACGCGACGACACGCGATCCCGGACAGGGCCCCGGGGGGGGCCGCCCTGCGGCCCTGTGGTGCCCGAAGTGTGTTCGCCGGGCGTTTTCCGGCCAATTCTCACGAGCGTTCTGCCCAAATCGGGATCGATTTGGGCAGAACGCTCGTGAGAATTGGCCGGCGTTGGGCAGCCCTGGTCAGCACCCAGTTCCGCGTGGAGCAGGGCCCTTTCTCGCTCGGGGCATGTCGCGGCCACCCGGAAAACGAGCCGCGACGATGGGGCGCGGCCGGCAGCCGCGGCGCCGGGGAGATTTCCCCGAGCAGATTGCATGGAGGCGCCGTGGCCGGGCGTCCGCCTCCGCCGTGGCGGGCGGCCGGGGCGCCCCTGGAGGGGGCTGGCCTCTGTGGGGAAACGGACTGGTCTCTCACTCCGCGGCTAGGACGAAGCCGCGAAAGGTGCCGTTGTCGCCGGGACGGTCGGGGGACTCGTGGCGCGGGACTCAGGGTTCACCATGGGGTGGCCCCAAGGCTCAGGCCCCTGGCAACGGAAGGCTCAGCAAGCAGGCCCGGGCCCGGGCCCGGCTTTCGGGGCTGGCCCGGCCCCAGCTCCCGGCGCCAGGGAGGGGACCCCCGGAGGCTGAGGATCGGGAGGCGTCGGCCACCCCGCGGCACGCCTCCCGGAGCTCCTCCTGGCGGTGCCGGAACGCGACGACACGCGATCCCTGACAGGGCCCCGGGGGGGGCCGCCCTGCGGCCCTGTGGTGCCCGAAGTGTGTTCGCCGGGCCTTTTCCGGCCAATTCTCACGAGCGTTCTGCCCAAATCGATCCCGAATTGGGCAGAACGCTCGTGTGAATTGGCCGGCGTTGGGTAGCCCTGGTCAGTGCCAAGTTCCGCGTGGAGCAGGGCCCTTTCTCGCTCGGGGCATGTCACGGCCACCCGGAAAACGGGCCGCGACGATGGGGCGCGGCCGGAGGCCTTGGCGCCGGGGAGTTTTCCCCGAGCAGAGTGGATGGAGGCACCGTGGCCGGGCGTCCGCCTCCGCCGTGGCGGGCGGCCGGGGCGCCCGTGGCGGGGGCTGGCCTCTGTGGGGGAACGGAGTGAGCTCTCACTCCACGGCTGGGACGTAGCCGCGAAAGGTGCCGTTGTCGCCGGGACGGTCGGGGGGACTCGTGGCGCGGGACTCAGGGTTCCCCATTCGGAGGCCCCCAGGCTCAGGCCCCTGGCAACGGGAGGCTGAGCAAGCAGGCCCGGGCCCGGGCCCGGCTTTCGGGGCTGGCCCGGCCCCAGCGGCCGGCGCCAGGGAGGGGACCCCCGGAGGCTGAGGATCAGGAGGCGTCGGCCTCCCCGGGGCCCGCCTCCCGGAGCTCCTCCTGGCGGTGCCGGAACGCGACGAAACGCGATCCCGGACAGGGCCCGGGGGGGCGGCCCTGCGGCCTTGTGGTGCCCGAAGTGTGTTCGCCGGGCGTTTTCCGGCCAATTCTCACGAGCGTTCTGCCCAAATCGGGATCGATTTGGGCAGAACGCTCGTGAGAATTGGCCGGCGTTGGGCAGCCCTGTTCAGCGCCCAGTTCCGCGTGGAGCAGGGCCCTTTCTCGCTCGGGGCATGTCGCGGCCACCCGGAAAACGAGCCACGACAATGGGGCGCAGCCGGCAGCCGCGGCGCCGGGGAGTTTTCCCCGAGCAGCGTGGATGGAGGCGCCGTGGCCGGGCGTCCGCCTCCGCCGTGGCGGGCGGCCGGGGCGCCCGTGGAGGGGGCTGGCCTCTGTGGGAGAACGGAGTGATCTCTCACTCCACGGCTGGGACGAAGCCGCGAAACGTACCGTTGTCGCCGGGACGGTCGGGGGGACTCGTGGCGCGGGACTCAGAGTTCCCCATGCGGATGCCGCCAGGCTCAGACCCCTGGCAACGGAAGGCTGAGCAAGCAGGCCCGGGCCAGGGCCCGGCTTTCGGGACTGGCCCGGCCCCAGCGGCCGGCGCCAGGGAGGGGACCCCCGGAGGCTGAGGAGCGGGAGGCGTCGACCTCCCCGGGGCCCGCCTCCCGGAGCTCCTCCTGGCGGTGCCGGAACGCGACGACACGCGATCCCGGACAGGGCCCCGGGGGGGCGGCCCTGCGGCCCTGTGGTGCCCGAAGTGTGTTCGCCGGGAGTTTTCCCGCCAATTATCACGGGCGTTCTGCCCAAATTGGGATCAATTTGGGCAGAACGCTGGTGAGAATTGGCCGGCGTTGTGCAGCCCTGGTCAGGGCCCAGTGCCGCGTGGAGCAGGGCACTTTCTCACTCGGGGCATGTCGCGGCCACCCGGAAAACGAGCCGCGATGATGGGGCGCGGCCGGCGGCCCCGGCGCCGGGGAGTTTTCCCCGAGCAGAGTGGATGGAGGCGCCGTGGCCGGGCGTCCGCCGCCGCCGTGGCGGGCGGCCGGGGCGCCCGTTGAGGGGGCTGGCCAATGTGGGGGAACGGAGTGATCTCTCACTCCACGGCTGGGACGAAGCCGCGAAAGGTGCCATTGTCGCCGGGACGGTCGGGGGGACTCGTGGCGCGGGACTCAGGGTTCCCCATGCGGAGGCCCCCAGGCTCAGGCCCCTGGCAACGGGAGGCTGAGCAAGCAGGCCCGGGCCTCGGCCCGGCTTTCGGGGCTGGCCCGGCCCCAGCTGCCGGCGCCAGGGAGGGGACCCCCGGAGGCTGAGGAGCGGGAGGCGTCGGCCTCCCCGGGGCCCACCTCCCGGAGCTCCTCTTGGTGGTGCCGGAACGCGACGACACGTGATCCCGGACAGGGCCCCAGGGGGGCGGCCTTGCGGCCCTGTGGTGCCCGAAGTGTGTTCGCCGGGCGTTTTCTGGCCAATTCTCACGAGCGTTCTGCCCAAATCGGGATCGATTTGGGCAGAACGCTCGTGAGAATTGGCCGGCGTTGGACAGCCCTGGTCAGCGCCCAGTTCCGCGTGGAGCAGGGCCCTTTCTCGCTCGGGGCATGTCACGGCCACCCGGAAAACGAGCCCCGACGATGGTGCGCGGCCGGCGCCCCGGCGCCGGGGAGTTTTCCCCGAGCAGAGTGGATGGAGGCGCCGTGGCCGGGCGCCCGGCTCCGCCGTGTCGGGCGGCCGGGGCGCCCGTGGAGGGGGCTGGCCTCTGTGGGGGAACGGACTGATCTCTCACTCCACGGCTGGTACGAAGCCGCGAAAGGTGCCGTTGTCGTCGCGGCGGTCGTGGGGACTCGTGGCGCGGGACTCAGGGTTCCCCGTGCAGAGGCCCCCAGTCTCAGGCCCCTGGCAACGGAAGGCTGAGCAAGCAGGCCCGGGCCCGGGCCCGCCTTTCGGGGCCGGCCCGGCCCCAGCTGCCGGCGCCGGGGAGGGGACCCCCGGAGGCTGAGGAGCGGGAGGCCTTGGCCTCCCCGGGGCCCGCCTCCCGGAGTTCCTCCTGGCGGAGACGGAACGCGACGACACGCGACCCCGGACAGGGCCCCGGGGGGCGTCCCTGCGACCCTGTGGTGTCCGAAGTGTGTTCGCCGGGCGTTTTCCGACCAATTCTCACGAGCGTTCTGCCCAAATCGGGATCGATTTGGGCAGAACGCTCGTGAGAATTGGCCGGCGTTGGAAAGCCCTGCTCAGCGCCCAGTTCCGCGTGGAGCAGGGCCCTTTCTTGCTCGGGGCATGGCGCGGCAACCCGGAAAACGAGCCGCGACGATGGGGCGCGGCCGGCGGCCCCGGCGCCGGGGAGTTTTCCCCGAGCAGAGTAGATGGAGGCGACATGGCCGGGCGCCCGCCTCCTCCGTGGTGGGCGGCCGGGGCGCCCGTGGAGGGGGCTGGCCTCTGTGGGGGAACGGACTGATCTCTCACTCCACGGCTGGGACGAAGCCGCGAAAGGTGCCGTTGTCGGTCGTGGGGACTCGTGGCGCGGGACTCAGGGTTCCCCGTGCAGAGGCCCCCAGTCTCAGGCCCCAGGCAACGGAAGGCTGAGCAAGCAGGCCCGGGCCCGAGCCCGCCTTTTGGGGCCGGCCCGGACCCAGCTGCCGTCGCCGGGGAGGGGACCCCCGGAGGCTGAGGAGCTGGAGGCGTCGGCCTCCCGGGGGCCCGCCTCCCGGAACTCCTCCTGGCGGTGCCGGAACGCCACAACACGCGTTCCCGGACAGGGCCCCGGGGGGGCGGCTCTGCAGCCCTGTGGTGCCCGAAGTGTGTTCGCCGGGCGTTTTCCTTCCAATTCTCACGAGCGTTCTGCCCAAATCGGCATCGATTTGGGCAGAAGGCTCGTAAGAATTGGCCGGCGTTGGGCAGCCCTGGTCAGCGCCCAGTTCCGCGTGGGGCAGGGCCCTTTCTCGCTCGGGGCATGTCGCGGCCACCCGGAAAACGAGCCGCGACGATGGGGCGCGGCCGGCGGCCCCTGCGCCGG
The DNA here is from genome assembly GCF_922984935.1 of Meles meles. NCBI lineage: Eukaryota > Metazoa > Chordata > Mammalia > Carnivora > Mustelidae > Meles > Meles meles. The sequence continues at coordinate 61,638 of NW_025721185.1, forward strand.
GGAGTTTTCCCCGAGCAGAGAGGATGGAGGCGCCGTGGCCGGGCGCCCGCCTCCGCCGTGGCGGGCGGCCGGGGCGCCCGTGGAGGGGGCTGGCCTCTGTGGGGGAACGGACTGATCTCTCACTCCACGGCTGGGACAAAGCCGCGAAAGGTGCCGTTGTCGCCGCGACGGTCGGGGGGACTCGTGGCGCGGGACTCAGGGTTCCCCGTGCAGAGGCCCCCAGTCTCAGGCCCCTGGAAACGGAAGGCTGAGCAAGCAGGCCCGGGCCCGGGCCCGCCTTTCGGGGCCGGCCCGGCCCCAGCTGCCGGCGCCGGGGAGGGGATCCCCAGAGGCAAAGGAGCGGGAGGCTTCGGCCTCCCCGGGGCCCGCCTCCCGGAGCTCCTCCTGGCGGTGCCGGAACGCGATGACCCGCGACCCCGGACAGGGCCCCGGGGGGGCGTCCCTGCGCCCCTGTGGTGCCCGAAGTGTGTTCGCCGGGCGTTTTCCTTCCAATTCTCACGAGCGTTCTGCCCAAATCGGCATCGATTTGGGCAGAAGGCTCGTGAGAATTGGCCGGCGTTGGGCAGCCCTGGTCAGCGCCCAGTTCCGCGTGGGGCAGGGCCCTTTCTCGCTCGGGGCATGTCGCGGCCACCCGGAAAACGAGCCGCGACGATGGGGCGTGGCCGGCGGCCCCGGCGCCGGGGAGTTTTCCCCGAACAGAGTGGATTGGTGCGCCTTGGCCGGGCGCCCGCCTGTGCCATGGCGGGCGGCCGGGGCGCCCGTTGAGGGGGCTGGACTCTGTGGGGGAACAGACTGATCTCTCACTCCACGGCTGGGACGAAGCCGCGAAAGGTGCCGTTGTCGCCGGGACGGTCGGGGGGACTCGTGGCGTGGGACTCAGGGTTCCCCGTGCGTAGGACCCCAGGCTCAGGCCCCTGGCAACGGAAGGCTGAGCAAGCAGGACCGGGCCCGGGCCCGCCTTTCGGGGCTGGCCCGGCCCCAGCTGCGGCGCCAGAGAGGGGAACCCCGGAGGCTGAGGAGCGGGAGGCGTCGGCCTCCCCGGGGCCCGACTCCCGGAGCTCCTCCTGGCGGTGCCGGAACGCGACGACCCGCGAGCCCGGACAGGGCCCCAGGGGGGCGGCTCTGAGCCCCTGTGGTGCCCGAAGTGTGTTCGCCGGGAGTATTCCGGCCAATTCTCACGAGCGTTCTGCCCAAATTGGGATCGATTTGGGCAGAACGCTCGTGAGAATTGGCCGGCGTTGGGCAGCCCTGGTCAGCGCCCAGTTCCGCGTGGAACAGGGCCCTTTCTCGCTCAGGGCATGTCGCGGCAACCCGGAAAACGAGCCGCGACGATGGGGCGCGGCCGGCGGCCCCGGCGCCGGGGAGTTTTCCCCGAGCAGAGTGGATGGAGGCGCCTTGGCCAGGCGCCCGCCTCTGCCGTGGCCCGCGGCCGGGGCGCCCGTGGAGGGGGCTGGCCTCTGTGGGGGAACAGACTGATCTCTCACTACACGGCTGGGACGAAGCCGCGAAAGGTGCCATTGTCGCCGGGACGGTTGGGGGGACTCGTGGCGTGGGACTCAGGGTTCCCCGTGCGCAGGACCCCAGGCTCAGGCCCCTGGCAACGGAAGGCTGAGCAAGCAGGCCCGAGCCCGGGCCAGCCTTTCGGGGCTGGACCGGCCCCAGCTGCAGGCGCCAGGCAGGGGACCCTCGGAGGCTGAGGTGCGGGAGGTGTCGGGCTCCCTGGGGCCCGCATCCCGGAGCTCCTCCTGGCGGTGCCGGAACGCGACGACCCGCGACCCCGGACAGGGCCCCGGGGGGCGGCCCTGCGCCCCTGTGGTGCCCGAAGTGTGTTCGCCGGGAGTTTTCCGGCCAATTCTCACGAGCGTTCTGCCCAAATCGGGATCGATTTGGGCAGAACGCTCGTGAGAATTGGCCGGCGTTGGACAGCCCTGGTCAGCGCCCAGTTCCGCGTGGAGCAGGTCCCTTTCTCGTTCGGGTCATGTCGCGGCCACCCGGAAAATGAGCCGCGACGGGGGGCGCGGCCGGCGGCCCCGGCGCTGGGGAGTTTTCCCCGAGCAGAGTGGATGGAGGCGCCATGGGCCGGCGCCCGCCTCCGCCGTGGCAGGCGGCCGGGGCGCCCATGGAGGGGGCTGGCCTCTGTGGGGGAACGGACTGATCTCGCACTCCACGGCTGGGACGAAGCCGCGAAAGGTGCCGTTGTCGCCGGGACGGTCGGGGGGACTCCTGGCGCGGGACTCAGGGTTCCACGTGCGGAGGCACCCAGGCTCAGGCCCCTGGCAACGGAAGGCTGAGCAAGCAGGCCCGGGCCCGGGCCCGGCTTTCGGGGCCGGCCCGGCCCCAGCTGCCGGCGCCAGGGAGGGGACCCCCGGAGGCTGAGGAGCGGGAGGCGTCAGGCTCCCCGGGGCCCACCTCCTGGAGCTCCTCCTGGCGGTGCCGGAACGCGACGACACGCGATCCCGGACAGGGTCCCGGGGGTCAGCCCTGCGGCCCTGTCGTGCCCGAAGTGTTTGCCGCCTGTTTTTCGGCCAATTCTCACGAGCGTTTTGCCCAAATCGGGATCGATTTGGTCAGAACGCTCGTGAGATTTGGCCGGCTTTCGGCAGCCATGTTGACCGCCCAGTTCCGTGTGGGCCAGGGCCCTTTCTCTCTTGGGGCATTTCGCGGCCAACCTGACAACGAGCCGTGACGATGGGGCGCGGTCGGCGGTCCCGGCGCGGGGGAGTTTTCCCCGAGCAGAGTTGATGGAGGGGCTGTGGCCGGGCGTCCGCCTTCGCCGTGGTAGGCCCCCGGGGCGCACTTGGAGGGGTCTGGCCTCTGTGGGGCAACGAATTGATCTCTCACTCCTCGGCTGGGACATAGCCGCGAAAGGCACCATTGTCTCTGGGACTGTGGCGGACTTGTGGCCCGGGACTCAGGATTCCCGGGGTGAGGCCCTTGGTACAGGCCCCTGGCAATGGAATGCTGAAGAAGCAGGCCTGGGTCCGGGCCCGGATTTCGTGGCAGGCCGGCCCCAGCTGCCACCGCCAAGGTGAGACCCCCAGAATCTGTGGAGAGGGAGGCGTCTGCCTCGCCATCAGGGAGATTCTAATTAAAACTACATTGAGATACCACCTGACACCAGTTAGAATGTCCAAAATTAGGAAGACAGGAAATAACGTTTGTTGGAGAGGATGTCGAGAAAGTGGAACCCTGTTACACTGTTCGTGAGACTGCCATTTAGTGCAGCCACTTTGGAGAACAGTGTGCAGATGACTCAAGAAATTAAAAATAGAGCTTCCCTATGACCCTGCAATTACACTGATGGGTATTTACCCCAAAGATACAGATGGAGTGAAAAGAAGAGCCATCTGTACCCCAATGTTTATTGCAGCAATGGCCACGGTCGCCAAACTGTGGAAAGAACCAAGATGCCCTTCAACGGATGAATGGATAAGGAAGATGTGGTCCATATACACAATGGAGTATTATGGCTCCATCAGAAAGGATGAATACCCAACTTTTGTAGCAACATGGACGGGACTCGAAGAGATTATGCTGAGTGAAATAAGTCAAGCAGAGAGAGTCAAATATCATATGGTCTCCCTTATTTGTGGAGCATAACAAAGAACACGGAGGACATGGGGAGATGGAGAGGAGAGGGAGTTGAGGGAACCTGGAAGGGGAGATGAACCATGAGAGACTATGGACTCTGAAAAACAACCTGAGTGTTTTGGAAGGGCGGGGGTTGGGAGGTTGGGGAACCAGGTGGTGGGTAATAGGGAGGGCACGTACTGCATGGAGCACTGGGTGTGGTGCAAAAACAGTGAACACTGTTATGCTGAAAATAAACAAAAAAAAAGAAAATTGTACTCTTAGTCCCCGTCATCTATATCACTCATCCCTCCATCCACTTCCACTCTGGTAACCACAGAGTCGGTTTTTGTTTTGTATCTTCTTTCTCCTTTATTTATGTATGTTTGTTTCCTAAATTCCATGGAAGAGTGACATCCAAAGGCCTTTGTCTTTCTCTGACTGACTGATTTCACTTAGGATAGTATTCTCTAGCTCCATCCATGTGTCTGCAAATGGCAAGATTTTTTATGGCTGAGTAATTTCGCACTGTGTGTGTGTGTGTGTGTGTGTGTGTGTGTATACATTTATCATCTCATTTATCAAGTTATCAAGAAATACTTGGATTGTTTCCATATTGTAATATTGTAATTAATGTTGCAAGAAACATAGGGGCACATGTATCCTTTTGAGTTACTGTTCTCATATTCGTCGGGTAATCACCCGGTAGTGTGATTGCTGGATTATAAGGTAGTTCTAATATTTAACGTTTTGAGGAACAGTGATACTGTTTTCCACAGGGACTGCAGCAGCTAGCATTCCCACCACAGTGCAAGAGGGTTCCCTTTTACCCACATCCTCCCAACATTTGTTTTCTTGTGCTGGTGCTGTTAGCCATTCTGATAGTATGAGGTAATATCTCATGGACCTTTTCATTTGGATTTTCCTGTTGATGGCTGATGTGAACATCTTCTCACGTGACTGTTGGCCATCTGTATGTCTTCTTTGGAGCAATGTCTGTTCATGTCTTCTGTCTATTTTTTAATTGGATTTTTTGTTTTTTGGTGTTGCGTTGTATCAGTTCTACATATTTTGGACACTACCCCTTTATTGCACATGATATTTGCAAACATCTTCTCCTATTAAGTACGTTGTATTCTATTACATTTTCATTGCTGTTCTGCTGTGCGGTAAGTTTTTATATTGATGGAGCTCTAGTAGTTTATTTTTGCTTTTGTTTCCTTTGCCTTAGGAGGCATGTCTATTAAATGTATGGTTCATGTCAGAGAAGTTACTGTCTGTGCCCTCTTGTAGGATTTTTATGATTTAAGGTCTCACATTGAGGTCTTCAAACTGTTTTGAGTTTATTTGTCCATATGGTGTAAGAAAGCAGTCTAATTTCATTGTTTTATGCATAGCTGTTCAGTTTTCCCAACACCATTTGTTGTAGAAACTGTCCTTTTCCCTTTTAATAGTTTTGCCTGTTTTGCAGAAGATTAATTGGGCACGTGATTGTGGGCTGATGTCTGAGCTTCTATTCCGTTTCCTTGGTCACTGTGTGTATTTTTTTTTTTTTTGCCAGTCCCATACTGTGAGGATGAATGCAGCTTTGTAGTATAATTTGAAATATGGAATTGTGACGCCTCCAGCTTTGTTTTTCTTCATAACATTGTGCTGGTTGTTCAGTATCTTTTGTGATTCCATACAAAGTGTTAGGGTAGTTTATTTGAGTTCTTTCATTTTTTATTTGAATTCAATGAGCCAACTTATCATACATCATTATTTTCAGATGTAGTGTTAAATAATATATCAGATGTGTATTGCATCACGTGCCCTCCTTAATGCCCATCACCCCAGTTACCCCCCCACACCCCATCCAGCAACCCTCAGTTGGTTGCTATAGTTAAGAGTCTATCATGGTTTTTTCCCCATCTCTGATGACTTCCCATTCTGTTTCCCCTTCCTTTGCCTACGGTTCTCTGCCCTGTTTCTGATATTTCACATAGGAGTGAAACCCTATGATAATTGTGTTTCTTTCATGGACATATTTTACTCAGCATAATATCTTCCAGACCCATCCAGGTTGATGTGATGGTAAGTATTCATCCTTTCTGATGGCTGAGGAATATTCCATTGAATATATGAACCACATCTTCTTTATCCATTCCTCTGTCCATAGATATCTGGGTTCTTTCCATAGTTCATCTAGAGTGGATATTGTTGCGATGAACACTGGGGTGCAGGTGCCAGTTCTTTCCCCTACATCTCTATTTTTGTGGTAAAAGCCCTGTAGTGAAATTGCTGTGTTTTAGGGTAACTTTACTTTTAACTTCTTGAGGAAACCACGTACTGTTTTCCAGAGTGGATATAACAGTCTGCATTCCAACCAGGAGTGTAGGAGGGTTCTCCATTCTCTGCATCCTCACCAATATTTGTGGTTTCATGTCCTGTTAACTTTAGACATTCTGCCTGGTGTGATAGGACACCTCAATGTGGTTTAGATTTGCATTTCCCAGAAGCCATGTGATATAGAACATTTATGTATATATCTGTGGGTCACATGCGTGTCATCATTGGAGAAATATCTGTTCATATTTTCGCCCATGTCTAGACCTTCCGTTTGATTAAGGCCCAGAAGCCTAGAAGATACAATCAGCCAGAACTTTGGAGATTTTCACAAGGTCTGAGATACAATGGAGATTTAGGGTGTGTATCAAGCTCAGGGATTGTCTTCAGAGGGTGGATGGAAGTGTAGGTTCACTGACATTGTCTCAGGTTTGCATTCAGATGTCTCATGCTCTGAATCCAGTCTGGAGTAAAAAAAGGAGTTTCCTTTTGTGTGGCGGGCTGATCCTCTGGTTTTGCTAAAGTGTTCCCAATACCCGGGGCTTGGGATCCAGGCCTCTACAGATGGACCTCTCAGAACTCCAAATAGGGTTAGGGTTAGGACCTAGGAAAATGGAAGTTCTGAATTGCCAACCGTGTGGTGAGCGTCCTGGAGGGCTGAGTTGAGGACATGGGTCAGGGTGAGTGTCCGGCTCAGGGTTTCAATCCATGAGCCCTTGAATGTGGGAGTTCACTGGGATGGACACAGATGGGCCTTCATATTTATACTGACCTATATACTTACTGGAGTCCATTATGGAAAGATTTCCATCTGGGTGTGAGGCTGAGTCCTGTGGTATTGCTCAGGCATCCCCAAATCCTAGGGCTTTGGAGCCCACCCTTAGGGGACGGAGACATGAGAACCCAAGCTAGGGATAGAGTTAGGGCCAAAGGACATTGCAGGCCCAAACAGCTGACAGTGTGTGTGGTTCCTAGAGGCTGGAATTAAGGATGAGTGTTCTGGTTCTGGTCAGGCACAGGGTTTGTGACCTAGAGGCCACTGAAATTGGGGGTTTGCTGATATAGGCTCAGATGGGCAGGCATTTTATCCTGCTTTGAATACTTTCTAGAGGTCTACATGGCACGCTATCCTCCTGTGTGTTAGGATGAGTCCTGTGGTATGGCTAAGGTGACCCCAGTCCGTGGGGTAGGGAGCCAGACCCCTAGGAATTGAATGCTCAGAACACAAACTAAGCTTCAGTTAGGGGTTAGGAGCATGGCAGGCCCAATCTGATGGTGGTGTGGCAAGCTATCCAGAGGGCTGAGTACAGAGGGATGGATAGAGTAAGTGTCAGGTTCAGGTTTGTGTCCAGCTGCTGACTCTGGGTGAACTCAGTGGTGCGTGGCAGATTTCTCCTGCTCAGAATCCTTTGCAGAGTCCCAAATGGTATGGTTTCTTTCTGGGTGGCAGGCAGAGATCTCAAATATTGCTCAGGGGTCCCCATCCGTGGGACTTGGGTGCCAGTCCTCTGGGGACAGAGCATGAAGCCCCAACCTAGGGTTGGGGCTAGGTCCCAGCAACATGACAGGCCTGATTTGCTGGTGCTGTGCAGAGCTCTCACGGGGACTGAGTAGAGAACATGGGTCAGTCTGAGTCAGGCTCCGGGTTGGTGGCCATGGGGGGAAAGGCAGATTTCTCCTGCTCTCAGTCCTTGGCAGAGTTCCAATTCTACTGTTTCCTTCTGGGTTGAAGACAGAGTCCTCTGGCATTTCTCAGGGCCCCACATATGTGGGGCTTTGGTACCTGTATTCTTGGGAAACAAGACAGAAAATGTACCTAAGTTTTGGTTAGGGCTGAGTGTCATGTCAGTCTCAATAGGCCACCCTGAGGGGAGTGACCTGGGGAGCAGAGTTGAGGACGTGGGTCAGTGTGAGTGTTAAGATCCAGGTGTGAACGGGGGGTGCTGAAAGTGGGATAGCCTCAGGGGGCCAAGAAATATTCTGGTATAGTTCAGGTGTAACCCATCAGCGGAGCTTTGGTGTCAATCATCAGAGGACAGAAGACTGAAAACACAACCTAGGGCTTGGAAAAGAGCACAGGGGCATGGCTGGCCTGATCTGCTGGTGCCGAGGCTAGATGTCTGGGGTACTGAGTTGAGGGCCATGGTCAGGTGGTGCATTACGATCTGGGTTTGTGCCTGGGGGGTGACCGAAGGTGGAGGTGGCTTCAGGGAGCATGAAGATTTCTCCCATTCTGATGGTTCTGTGCAGCTCCAAACAGAACGGTTTCCACCCGGGTGGCAGACAGAGCACTGGGTTGTGGCTCAGGGGTCCAAATATGGAGGAATTGGGGGACCAGCCTCTGGGGATGAAGACCGAAAATGCAACCTAGGCTTAAGGATAGGGTCAGGGGCATGGCAGGCCCAATTTGCTGGCACTGAGAAGGGATCCCAGGGGGATGAATTGAGGGCAGAGGTCCGGTGGCATGAGAGGGTCCAGGTTTGTGGTCAGGGGACCGCTGAAGGAGGGGGTTGTGCTCAGGGAGGCATGCAGTTTCTCCCCCTCTGAGTGTTCAACTCAGTTTCAAATGGCACGGTTTCCTCCTGGGTGGTAGGCAGGCTGAGTGCCAGCCTCCACATTTGTGCCCCAATGGTGCGCAGAGGGTGGGGGATAGCCTCGGGTGAACCGTGCAGGTTTCTCCCGGTCTGAGGATTCGACACAGCTCCAAACAGCATGGTTTCCTCCTGCATGGTGGACAGAGTCCTGAGGTGTCACTCAGGATCCTTTAATCTTGGGGTCTTGGGGTCAGGACTCTTGGGGATGATACCTGAAAACCAAAATTAGGGAGAGGGTTAAGGCCTAGGGCCATGGTAGACCTGATATGCCAGTGCAGAGGCAGGTGCCCTGGTGCGCTGAGTTGAGCTCGGGTGTCAGACGGGGCCTTAGCCTCTAGGTGTGTGTCCAGACGTTCGCATAACCTGGGGGTGACTTCAGGGGTGCATGGAAGTTTCTCCAGCTCTGAGGGTTCAGCGCAGCTCCAAACAGCACAGCGGTGCCCTGCGTGGCAGGCAGATTACCAGCATGAGTATCAGGCATCCTCAATCCTTGTGACGCAGTATGTGGTCTATTCTGGAGAAGGTTCCATGTGCACTTGAGAAGAATGTGTATTCTGTTGTTTTAGGGTGGAATGTTCTGTATATGTCTATGAGGTCCATCTGGTCCAATGTTTCATTCAATGCTCTTATTTCTTTTTTAATTTTCTGCTTCGATGATCTGTCTATTTTTGAGAGAGGCGTATGAAGATCTCCTACTATTATTGTATTCATATCAATATGACTCTTTATCTTGATTAATAGTTTTCTTATGGAATTGGGTGCTCCCATATTGGGGGCATAGATATTCACAATGGTTAGATCATCTTGGCGGATAGTCCCTTTAAGAATTATGGAGTGTCCTTCTGTATCTCTGACTACAGTCTTTAGTTTAAAATCTAATTTATCTGATATGAGAATCGCTACCCCGGCCTTCTTTTGAGGCCCATTGGCATGAAAGATGCTTCTCCATCCGTTCACTTTCAGTCTGGGTGTATCCTTAGGTTCAAAATGGGTCTCTTGTAGACAACATATGGATGGGTCCTGTCGTTTTATCCAATCTGCAACCCTGTGTCGTTTTATGGGCGCATTTAGGCCATTCACATTGAGAGTGATTATTGAGAGATAGGTTTTGATTCATGTCATGTTGCCTTTGAAGTCTTTCTGTCTGTAGATTGTTTCTATATTTCAGTTCAATGATATTCTTAGGATTTTTTCTCTTTTATAGGACCCCCCCTTAATATTTCCTGCAGTGTCGGCTTGGTGGTTGCATAGTCTTTTAAGCCTTGCCGGTCTTGGAAACTCTTTATCTCTCCATCCATTTTAAATGTCAGTCTTGCCGGATAGAGTATTCTTGGTTGCATGTTCTTCTCATTTAGTACTCTGAATATATTTTGCCAGCCCTTCCTGGCTTGCCAGGTCTCTGTGAAAAGGTCTGACGTTATTCTAATGGGCTTGGATGCCCACTCTCACCACTCTTGTTCAACATAGTATTAGAAGTCCTAGCAACGGCAATCAGACAACAAAGAGAAATAAAAGGTATCCAAATTGGCAAGGAAGAAGTCAAACTCTCTCTCTTCGCAGATGACATGATTTTTTATATGGAAAACCCCAAAGACTCCACCCCCAAACTACTAGACTCATACAGCAATTCAGTAACGTGGCAGGATACAAAGTCAATGTACAGAAATCAGTGGCTTTCTTATACACTAACAGTGAAAATACAGAAAGGGAAATTAGAGAATCGATTCCATTTACTATAGCACCAAGAACCATAAGATACCTGGGAATAAACCTAACCAAAGAGGTAAAGGACCTGTACTCGAGGAACTACAGAACACTCATGAAAGAAATTGAAGAAGACCCAAAAAGATGGAAGACAATTCCATGCTCTTGGATTGGAAGAATAAACATTGTTAAAATGTTTATACTGCCTAGAGCAATCTATGCTTTTAATGCCATTCCGATCAAAATTCCACCGGTAGTTTTCAAAGAGCTGGAGCAAATAATCCTAAAATTTGTATGGAATCAGAAGAGACCCCGAATTGCTAAGGAAATGTTGAAAAACAAAAACAAAACTGGCGGCATCACGTTACCCGATTTCAAGCTTTACTACAAAGCTGCGATCACCAAGACAGCGTGGCCCTGGCATAAAAACAGACACATAGACCAGTGGAACAGAGTGGAGAGCCCAGATATGGACCCTCAACTCCACGGTGAAATAATCTTCGACAAAACAGGAAAAAATATTCAATGGAAAAAAAGACAGTCTCTTCAATCAATGGTGCTGGGAAAACTGGACAGCTATATGTAGAATAATGAAACTCAACCATTCTCTTACACTCGAAATGGATAAAAGACCTCATCATGAGACAGGAATCCATCAGAATCCTAGAGGAGAACATAGGCAGTAACCTCTTCGATATCAGCCACAGCAACTTCTTTCAAGATATGTCTCCAAAGGCCAAGGAAACAAAAGCGAAAATAAACTTTTGGCACTTCATCAAGATCAAAAGCTTCTGCACAGCAAAGGAAACAGTCCACCAAACAAAAAGGCAACCCACGGAATGGGAGAAGATATTTGCAAATGACAGTACAGACAAAAGGTTGATATCCAGGATCTAGAAAGAACTTCTCAAACTCAACACACACAAAACAGATAATCATATCCAAAAATGGGCAGAAGATATGAACAGACACTTCTCCAACGAAGACGTACAAATGGCTATCAGACACATGAAAAAATGTTCATCATCACTAGCCATCAGGGAGATTCAAATTAAAACCACATTGAGATACCACCTGACACCAGTTAGAATGGCCAAAATTAGCAAGACAGGAAACAACGTGTGTTGGAGAGGCTGTGGAGAAAGGGGAACCCTCTTACACTGTTGGTGGGAATGCAAGTTGGTGCAGCCACTTTGGAGAACAGTGTGGAGATTCCTCAAGAAATTAAGAATAGAGCTTCCCTATGACCCTGCAATTGCACTGCTGGGTATTTACCCCAAAGATACAGATGTAGTGAAAAGAAGGGCCATCTGTACCCCAATGTTTATTGTAGCAATGGCTATGCTCACCAAACTCTGGAAAGAACCAAGATGCCCTTCAACGGATGAATGGACAAGGATGATGTGGTCCATATACGCAATGGAGTATTATGCCTCCATCAGAAAGGATGAATACCCAACTTTTGTAGCAACATGGACGGGACTGGAAGAAATTATGCTGAGCGAAATAAGTCAAGCAGAGAGAGAGTCATGTATCATATGGTCTCACTTATTTGTGGAGCATAGCAAATAACACGGAGGACATAGGGAGATGGAGAGGAGAGGGAGTTGAGAGAAACTGGAAGGGGAGATGAACCATGAGAGACTATGGACTCTGAAAAACAACCAGAGGGTTTTGGAGGGGCAGGGTGGGGTGGGGTGGGAGTTTGAGGAATCAGGTGGTGTTTAATAGGGAGGGCACGTACTGCATGGAGCACTGGGTGTGATGCCAAAACAATGAACACTGTTATGCTGTAAATAAACAAATAAAAAAAAAATGAGTCTATGGAAGGCCCGGCAGTGCCAGTTCACTCCACTGGAGGGAGTGGTGAGCAGTGGTGTAAGATACCCTGGAAGGCATGGCGATGCTGCTTGCCACCACTGGAGGCAGCGGCGAGCTGCCATGGGAAACACACCTGAAGAGGAGTCAGTGCAGCTTGCTGGCTCTGAAGGCAGGGCGGAGGTGCACAGTGAGAGACCCTGAAACGTGAGGCACTACAGCTTATTTTTACAGGATGGAGTGGTGAGCTGTATAGTCTCTGTTTCTCCAGGCTCAAGGGTGGTGGTAAGAATTGATGGAGCCTGTCCCCCACTCAGCATTGTGCCCTCTTTCCCCAGGTTTGCTGGTAATGTGCTGTCAGGATGGTTCAGGAGGGTCCTCCCAGTTGGGCTCTGCAACCAGGGGAACCAAACCCGACTCATGGTGCATTTGGAACCGAGGAGCTGAGTGTTTGTTTGGAAAAGTATGTTTGTTTCTCCAAAAAGGACAAGGGCATTGACCAGCTTGAGAGGGAAGTGAATGACCAGTTAAGAAACAAGCCTGTGTCTCTCCTTCTCCCAGGAATCAGAGCAGGTGTGCAGGCTTTAGGTGGGAGACGCCTGCTTATCTGCACCTGACAACACTTCTTAACTCTGGCTCCATGAGACCTGAAGTTTGGAAGTCAGCGTCTGAGTCAGTCATGCAGCTTGTCCCAGGACGTCAGTGTTCAGAGAAAACAGCAGGCCTGTGGGTCACAATGTCACATCCATGCCAGGATGGCAGGTAAAAATTCCCTTTCACCCCAAATTTCCTGGGCTTTTCTCTTGTCTCCAGTGGAGCTCACAAATGGCACACTGAACCAGCTGTAAGCAATCTCGTGCGGGTGCCAGAGCTCCTGAGTTTCTCTGCAGGGAGCACCTGGCAGGGATCTCATTTTCTCTGTTTATTTCTGGCTTACAAAGGTATTTGGAACATCTCTTTCCTAGGAAATCCCTTGGATTCGAAAGGGAATGTGAGATTGACTTGGTGTGCCTTTTGAACATAGAAAGTATTCCTTCACCGAACAGTGTTTACTCCACTGGGCCTAGGCTCTGGTGGAACGGCTGACATCTAGAGTGAGGTGGCTGTTTGTGGTCAGATAGAGACTTGGATGATGGCTTCCTCTTTGTCCAAGGTGATGTATCCTAATGGATTCGTCTTTGAATCCAAAGAGTTCCAATGAGGGCAGAGGGAAAATTCAAAATGATTCCAAGGAGTCTTGGACAATTTAAAAGGGATGCTTGTCTTCCTAGGTTCAATCAAACGGCTATATATGGTTGGACATGCTGTATTTTCTCTGCAGTTTCATGGGTAGTGAAGTCAGAAGGAGAGTCTTTGGGAATTTCCCTGGATAAAGGCACTCTGTTGGCTTCAAGGGACTTGGTGTCAGGAACCCTGGGCTGAATTTCTGTGGCTGCTTTCCTGATGCTCAGTGAGTCAGGTTTTCCCACAGGTTTTATATTTCCTCCTTAGGAAATTGCTGGCAGGGAATGTTCTGTTTAAAGTGGAACCCTCGGGGGCACCTGTGTGGCTCAGTGGGTTAAGCCACTGCCTTCGGCTCAGGTCATGGTCTCAGGGTCCTGAGATTGAGCCCCGCATTGGGCTCTCTGCTCAGCGGGGAGTCTGCTTCGCCCTCTCTCTCTGCCTGCCTCTCTGCCTACTTGTGACCTCTGTCAAATAAATAAATAAAATCTAAAAAAAAAAAAAAACACCCAAAACCGGAACCCTCCTACATTGTTGGTGGGCCTGCGTGTTGTTGCAGCCACTCTTGGAAAGAATACAGTGTGTCCTCCAAAAGCTAAGAACTGAACAACAGTAGGATCCAGCAATTGCCCTCCTAGTTATTTCCCTAAAGGGCACAAAAATGCACATTCAGTGGGGTATAAGCACCGTGATATTTACAGCAGCATTTTCAACCATTGTAAAACAATGGAGGGAGACCAAATGTCCATTCACTGATGAGTGATATATATATATATATATATATATATATATATATATATATATATATATATATCACTCATATATATATATATATATATATATATATATCACTCGTATATATCATATGTTTGTGTGTGTGTGTGTGTGTGTGTGTGTATGTGTATTCATTCTCCCACATCTTCTTAATGGAATAGGATCCAGGTTCAAAAAGGATGAAATCTTACCATCTGCAAGGATGTGGATGGATCTACAGTGGATTTAGCTAAGTAAAATCAGTAAGAAAAGACCAATAGCCTATATCTTGACCTCTATGGAATTTCAGAAAGAAAACAGATGAACATAGTGAGGAGAGAAAGGCCAATGAGGAAACAGACTCTAACCTAGAGCAAAATCGAGGGTTGCTAGGGGGCAGGGGTGTGGGGCGAAGAGTTAAGTGGGTGACAGCTATTAGGGAGAGTACTTGTTGTGATGAGCTCTGGGTGTTCTATGCAGGTGAGGAATCACAAAATCCTACCCCTGAAGGAGAGGAATGAACATTGCATGGAAACGAATTGGAATTGAAGTCAATGAAGAAAAGAAGACCATGTTCTACTTCATGAAGACTGAGGTAAAACTGGAATGACTTTTGCTCTCCTGTTCTGTAGCTGTTCATTATGAAACACTCTCTGGCAGGATACACTAGTTTCCTATTGCATAAGGAGCCCTCAGAAAGTTGCCATGAAAGATTTAGATCTCAGAGCATGTACATGTTCCATTGATATGTTACTTTCAGTTTGCCCAGGTGCAAAGGTAAGTGGAGAGAAATAGGGCTGAAGAGGAAAGGAGGTATTAAGCATTCAAGAGGTAGCCTTCCCCTTTCTCATGAATGCCTGGGCCAGTGTAAATTGGGAAGAAGGAGGGGGGATCCCAGAGCTTTGCCGCAGACAGGGGAGTTCTAGGTCTGCCTAGAGCTGGTGGTGTCCATGAGCAGAGCTGAGCTAGTGGCGTGGCAGGCCCGAACTGCTGGGGTTGAGGTGAGTTCCCCAAGGAGCTGAGTTGAGAATGGGGGTCAGGTGGTGAATCAGGCTCTGGGTTTGTGGCCAGGGGGCTGCAGAATGTGGGGGAGTCCTAATGGGGTCATGCAGGTTTCTCTGGCTCTGAGGGTTCCGCACAGCTCCAAAGGGACAAGTTTCCTGCTGGGTGGCAGGGGGACTCCTACAGTGTGGCTCCAAGTTTACCAATCTAGAGGGCTTGGTGGATAGGCCCCTGGGGAAGGAAGCCTGAAAATGCAACATAGGGTTAAGGGTAATGGGCTGGGCAGGACAGGCCTGATCAGCCGACACAGAGGTGAGATACCCTCAGAATTGAGTTGAGGAAATGCATCCTGCAATGCAGAAGAGTCAGGGTTTCTGGCCAGAGGGACGGCTGATCGTGGGGGTGGCTTTAGAGGGGCATGCTGGTTTCTCCCTCTCTGAGGAAACTTTGGAGCTCCAAATGTCATGGCTTCCCCCTGCATGGCATTCAGGTTTCTGCCTTGTTACAGGGGGGTCCTGAATCTGGGGAGTTTGGGGGCCAGGCCTCTTGGGATGGAAGCCCGAAATCAGAAACTAGAGCTACGGTAAGGGCGTAGGGGCATGGCATGCTCAATCTGCTACTGCTGAGGTGGGCTCCCTGGTGGGCTGACTTCAGGGTGGGTATCAGGTGGCATGTCAGACTCAGAGTTTGTGTCCAGGGATGCCACAGAAGCTGGGCGTGACCTCAGGGTTGCATGCAGGTTCTCCTACCCTGAGGGTTCTGCAGAGCTCCAAATGGCAAGGTTGCCTCCCGTGTGGCAGACGCAGTCCTGGGGTGTCACTGAGGAATCCTTAATCTCTACTGGCATGAATCTCGGAGGTGCCCAATCTGGCGGGCTTGGGGGACAGGCCTCTGTTCATGAAAGCCTGTACACCCCACCTAGGTTTATGGTTAGGGCCGAAGGGCATGGCAGGTCCGATGTGCCGGTGCTGATGCGGGCTCCCCTAAGGGTCGAGTTGAGGGCATAGATCTGGCATCGCAGGAGAATCTGGTTTTATGGCCATGGGGGTGACTCATGGTGGGGTGGCATTACGGGGGTTTGCAGGTTTCTCCCCGTCTGAGTGTTCAGTGCAGCTCTAAACCACAAGTTTTCCTCATGAGTGCCAGGTGGAGTCCCGTGGTGGCGCTCAGTAGACCTTAATCTGGGGGGACATGGGAGGCAGGCCCCCTGGGATGGAAGCCTGAAAACCTAAAGAGGGGTTCTGGTAAGGGCCTAGGGGCATGGTGGCCCGATCTGCTTATGTTGAGGTGGGGCGCCCTGGGGTCTGAATTTATGGCATGCGTCCGGCAGCTCAGCAGAATCTGGTTTATGGCCGGGGGGACGGGTGCAGATGATGGGAGTGCCTTTAGAGGGGCAAGTTTCTCCCCCTCTGAGGGTTCAGCACAACTCCAAGGCACAGGTTCCTACTGTGTGGCAAGCGGAGTCCTGAGATGTATGTCAAGATTCCTTAATCCAGGGGATTTTGTTGCCTGGACCCTCAGCATGGAAGACTGAACACCCAAACTTGTGTTAGGGTTAGGGCCTAGGGGCAATGGCAGGCCCGATCTGCCAGTGCTGAGGCGGGATCCCGTATGGGCTGAGTTGAGGGTATGCATTTGGTGGCGGGATGGAATCCAGCTCTATGGCCAGAGTGGCTGTTGATTATTGGGGTGGCTTTAGGGTGGCATGAAAGTTTCTCCCCATCTGAGGGTTCATTGCAGCTCCAAACCACAAGGTTTCCACTTGTGTGACAGGCTGTGTCCTGTGGTGTTGCTCAGAAGTCCTTAATCTGGGGGGCGTGGGGGCCAGGCCTCTTGGGATGGAAGCCTGAAAATCCAAACTAGGGTTAGGGTTAAGGCTTAGGGACATGGCAGGCCCGATCTGCTGCAATTGAGGTGGTCTCCTGGATAGGCCGAATGGAGGGTGGGAATCAGGCAGGACTTGAGGTCTGTGTTTGTGTTTGTGGGGGCAAAGAAGCTAGTGGTGTTCTAGGGGGGCATGCAGCTTTCTCCTGCTCTGAGGTTCCTGCACAGTTCCAAATGGCACCATTTTGCCGTAGGAGGCTGGAGGAGTGCTGGCGGGAGTCTCAGTCATCCCCGGTCTGATGGGCTTGGGGTACAGGCCTCTGGGCACGGAAGGCTGTATACCCCACCTAGGGTAGGGTTAGGGTCTAGGGTCATGGCAGGCCCAATCTGCCGGCGCTGAGATGGGCTCCCCTCAGGGCTGAGTTGAGGGCATATGTCCGGTAGCTTCATAGAAAACAGCTTTCTGGCCTGGGGTGCCGCAAATTGTGCGGATAGCTTTACGGGGGCTTGAAGGTTTCTCACCTTCTGAGTATTCAGCAGCTCCAAACTGCAAGGTTTCATCCTGCGTGGCTGTTGGAGTCCTGCAATGTCACTCAGGGGTCCTTAATCCAGGGGGCCTGGAGGCTAGGTCTCTTGGGATGGAAGCCTGGAAACTCAAACTAAGGTTGAGGTCTTGGGGCGCGACAGGCCCAATCTGCCAGTGCTGAGGCGGACTCCCCGGTGGCCTGAGTTGAGGGTCGGTGATAGGTGGCTAGTGTGAATCTGGGTTTGTGTTCAGGAGGGGCTCAGATGCTGGGGCTTGCCTTGGGGGGCATGAAGTTATCTTTTGCTCTGAGGTCTAAGTAGCTCCAAATGGCACTGTAACAGCATAGGCAGCCTCCAGACTGCCAGAGTGAGTCTCATGCATCCACAATCTGGTGGGTTTGGGGGCTAGGCCTCTGGGTACGGAAGACTGTACACCCAACCTAGGGTTAGGGTTAAGGCCTAGGGGCATGGCAGTTCTGATATGCTGCTGATATGCTGTGTTGAGGCGGGCTCCCTCAGGGCTGAGTGGATGACATGCATCTGGCGTTGTGGCAGAATCTGGCATTATGTCTGGGGCATTGCCAATGGCGGGTGTGATTAGGTGCTCATGCACCTTTCTTTCTGGAGGGCAGGCAGAGTCCTGTGTTGTGACTTTGGAATCCCCAGTCTGGAGGGTTAGGGTTAGGGATAGAGGTTCGGAGAGTGTTAGGGTTAGTTGTTAGGGGTTAGGGTTAGGGTTAGGGTTAGGGTTAGGAGTTAGGGGATAGGGTTAGAGGTAAGGTTTAGGGTTAGGCTTAGGGTTAGGCGTATGTCTTAGGGACAAGGCATGTCAGATCTGCCAGCACAGATATGGACTCACCCAAGGGCTGTGTTGAGGTCGGGACTCAGGAGTCTCCTCAGGCCCTGGATTTTTGGACTGGAGGGGCAAAGAATGTGGGAATCGCCTCTGGGGAGCATGATGGTTTCTACTGCTCCGAGGTTGTTATGTTAGGTTTAGAGGTTAGGGTTAGGTTTTGTGGTTAGGGTTAGTGTTAAGATTAGTGTTAAGGTGGGGCGCCTGGGTGGCTCAGTTGGTTAAAGCCTCTGCCTTTCGCTCAGGTTATGATCTCAGGGTCCTGGGATCGAGCCCCACATCAGGCTCTCTGCTCAGCGGGTAGCGTGCTTCGTCCTCTCTGTGCCTTCTTCTGATCTGTCTCTGTCAAAGAAATGAATAAAATCTTAAAAAAAATAAAAAGATTAGGGTTAGGGTTATGTCTTAGGGACGAGGCATGTTGGATCTGGTAATACTTATATGGGCTCACCCAAGGGCTGAGTTGAAGCCGGGACTCAGGAGGATCCTTAGGCCCTGGGTTTTTTTCCTAGAAGGTAAAGATGGTGGGAATGGCCTCAGGGGAGCATGCTGGTTTCGAGGTCTCTGAGAGTGTTAGATAGCACTAAATGAAATGGTTTATTTCATTTATTCTCCTGGCTGAGAGGCTGAGTCCTGCCATCAGTCTGATGATCCTATCCACTGGGATGGAATTGGGTATCAGGCCTCTGGGGTCCAGAGCCTGACCACCTGAGCTAGGGTATTAGGGTTTGGTCCTGGGAGCATGGCAGGCCTGAGGTGCCAGTGCGGACTCAAGCTCTCCGGAGGGCTGAGTTGAGGGTATTGCTCTGGTGGCCCATCAGGCACTGGACGGTGGTGTGTGGGTCCTCGGAAGGTGTGGGTGTCTTTAGGGGGCATGGAGGTTTCTCCGGCCAGGAGCGTACTGCACAGGGCCATGTGGGCCATTTTCCTTGTGGGTGGCAGCCGGAGTCCAGCATTGCAAATACAGGGTCCCCAGTCTGGACGGCTAGGGAGCCAGGCCTCTGTGGATCGAAGCATAAACACCCATCCTAGCATTATGGTTAAGTCTTTGGGGCATGGTAACCCCGATCTGCCGGTGCTGTGGTGACCCATCCTGATGCCTGAGTTGAGGCTATGTCTGCAGGACATTGAGACTCTGGTTCCCGGTCCTTGGGAGGGTCCAGAAGTGCTTTGGCCTCAGGGAGACTTGCAGGCTTCTCCTGCTCTGTGGCTTCAGCCCATTTCTAAACGGCACGGTTCATGCTGGGATCATGTGCAATTATGGGGTGCAACACAGGGGTCCCCTATCTGGGGTTTTGAGGACCAGTTGTGGGAGGATGATGCCTGAGCACGAACCTGGGCTAGGGTTAGTATTAGGATTAGGGTTAAGGTTATGTCTTAGGGACAAGGCATGTCGGATATGCAAGCACAGATATCAGCTCACCCAAGGGCTGAGTTGAGGGCGGGACTCAGGAGGCTCCTCGGGCACTGGGGTTTTGGGCTGTACGGGCAAAGATGTTGGAAATCGCATCAGGGGAGCATGCCAGTTTCTACAATTCTCAGGGCATTAGATAGCACGAAATGAAAGGTCACCTTCTGGCTGAGAGTGTGAGTCCTGCTATGAGGGTTAGGTTGTAGGGGCATTGCAGCCCCAATCTGCTGGCGCTGTGGTGACCCATCCCAATGCTTGAGTTCAGAGCGTGTGTCTGCAGAACCATGAGACTCCTGGTTCTTGGTCCTTGGGGGCGCTGGAAGTGGGGTGGCCTCAGGGAGACATTCCAATTTATCCCGCTCTGTGGGTTCAGTACAATTCTAAACAGCATGGTTTCCTCCTGGTGTCAGATTCAATGATGGGGTATCGCTCACGGGTCCCCCATCTGGGGCCTTGGGGACCAGGAGTCAGAGTATGGACGCCTGAACACACAACCTGGGCTAGGTTTAGTATTATGGTTAGTGTTAGGCTTAGGGACAGGGCATGTCGGATCTGCTAGCACAGATACGGGCTCACCCAAGGGCTGAGTTGAGGGCAGGACTCAGGAGGCTCCTCAGGCCCTGGGTTCTTGGCCTGGAGGAGCAAAGCTGGTGGGAATGGCCTCAAGGGAGAATGGCTGGTTGCTACTGCTCTGAGGGTGTGAGAGAACACCAAATGAAAAGGTCTCCTCCTGGCTGAGAACTGAGTCCTGCCGACAGTCTGATGCTCAACCCATGGGAGGAATTGGGTGTCAGGCCTCTGGGTCCAATGCCTGAACACCCAACCTAGTGTTAGGGTTTCGTCCTGGGAGAATGGCAGGCCTGCCAGTGCGGCGCAGGTTCTCCGGAGGGCTGAGTTGAGGGCATTGCTCTGGTGGCCTGTCAGGCTCTGGGTTTGTGGTGTGGCATTTCTTGGAAGGCGTGGGTGGCTTTAGGGGGCATGGAGGATTCTGTGGCCAGGAGCATACTGCACAGGATCATATGGTCCAGTTTCATCGTGGGTGGCAGCCAGAGTCCTGCATTGGGAATCCAGGGTCCCCAGTCTGGAGGGCTAGGGGTCCAGTCCTCAGGGGACAGAAGCCTGACACCCAACCTAGGGTTAGGGTAGGGTTGTAAGGGCATGGCAGCCCCGATCTGATGGCGCTGTGGTGATGCTTCCCAATGCCTGAGTTGAGGGCGCGAGTCTGTAGCACTGTGAGAGTCCTGGTTCCTGGTCCTTGGGTGTGCCAGAAGTGGCAGTGGCCTCTGGGAGGCATGCAGGTTTCTCCCGCTCTGCGGGTTCAACACATTTCTAAAGGGCAGGGTTTCCTCCTGGGATCAGGCGCAATTATGGGGTGCAGCTCAGGGGTCCCCCATCTGGCCGTTTGGGGGACCAGGCTATGGAGGAGGGATGCCTGAACACACAACCTGGGCTAGAGTTAGTATTAGGGTTAGGCTTAGCGTTAAGGTTATGTCTTAGGGAGAAGGCATGTGGGATCTGCCAGCACAGATATTGGCTCACTGAAGGGCTGAGTTGAGGGCAGGGCTCCGGAGGCTTCTCAGGCCCTGGGTTTTTGGCCTGGAGGTGCAAAGATGGCGGGAATGGCCTCAGGGCAGCTTGGCCGGTTCCTAGGGCTCTGAGGGTGTTGGAGAGCACCAAATGGAATCTCCTGCTGGTTGAGAAGCTGAGTCATGCCATCAGTTTGATGCTCCCACCCATGGGTGGAATTGGGTGTCAGGGTTCTAGAACCTGAACACCCAACCTAGGCTTAGGGTTTGGTCCTGGGAGAATGGCAGGCCTGATGTGCCAGCACGGACTCAGGCTCTCTGGAGGGCTGGGCTAAGGGCATTGTTCTGGCGGCCTGTAAGGCTAAGGAATTGTGGTGTGGGGGTGCTCAGAAGATGTGGTTGGCTTTAGGGGTCATGGAGGTTTCTCCGGCAAGGAGCGTTCTGCAAAGGTCCATGTGGTCAAGTTTCATCATTGTGGCAGCCAGAGTCCTACGTTGGGAATATGGGGTCCCCAGTCTGGAGGGCTAGGGAGCCAGTCCTCTGGGGACTGAAGCCTGAACACCCAACCGAGGGTTAGGTTTAGGTCACAGGGGCATGGCGGCCCGGATCTGCCGGCACAGTGATGACCAATCCCGATGCCTGAGTTGAGGACGTGAGTCTGCAGGACCGTGAGACTCCTCATTCCTGCTCCTCAGGGGCGCCGGTATTGGGGGTGGCGTCAGGGAGGCATTCTGGTTTCTTCTGCTCTGTAGGTTCAGCACATTCCTTTTTTTTTTCACTTTCAATATCTATCTATCTATCTATATTATTTCTTTTCAGCGTAACAGTATTCCTTATTTTTGCACCACACCCAGTGCTCCATGCAACACGTGCCTTCCCTAATACCCACCACCTTGTTCTCCCAACCTCCCACTCCCCACCCATTCAAGACCCTCAGGTTCTTTTTCAGAGTCCGTAGTCTCTCATGGTTCACCTCCCCTTCCCATTTCCCACAACTTCCTTCTCCTCTCCATCTCCCCATGTCCTCCTTGTTCTTTGTTATGCTCCACAAATAAGTGAAACCATATGATAATTGATTCTCTCTGCTTGACTTATTTCACTCAGCATAATCTCTTCCACTCCCGTCCATATTGCTACAAAAGTTGGTATTCATCCTTTCTGACGGAGGCATAATACTCCATCTTGTATATGGACCAAATCTTCCTTATCCATTCGTCCATTGAAGGGCATCTTGGTTCTTTCCACAGTTTGGCGACCGAGGCCTTTGCTGCTATAAACATTGGGGTACAGATGGCCCTTCTTTTCACTACATCTGTATCTTTGGGGTAAATACCCAGCAGTGCAATTGCAGGGTCATAGGGAAGCTCTATTTTTAATTTCTTGAGTCATCTGCACACTGTTCTCCAAAGTGGCTGCACCAACTTGCATTCCCACCAACAGTGTAAGAGGGTTCCCCTTTCTCCACATCCTCTCCAACACACGTTGTTTCCTGTCTTGCTAATTGTGGCCTTTCTAACTGGTGTCAGGTGGTATCTCAATGTCGTTTTAATTTGAATCTCCCTGATGACTAGTGATGATGAACATTTGGTCATGTGTCTGATAGCCATTTGTATGTCTTCGTTGGAGGAGTGTCTGTTCATATCTTCTGCCCATTTTTGGATATGATTATCTGTTTTGTGTGTGTTGAGTTTGAGAAGTTCTTTCTAGATCCTGGATATCAACCTTTTGTCTGAACTGTCATTTACAAATATCTTCTCCCATTCCGTGGATTGCCTTTTGATTGCTGGACTGTTCCCTTTTCTGTGCAGAAGGTTTTGATCTTGATGAAGTGCCAAAAGTTCATTTTCGCTTTTCTTTCCTTGGCCTTTGGAGACATATCTTGAAAGAAGTTGCTGTGGCTGATATCGAAGAGGTTACTGCCTATGTACTCCTCTAGGATTCTGAGAGAATCCTGTCTCATGTTGAGCTCCTTTATCGAGTTCGAGTTTATCATTGTGTATGGTGTAAGAGAATGGTCGAGTTTCATTCTTCTACATATCGCTGTCCAGTTTTCCCAGCACCATTGATTGAGGAGAATGTCTTTTGTTACATTGAATATTTTTTCCTGATTTCTCGATGATTATATCACAATAGAGTTGGGGGTCCATATCTAATCGGGATCGATTTGGGCAGAGCGCTCATGAAAATTGGCTAGCGTTGGACAACCATGGGTACCGCCTTGTTCCGCGTGGCCCAGGACCCTTTCTCGCTCGGGGTATGTCGCAGCCACCCGAAAACGCGCCGAGACGATGGGGCCCGGCCGGGGGCCTCAGCGTCGGGGAGCTAGCTCCGAGCAGAGTTGATGGAGGGGCTGTGGTCGGGCATCCGGCTCCGCCTTGGAGGGAGGCCAGGGCACCCGGGAAGGGCTTGGCCTCTCTGGGGGAACAAATGATCTGTCGCTCCACAGCTGTGTCGCAGCCACGAAAGGGGCCGATGGCCGGGACGGTCAGGGGACTCGTGGCGGCGAACACAGGGTTCCCCATGGGGAGGCCCGCAGGTTCAGGCCCCTGGCAACGGAAGGCTGAGCAAGCAGGCCTGGACCGGGCCCGGCTTTCGGGGCTGGCCCGGCCCGAACTGCCAGCGAAGGGAGGGGACCACCAGAGACTGAGGAGTGGGAGACGTCGACTTGCCCACACCAGCCTCACGGAGCTCCTCCTGGCGGTGCCGGAACGCGACGACACGCGATCCCGGGCAGGGCCGCAGGGGGGCTAACCTGCGGCCCTGTGGTGCCCGAAGTGTGTTCGCCGGGCGTTTTCCGGCCAATTCTCACGAGCGTTCTGCCCACATCGGGATCGATTTGGGAAGAACGCTCGTGAGAATTGGCCGGCGTTGGGCAGCCCTGGTCAGCGCCCAGGGCCGCGTGGAGCAGGGCCCTTTTTCGCTAGGGGCATGTCGCGGCCACCCGGAAAACGAGCCGCGACGTTGGGGCGCGGCCGGCGGCCCCGGCGCAGGGGAGTTTTCCCCGAGCAGAGTGGATGGAGGCGACGTGGCTGGACGTCGGCATCCGCCGTGGCGGGCGGCCGGGGCGCCCGTGGAGGGGGCTGGCCTCTGTGGGGGAACGGATTGATCTCTCACTCGACGGCTGGGACGAAGCCGCGAAAGTTGCCGTTGTCGCCGGGATGGTCGGGGGGACTCGTGGCGCGGGACTCAGGGTTCCCCATGCGGAGGCCCCCAGGCTCAGGCCCCTGGCAACGGAAGGCTGAGCAAGTAGGCCCGGCCCCGGGCCCGGCTTTCGGGGCTGGCCCGGGCCCAGTGGCCGGCGCCAGGGAGGTGACCCGCAGAGGCTGAGGAGCGGGAGGCGTCGGCCTCCCCGGGGCCCGCCTCCCGGAGCTCATCCTGGCGGTGCCGGAACGCGACGACACGCGATCCCGGACAGGGCCCCGGGGGGGCGGCCCTGCGGCCCTGTGGTGCCCGAAGTGTTTTCGCCGGGCGTTTCCCGGCCAATTCTCACGAGCGTTCTCCCAAATCGGGATCGATTTGGGCAGAACGCTCGTGAGAATTGGCCGGCGTTGGGCAGCCCTGGTCAGCGCCCAGTTCCGCGTGGATCAGGGCACTTTCTCGCTCGGGGCATGTCGCGGCCACCTGGAAAACGAGCCGCGACGATGGGGCGCGGCTGGCGGCCCCGGCGCCGTGGAGTTTTCCCCGAGCAGAGTGGATGGAGGCGCCGTGGGCGGCGCCTGCCTCCTCGTGGCAGCGGCCGGGGCGCCCGTGGAAGGGGCTGGCCTCTGTGGGGGAACGGAGTGATCTCTCACTCCACGGCTGGGACGAAGCCACGAAAGGTGCCGTTGTCGCCGCGACGGTCGTGGGGACTCGTGGCGCGGGACACAGGGTTCCCCGTGCGGAGGCCCCCACTCTCAGGCCCCTGGCAACGGAAGGCTGAGCAAGCAGGCCGGGGCCCGGGCCCGCCTTTCGGGGCCGGCCCGGCCCCAGCTGTCGGCGCCGTGGAGGGGACCCGCGGAGGTTGAGGAGCGGGAGGCGTCGGCCTCCCCGGGGCCCGCCTCCCGGAGCTCCTCCTGGCGGTGCCGGAACGCGACGACCCGCGACCCCGGACAGGGCCCCGGGGGGGCGGCCCTGCGCCCCTATGGTGCCCGAAGTGTGTTCGCCGGGCGATTTCCGGCCAGTTCTCACGAGCGTTCTGCCCAAATCGGGATCGATTTGGGCAGAACGCTCGTGAGAATTGGACGGCGTTGGGCAGCCCTGGTCAGCGCCCAGTTCTGCGTGGAGCAGGGCCCTTTTTCGCTCGGGGCATGTCACGGCCACTCGGAAAACGAGCCGCGACGATGGGGCGCGGCCGGCGGCCATGGCGCGCGGAGTTTTCCCCGAGCAGAGTGGATGGAGGCGCCGTGGCCGGGCGCCTGCCTCCGCCGTGGCGGGCGGCCGGGGCGCCCGTGGAGGGGGCTGGCCTCTGTGGGGGAACAAACTGATCTCTCACTCCACGGCTGGGACGAAGCCGCGAAAGGTGCCGTTGTCGTCGCGGCGGTCGTGGGGACTCGTGGCGCGGGACTCAGGGTTCCCCGTGCGGAGGCCCCCAGGCTCAGGCCCCTGGCAACGGAAGGCTGAGCAAGCAGGCCCAGGCCCGGGCCCGTGTTTCGGGGCTGGCCCGGGCCCAGGTGCCGGCGCCTGGGAGGGGACCCCCGGAGGATGAGGAGCGGGAGGCGTCGGCCTCCCCAGGGCCCGCCTCCAGGAGCTCCTCCAGGCGGTGCCGGAACGCGACGACACGCGTTCCCGAACAGGGCCCCGGGGGGGGCGGCCCTGCAGCCCTGTGGTGCCCGAAGTGTGTTCGGCGGGCGTTTTCCGGCCAATTCTCACGAGCGTTCTGCCCAAATCGGGATCGATTTGGGCAGAACGCTCGTGAGAATTGGCCGGCGTTGGGCAGCCCTGGTCAGCGCCCAGTTCCACGTGGAGCAGGGCCCTTTTTCGCTCAGGGCACGACGCGGCCACCCGGAAAACGAGCCGCGACGATGGGGCGCGGCCGGCGGCCCCGGCGCCGGGGAGTTTTCCCCGAGCAGACTGGATGGAGGCGCCGTGGCCGGGCGCCCGCCTCTGCCATGGCGGGCGGCCGGGGCGCCCGTGGAGGGGGCTGGCCTCTGTGGGGGAACAAACTGATCTCTCACTCCACGGCTGGGACGAAGCCGCGAAAGGTGCCGTTGTCGTCGCGGCGGTCGTGGGGACTCGTGGCGCGGGACTCAGGGTTCCCCGTGCGGAGGCCCCCAGGCTCAGGCCCCTGGCAACGGAAGGCTGAGCAAGCAGGCCCAGGCCCGGGCCCGTGTTTCGGGGCTGGCCCGGGCCCAGGTGCCGGCGCCTGGGAGGGGACCCCCGGAGGATGAGGAGCGGGAGGCGTCGGCCTCCCCAGGGCCCGCCTCCAGGAGCTCCTCCAGGCGGTGCCGGAACGCGACGACACGCGTTCCCGAACAGGGCCCCGGGGGGGCGGCCCTGCAGCCCTGTGGTGCCCGAAGTGTGTTCGGCGGGCGTTTTCCGGCCAATTCTCACGAGCGTTCTGCCCAAATCGGGATCGATTTGGGCAGAACGCTCGTGAGAATTGGCCGGCGTTGGGCAGCCCTGGTCAGCGCCCAGTTCCACGTGGAGCAGGGCCCTTTTTCGCTCAGGGCACGACGCGGCCACCCGGAAAACGAGCCGCGACGATGGGGCGCGGCCGGCGGCCCCGGCGCCGGGGAGTTTTCCCCGAGCAGACTGGATGGAGGCGCCGTGGCCGGGCGCCCGCCTCTGCCATGGCGGGCTGCCGGGGCGCCCGTGGAGGGGGCTGGCCTCTGTGTGGGAACAGACTGATCTCTCACTCCACGGCTGGGACGAAGCCGCGAAAGGTGCGGTTGTCGCCGCGACGGTCGGGGGGACTCGTGGCGCGGGACTCAGAGTTCCCCGTGCGGAGGCCCCCAAGCTCAGGCCCCTGGCAACGGAAGGCTGAGCAAGCAGGCCCGGGCCCGGGCCCGCCTTTTGGGGCCGGCCCGGCCCCATCTGCCGGCGCCGGGGAGGGGACCCCCGGAGGCTGAGGAGCGGGAGGCGTCGGCCTCCCCGGGGCCCGGCTCGCGGAGCTCCTCCTGGAGGTGCCGGAACGCGACGACCCGCGACCCCGGACAGGGCCGCGGGGGGGCGGCCCTGAGCCCCTGTGGTGCCCGAAGTGTGTTCGCCGGGCGTATTCCTGCCAATTCTCACGAGCGTTCTGCCCAAATTGGGATCGATTTGGGCAGAACGCTCGTGAGAATTGGCCGGCGTTGGGCAGCCCAGGTCAGCGCCCAGTTCTGCGTGGAGCAGGGCCCTTTCTCGCTCGGGGCATGTCGCGGCCACCCGGAAAACGAGCCGCGACGATGGGGCGCGGCCGGCGGCCCCAGCGCCGGGGAGTTTTCCCCGAGCAGAGAGGATGGAGGCGCCGTGGCCGGGCGCCCGCCTCCGCCGTGGCGGGCGGCCGGGGCGCCCGTGGAGGGGGCTCGCCTCTGTGGGGGAACGGACTGATCTCTCACTCCACGGATGGGACAAAGCCGCGAAAGGTGCCGTTGTCGCCGCGACGGTCAGGGGGACTCGTGGCGCGGGACTCAGGGTTCCCCGTGCGGAGGCCCGCAAGCTCAGGCCCCTGGCAACGAAAGGCTGAGCAAGGAGGCCCGGGCCCGGGCCCGGCTTTCGGGTCTGGCCCGGCCCCAGCGGCCGGCGCCAGGGAGGGGACCCCCGGAGGCTGAGGAGCGGGAGGCGTCGGTCTCCCCGGGGCCCGCCTCCCGGAGCTCCTCCTGGCGGTGCCGGAACGCGACGACACGCGATCCAGGACAGGGCCCCGGGGGGGCGGCCCTGCGGCCCTGTGGTGCCCGAAGTGTGTTCGCCGGGCGTTTTCGGGCCAAATCTCACGAGCGTTCTGCCCAAATCGAGATCGATTTGGGCAGAACGCTCGGGAGAATTGGCCGGCGTTGGGCAGCCCTGGTGAGCGCCCAAGACCGCGTGGAGCAGGGCCCTTTCTCGCTCGGGGCATGTCGCGGCCACCCGGAAAACGAGCCGCGACAATGGGGCGCGGCCGGCGGCCCTGGCGCCGGGGAGTTTTCCCCCAGCAGAGTGGATGGAGGCGCCGTGGCCGGGCGCCCGCCTCCGCCGTGGCGGGCGGCCGGGGCGCCCGTGGAGGGGGCTGGCCTCCGTGGGGGAACGGACTGATCTCTCACTCCACGGCTGGGACGAAGCCGTGAAAGGTGCCATTGTCGCCGCGACGGTCGGGGGGACTCGTGGCGCGGGACTCAGTGTTCCCCGTGCGGATGCCCGCAAATACAGGCCCCTGGCAACGGAAGGCTGAGCAAGCAGGCCCGAGCCCGGGCCCGCCTTTCGGGGATGGACCGGCCCCAGCTGCCGGCGCCGGGCAGGGGACCCCCGGATGCTGAGGTGTGGGAGGCGTCAGCCTCCCTAGGGCCCGCCTCCCGGAGCTCCTCCTGGCGGTGCCGGAACGCGACGACCCGCGACCCCGGACAGGGCCCCGGGGGGGCGGCCCTGCGCCCCTGTGGTGCCCGAAGTGTGTTCGCCGGGCGTTTTCCGGCCAATTCTCACGAGCGTTCTGCCCAAATCGGGATCGATTTGGGCAGAACGCTCGTGAGAATTGGCCGGCGTTGGGCAGCCCTGGTCAGCGCCCAGTTCCACGTGGAGCAGGGCCCTTTCTCGCTCAGGGCACGACGCGGCCACCCGGAAAACGAGCCGCGACGATGGGGCGCGGCCGGCGGCCCCGGCGCCGGGGAGTTTTCCCCGAGCAGAGTGGATGGAGGCGCCGTGGCCGGGCGCCCGCCTCTGCCATGGAGGGCTGCCGGGGCGCCCGTGGAGGGGGCTGGCCTCTGTGTGGGAACAGACTGATCTCTCACTCCACGGCTGGGACGAAGCCGTGAAAGGTGCCGTTGTCGCCGCGACGGTCGGGGGGACTCGTGGCGCGGGACTCAGAGTTCCCCGTGCGGAGGCCCCCAAGCTCAGGCCCCTGGCAACGGAAGGCTGAGCAAGCAGGCCCGGGCCCGGGCCCGCCTTTTGGGGCCGGCCCGGCCCCATCTGCCGGCGCCGGGGAAGGGACCCCCGGAGGCTGAGGAGCGGGAGGCGTCGGCCTACCCGGGGCCCGCCTCGCGGAGCTCCTCCTGGAGGTGCCGGAACGCGACGACCCGCGACCCCGGACAGGGCCGCGGGGGGGGCGGCCCTGCGCCCCTGTGGTGCCCGAAGTGTGTTCGCCAGGCGTTTTCCGGCCAATTATCACGAGCGTTCTCCCCAAATCGGGATCGATTTGGGCAGAACGCTCGTGAGAATTGGCTGGCGTTGGGCAGCCCTGGTGAGCGTCCAGTTCCGCGTGGAGCAGGGCCCTTTCTCGCTCGGGGCATTTCGCGGCCACCCGGAAAACGAGCCGCGACGATGGGGCGCGGCCGGCTGCCCAGGCGCCGGGGAGTTTTCCCCGAGCAGAGTGGATTGAGGTGCCGTGGCCGGGCGCCCGCCTGCACCGTGGCGGGCGGCCTGGGCGCCCGTGGAGGGGTCTGGCCTCTGTGGGGGAACGGACTGATCTCGCACTCCACGGCTGGGACTAAGCCGCGAAAGGTGCCGTTGTCGCCCGGACGGTCGGGGGGACTCCTGGCGCGGGACTCAGGGTTCCCCGTGAGGAGGCCCCCAGGCTCAGGCCCCTGGCAACGGAAGGCTGAGCAAGCAGGCCCGGGCCCGGGCCCGCCTTTCGAGGCCGGCCCGGCCCCATCTGCCGGCGCCGGGGAGGGGACCCCCGGAGTCTGAGGAGCGGGAGGCGTCGGCCTCCCCTGGGCCCGCCTCCCGGAGATCCTCCTGGCGGTGCCGGAACGCGACGACACGCGACCCCGGACAGGGCCCCGGGCGGTCGTCCCTGCGCCCCTGAGGTGCCCAAAGTGAGTTCGCCGGGTGTTTTCCGGCCAATTCTCACGAGCGTTCTGCCCAAATCGGGATCGATTTGGGCAGAACGCTCGTGAGAATTGGACGGCGTTGGGCAGCCCTGGTCAGCGCCCAGTGCCGCGTGGAGCAGGGCCCTTTCTCGCTCGGGGCATGTCGCGGCCACCCGGAAAACGAGCCGCGACGATGGGGCGCGGCCGGCGGCCCCGGCGCCGGGGAGTTTTCCCCGAGCAGAGTGGATTGGTTTGCCTTGGCCGGGCGCCCGCCTCTGCCGTGGCGGGCGGCCGGGGCGCCCGTTGAGGGGGCTGGCCTCTGTGGGGGAACGGATGGATCCCTCACTCCACGGCTGGGACGAAGCCGCGAAAGGTGCCGTTGTCGCCGGGACGGTCGGGGGGACTCGTGGCGTGGGACTCAGGTTTCCCCGTGCGTAGGACCCAGGCTCAGGCCCCTGGCAACGGAAGGCTGAGCAAGCAGGACCGGGCCCGGGCCCGCCTTTCGGGGCTGGCCCGGCCCCAGCTGCGGCGCCAGGGAGGGGAACCCCGGAGGCTGAGGAGCGGGAGGCCTCGGCCTCCCCGGGGCCCGCCTCCCGGAGCTCCTCCTGGCGGTGCCGGAACGCGACGACCCGCGAGCCCGGACAGGGCCCCGGGGGGGCGGCCCTGAGCCCCTGTGGTGCCCGAAGTGTGTTCGCCGGGCGTATTCCTGCCAATTCTCACGAGCGTTCTGCCCAAATTGGGATCGTTTTGGGCAGAACGCTCGTGAGAATTGGCCGGCGTTGGGCAGCCCTGGTCAGCGCCCAGTTCCGCGTGGAGCAGGACCCTTTCTCGCTCGGGGCATGTCGCGGCACCCGGAAAACGAGCCGCGACATGGGGCCCGGCCGGCGGCCCCTGCGCCGGGGAGTTTTCCCCGAGCAGAGAGGATGGAGGCGCCGTGGCCGGGCGCCCGCCTCCGCCGTGGCGGGCGTCCGGGGCGCCCGTGGAGGGGGCTGGCCTCTCTGGGGGAACGGACTGATCTCTAACTCCACGGCTGGGACAAAGCCACGAAAGGTGCCGTTGTCGCAGCGACGGTCGGGGGGACTCGTGGCGCGGGACTCAGGGTTCCCCGTGCAGAGGCCCGCAAGCTCAGGGCCCTGGCAACGAAAGGCTGAGTAAGCAGGCCCGGGCCCGGGCCCGCCTTTTGGGGCTGACCCGGCCCCAGCTGCCGGCGCCGGTGAGGGGACCCCCGGAGGCTGAGGAGCGGGAGGCGTCAGCCTCCCCGGGGCCCGCCTCCCGGAGCTTCTCCTGGCGGTGCCGGAACGCGACGACCCGCGACCCTGGACAGGGCCACGGGGGGGCGTCCCTGCACCCCTGTGGTGCCCGAAGTGTGTTCGCCGGGCGTTTTCTGGCCAATTCTCACGAGCGTTCTGCCCAAATCGGGATCGATTTGGGCAGAACGCTCGTGAGAATTGGCCGGCGTTGGACAGCCCTGGTCAGCGCCCAGTTCCGCGTGGAGCAGGGCCCTTTCTCGCTCGGGGCATGTCACGGCCACCCGGAAAACGAGCCCCGACGATGGTGCGCGGCCGGCGCCCCGGCGCCGGGGAGTTTTCCCCGAGCAGAGTGGATGGAGGCGCCGTGGCCGGGCGCCCGGCTCCGCCGTGTCGGGCGGCCGGGGCGCCCGTGGAGGGGGCTGGCCTCTGTGGGGGAACGGACTGATCTCTCACTCCACGGCTGGTACGAAGCCGCGAAAGGTGCCGTTGTCGTCGCGGCGGTCGTGGGGACTCGTGGCGCGGGACTCAGGGTTCCCCGTGCAGAGGCCCCCAGTCTCAGGCCCCTGGCAACGGAAGGCTGAGCAAGCAGGCCCGGGCCCGGGCCCGCCTTTCGGGTCCGGCCCGGCCCCAGCTGCCGGTGCCGGGGAGGGGACCCCCGGAGGCTGAGGAGCGGGAGGCCTTGGCCTCCCCGGGGCCCGCCTCCCGGAGTTCCTCCTGGCGGAGACGGAACGCGACGACACGCGACCCCGGACAGGGCCCCGGGGGGCGTCCCTGCGACCCTGTGGTGTCCGAAGTGTGTTCGCCGGGCGTTTTCCGACCAATTCTCACGAGCGTTCTGCCCAAATCGGGATCGATTTGGGCAGAACGCTCGTGAGAATTGGCCGGCGTTGGAAAGCCCTGGTCAGCGCCCAGTTCCGCGTGGAGCAGGGCCCTTTCTTGCTCGGGGCATGGCGCGGCAACCCGGAAAACGAGCCGCGACGATGGGGCGCGGCCGGCGGCCCCGGCGCCGGGGAGTTTTCCCCGAGCAGAGTAGATGGAGGCGACATGGCCGGGCGCCCGCCTCCTCCGTGGTGGGCGGCCGGGGCGCCCGTGGAGGGGGCTGGCCTCTGTGGGGGAACGGACTGATCTCTCACTCCACGGCTGGGACGAAGCCGCGAAAGGTGCCGTTGTCGGTCGTGGGGACTCGTGGCGCGGGACTCAGGGTTCCCCGTGCAGAGGCCCCCAGTCTCAGGCCCCAGGCAACGGAAGGCTGAGCAAGCAGGCCCGGGCCCGAGCCCGCCTTTTGGGGCCGGCCCGGACCCAGCTGCCGGCGCCGGGGAGGGGACCCCCGGAGGCTGAGGAGCTGGAGGCGTCGGCCTCCCGGGGGCCCGCCTCCCGGAACTCCTCCTGGCGGTGCCGGAACGCCACAACACGCGTTCCCGGACAGGGCCCCGGGGGGGCGGCTCTGCAGCCCTGTGGTGCCCGAAGTGTGTTCGCCGGGCGTTTTCCTTCCAATTCTCACGAGCGTTCTGCCCAAATCGGCATCGATTTGGGCAGAAGGCTCGTAAGAATTGGCCGGCGTTGGGCAGCCCTGGTCAGCGCCCAGTTCCGCGTGGGGCAGGGCCCTTTCTCGCTCGGGGCATGTCGCGGCCACCCGGAAAACGAGCCGCGACGATGGGGCGCGGCCGGCGGCCCCTGCGCCGGGGAGTTTTCCCCGAGCAGAGAGGATGGAGGCGCCGTGGCCGGGCGCCCGCCTCCGCCGTGGCGGGCGGCCGGGGCGCCCGTGGAGGGGGCTGGCCTCTGTGGGGGAACGGACTGATCTCTCACTCCACGGCTGGGACAAAGCCGCGAAAGGTGCCGTTGTCGCCGCGACGGTCGGGGGGACTCGTGGCGCGGGACTCAGGGTTCCCCGTGCAGAGGCCCCCAGTCTCAGGCCCCTGGAAACGGAAGGCTGAGCAAGCAGGCCCGGGCCCGGGCCCGCCTTTCGGGGCCGGCCCGGCCCCAGCTGCCGGCGCCGGGGAGGGGATCCCCAGAGGCTAAGGAGCGGGAGGCTTCGGCCTCCCCGGGGCCCGCCTCCCGGAGCTCCTCCTGGCGGTGCCGGAACGCGATGACCCGCGACCCCGGACAGGGCCCCGGGGGGGCGTCCCTGCGCCCCTGTGGTGCCCGAAGTGTGTTCGCCGGGCGTTTTCCTTCCAATTCTCACGAGCGTTCTGCCCAAATCGGCATCGATTTGGACAGAAGGCTCGTGAGAATTGGCCGGCGTTGGGCAGCCCTGGTCAGCGCCCAGTTCCGCGTGGGGCAGGGCCCTTTCTCGCTCGGGGCATGTCGCGGCCACCCGGAAAACGAGCCGCGACGATGGGGCGCGGCCGGCGGCCCCGGCGCCGGGGAGTTTTCCCCGAACAGAGTGGATTGGTGCGCCTTGGCCGGGCGCCCGCCTGTGCCATGGCGGGCGGCCGGGGCGCCCGTTGAGGGGGCTGGACTCTGTGGGGGAACAGACTGATCTCTCACTCCACGGCTGGGACGAAGCCGCGAAAGGTGCCGTTGTCGCCGGGACGGTCGGGGGGACTCGTGGCGTGGGACTCAGGGTTCCCCGTGCGTAGGACCCCAGGCTCAGGCCCCTGGCAACGGAAGGCTGAGCAAGCAGGACCGGGCCCGGGCCCGCCTTTCGGGGCTGGCCCGGCCCCAGCTGCGGCGCCAGAGAGGGGAACCCCGGAGGCTGAGGAGCGGGAGGCGTCGGCCTCCCCGGGGCCCGACTCCCGGAGCTCCTCCTGGCGGTGCCGGAACGCGACGACCCGCGAGCCCGGACAGGGCCCCAGGGGGGCGGCTCTGAGCCCCTGTGGTGCCCGAAGTGTGTTCGCCGGGAGTATTCCGGCCAATTCTCACGAGCGTTCTGCCCAAATTGGGATCGATTTGGGCAGAACGCTCGTGAGAATTGGCCGGCGTTGGGCAGCCCTGGTCAGCGCCCAGTTCCGCGTGGAACAGGGCCCTTTCTCGCTCAGGGCATGTCGCGGCAACCCGGAAAACGAGCCGCGACGATGGGGCGCGGCCGGCGGCCCCGGCGCCGGGGAGTTTTCCCCGAGCAGAGTGGATGGAGGCGCCTTGGCCAGGCGCCCGCCTCTGCCGTGGCCCGCGGCCGGGGCGCCCGTGGAGGGGGCTGGCCTCTGTGGGGGAACAGACTGATCTCTCACTACACGGCTGGGACGAAGCCGCGAAAGGTGCCATTGTCGCCGGGACGGTTGGGGGGACTCGTGGCGTGGGACTCAGGGTTCCCCGTGCGCAGGACCCCAGGCTCAGGCCCCTGGCAACGGAAGGCTGAGCAAGCAGGCCCGAGCCCGGGCCAGCCTTTCGGGGCTGGACCGGCCCCAGCTGCAGGCGCCAGGCAGGGGACCCTCGGAGGCTGAGGTGCGGGAGGTGTCGGGCTCCCTGGGGCCCGCATCCCGGAGCTCCTCCTGGCGGTGCCGGAACGCGACGACCCGCGACCCCGGACAGGGCCCCGGGGGGCGGCCCTGCGCCCCTGTGGTGCCCGAAGTGTGTTCGCCGGGAGTTTTCCGGCCAATTCTCACGAGCGTTCTGCCCAAATCGGGATCGATTTGGGCAGAACGCTCGTGAGAATTGGCCGGCGTTGGACAGCCCTGGTCAGCGCCCAGTTCCGCGTGGAGCAGGTCCCTTTCTCGTTCGGGTCATGTCGCGGCCACCCGGAAAATGAGCCGCGACGGGGGGCGCGGCCGGCGGCCCCGGCGCTGGGGAGTTTTCCCCGAGCAGAGTGGATGGAGGCGCCATGGGCCGGCGCCCGCCTCCGCCGTGGCAGGCGGCCGGGGCGCCCATGGAGGGGGCTGGCCTCTGTGGGGGAACGGACTGATCTCGCACTCCACGGCTGGGACGAAGCCGCGAAAGGTGCCGTTGTCGCCGGGACGGTCGGGGGGACTCCTGGCGCGGGACTCAGGGTTCCACGTGCGGAGGCACCCAGGCTCAGGCCCCTGGCAACGGAAGGCTGAGCAAGCAGGCCCGGGCCCGGGCCCGGCTTTCGGGGCCGGCCCGGCCCCAGCTGCCGGCGCCAGGGAGGGGACCCCCGGAGGCTGAGGAGCGGGAGGCGTCAGGCTCCCCGGGGCCCACCTCCTGGAGCTCCTCCTGGCGGTGCCGGAACGCGACGACACGCGATCCCGGACAGGGTCCCGGGGGTCAGCCCTGCGGCCCTGTCGTGCCCGAAGTGTTTGCCGCCTGTTTTTCGGCCAATTCTCACGAGCGTTTTGCCCAAATCGGGATCGATTTGGTCAGAACGCTCGTGAGATTTGGCCGGCTTTCGGCAGCCATGTTGACCGCCCAGTTCCGTGTGGGCCAGGGCCCTTTCTCTCTTGGGGCATTTCGCGGCCAACCTGACAACGAGCCGTGACGATGGGGCGCGGTCGGCGGTCCCGGCGCGGGGGAGTTTTCCCCGAGCAGAGTTGATGGAGGGGCTGTGGCCGGGCGTCCGCCTTCGCCGTGGTAGGCCCCCGGGGCGCACTTGGAGGGGTCTGGCCTCTGTGGGGCAACGAATTGATCTCTCACTCCTCGGCTGGGACATAGCCGCGAAAGGCACCATTGTCTCTGGGACTGTGGCGGACTTGTGGCCCGGGACTCAGGATTCCCGGGGTGAGGCCCTTGGTACAGGCCCCTGGCAATGGAATGCTGAAGAAGCAGGCCTGGGTCCGGGCCCGGATTTCGTGGCAGGCCGGCCCCAGCTGCCACCGCCAAGGTGAGACCCCCAGAATCTGTGGAGAGGGAGGCGTCTGCCTCGCCATCAGGGAGATTCTAATTAAAACTACATTGAGATACCACCTGACACCAGTTAGAATGTCCAAAATTAGGAAGACAGGAAATAACGTTTGTTGGAGAGGATGTCGAGAAAGTGGAACCCTGTTACACTGTTCGTGAGACTGCCATTTAGTGCAGCCACTTTGGAGAACAGTGTGCAGATGACTCAAGAAATTAAAAATAGAGCTTCCCTATGACCCTGCAATTACACTGATGGGTATTTACCCCAAAGATACAGATGGAGTGAAAAGAAGAGCCATCTGTACCCCAATGTTTATTGCAGCAATGGCCACGGTCGCCAAACTGTGGAAAGAACCAAGATGCCCTTCAACGGATGAATGGATAAGGAAGATGTGGTCCATATACACAATGGAGTATTATGGCTCCATCAGAAAGGATGAATACCCAACTTTTGTAGCAACATGGACGGGACTCGAAGAGATTATGCTGAGTGAAATAAGTCAAGCAGAGAGAGTCAAATATCATATGGTCTCCCTTATTTGTGGAGCATAACAAAGAACACGGAGGACATGGGGAGATGGAGAGGAGAGGGAGTTGAGGGAACCTGGAAGGGGAGATGAACCATGAGAGACTATGGACTCTGAAAAACAACCTGAGTGTTTTGGAAGGGCGGGGGTTGGGAGGTTGGGGAACCAGGTGGTGGGTAATAGGGAGGGCACGTACTGCATGGAGCACTGGGTGTGGTGCAAAAACAGTGAACACTGTTATGCTGAAAATAAACAAATAAAAAAAAAGAAAATTGTACTCTTAGTCCCCGTCATCTATATCACTCATCCCTCCATCCACTTCCACTCTGGTAACCACAGAGTCGGTTTTTGTTTTGTATCTTCTTTCTCCTTTATTTATGTATGTTTGTTTCCTAAATTCCATGGAAGAGTGACATCCAAAGGCCTTTGTCTTTCTCTGACTGACTGATTTCACTTAGGATAGTATTCTCTAGCTCCATCCATGTGTCTGCAAATGGCAAGATTTTTTATGGCTGAGTAATTTCGCACTGTGTGTGTGTGTGTGTGTGTGTGTGTGTGTGTATACATTTATCATCTCATTTATCAAGTTATCAAGAAATACTTGGATTGTTTCCATATTGTAATATTGTAATTAATGTTGCAAGAAACATAGGGGCACATGTATCCTTTTGAGTTACTGTTCTCATATTCGTCGGGTAATCACCCGGTAGTGTGATTGCTGGATTATAAGGTAGTTCTAATATTTAACGTTTTGAGGAACAGTGATACTGTTTTCCACAGGGACTGCAGCAGCTAGCATTCCCACCACAGTGCAAGAGGGTTCCCTTTTACCCACATCCTCCCAACATTTGTTTTCTTGTGCTGGTGCTGTTAGCCATTCTGATAGTATGAGGTAATATCTCATGGACCTTTTCATTTGGATTTTCCTGTTGATGGCTGATGTGAACATCTTCTCACGTGACTGT
Source organism: Meles meles (assembly GCF_922984935.1). Classification (NCBI taxonomy): domain Eukaryota; kingdom Metazoa; phylum Chordata; class Mammalia; order Carnivora; family Mustelidae; genus Meles; species Meles meles. The sequence continues at coordinate 99,128 of NW_025721185.1, forward strand.
TGGCCATCTGTATGTCTTCTTTGGAGCAATGTCTGTTCATGTCTTCTGTCTATTTTTTAATTGGATTTTTTGTTTTTTGGTGTTGCGTTGTATCAGTTCTACATATTTTGGACACTACCCCTTTATTGCACATGATATTTGCAAACATCTTCTCCTATTAAGTACGTTGTATTCTATTACATTTTCATTGCTGTTCTGCTGTGCGGTAAGTTTTTATATTGATGGAGCTCTAGTAGTTTATTTTTGCTTTTGTTTCCTTTGCCTTAGGAGGCATGTCTATTAAATGTATGGTTCATGTCAGAGAAGTTACTGTCTGTGCCCTCTTGTAGGATTTTTATGATTTAAGGTCTCACATTGAGGTCTTCAAACTGTTTTGAGTTTATTTGTCCATATGGTGTAAGAAAGCAGTCTAATTTCATTGTTTTGTGCATAGCTGTTCAGTTTTCCCAACACCATTTGTTGTAGAAACTGTCCTTTTCCCTTTTAATAGTTTTGCCTGTTTTGCAGAAGATTAATTGGGCACGTGATTGTGGGCTGATGTCTGAGCTTCTATTCCGTTTCCTTGGTCACTGTGTGTATTTTTTTTTTTTTTGCCAGTCCCATACTGTGAGGATGAATGCAGCTTTGTAGTATAATTTGAAATATGGAATTGTGACGCCTCCAGCTTTGTTTTTCTTCATAACATTGTGCTGGTTGTTCAGTATCTTTTGTGATTCCATACAAAGTGTTAGGGTAGTTTATTTGAGTTCTTTCATTTTTTATTTGAATTCAATGAGCCAACTTATCATACATCATTATTTTCAGATGTAGTGTTAAATAATATATCAGATGTGTATTGCATCACGTGCCCTCCTTAATGCCCATCACCCCAGTTACCCCCCCACACCCCATCCAGCAACCCTCAGTTGGTTGCTATAGTTAAGAGTCTATCATGGTTTTTTCCCCATCTCTGATGACTTCCCATTCTGTTTCCCCTTCCTTTGCCTACGGTTCTCTGCCCTGTTTCTGATATTTCACATAGGAGTGAAACCCTATGATAATTGTGTTTCTTTCATGGACATATTTTACTCAGCATAATATCTTCCAGACCCATCCAGGTTGATGTGATGGTAAGTATTCATCCTTTCTGATGGCTGAGGAATATTCCATTGAATATATGAACCACATCTTCTTTATCCATTCCTCTGTCCATAGATATCTGGGTTCTTTCCATAGTTCATCTAGAGTGGATATTGTTGCGATGAACACTGGGGTGCAGGTGCCAGTTCTTTCCCCTACATCTCTATTTTTGTGGTAAAAGCCCTGTAGTGAAATTGCTGTGTTTTAGGGTAACTTTACTTTTAACTTCTTGAGGAAACCACGTACTGTTTTCCAGAGTGGATATAACAGTCTGCATTCCAACCAGGAGTGTAGGAGGGTTCTCCATTCTCTGCATCCTCACCAATATTTGTGGTTTCATGTCCTGTTAACTTTAGACATTCTGCCTGGTGTGATAGGACACCTCAATGTGGTTTAGATTTGCATTTCCCAGAAGCCATGTGATATAGAACATTTATGTATATATCTGTGGGTCACATGCGTGTCATCATTGGAGAAATATCTGTTCATATTTTCGCCCATGTCTAGACCTTCCGTTTGATTAAGGCCCAGAAGCCTAGAAGATACAATCAGCCAGAACTTTGGAGATTTTCACAAGGTCTGAGATACAATGGAGATTTAGGGTGTGTATCAAGCTCAGGGATTGTCTTCAGAGGGTGGATGGAAGTGTAGGTTCACTGACATTGTCTCAGGTTTGCATTCAGATGTCTCATGCTCTGAATCCAGTCTGGAGTAAAAAAAGGAGTTTCCTTTTGTGTGGCGGGCTGATCCTCTGGTTTTGCTAAAGTGTTCCCAATACCCGGGGCTTGGGATCCAGGCCTCTACAGATGGACCTCTCAGAACTCCAAATAGGGTTAGGGTTAGGACCTAGGAAAATGGAAGTTCTGAATTGCCAACCGTGTGGTGAGCGTCCTGGAGGGCTGAGTTGAGGACATGGGTCAGGGTGAGTGTCCGGCTCAGGGTTTCAATCCATGAGCCCTTGAATGTGGGAGTTCACTGGGATGGACACAGATGGGCCTTCATATTTATACTGACCTATATACTTACTGGAGTCCATTATGGAAAGATTTCCATCTGGGTGTGAGGCTGAGTCCTGTGGTATTGCTCAGGCATCCCCAAATCCTAGGGCTTTGGAGCCCACCCTTAGGGGACGGAGACATGAGAACCCAAGCTAGGGATAGAGTTAGGGCCAAAGGACATTGCAGGCCCAAACAGCTGACAGTGTGTGTGGTTCCTAGAGGCTGGAATTAAGGATGAGTGTTCTGGTTCTGGTCAGGCACAGGGTTTGTGACCTAGAGGCCACTGAAATTGGGGGTTTGCTGATATAGGCTCAGATGGGCAGGCATTTTATCCTGCTTTGAATACTTTCTAGAGGTCTACATGGCACGCTATCCTCCTGTGTGTTAGGATGAGTCCTGTGGTATGGCTAAGGTGACCCCAGTCCGTGGGGTAGGGAGCCAGACCCCTAGGAATTGAATGCTCAGAACACAAACTAAGCTTCAGTTAGGGGTTAGGAGCATGGCAGGCCCAATCTGATGGTGGTGTGGCAAGCTATCCAGAGGGCTGAGTACAGAGGGATGGATAGAGTAAGTGTCAGGTTCAGGTTTGTGTCCAGCTGCTGACTCTGGGTGAACTCAGTGGTGCGTGGCAGATTTCTCCTGCTCAGAATCCTTTGCAGAGTCCCAAATGGTATGGTTTCTTTCTGGGTGGCAGGCAGAGATCTCAAATATTGCTCAGGGGTCCCCATCCGTGGGACTTGGGTGCCAGTCCTCTGGGGACAGAGCATGAAGCCCCAACCTAGGGTTGGGGCTAGGTCCCAGCAACATGACAGGCCTGATTTGCTGGTGCTGTGCAGAGCTCTCACGGGGACTGAGTAGAGAACATGGGTCAGTCTGAGTCAGGCTCCGGGTTGGTGGCCATGGGGGGAAAGGCAGATTTCTCCTGCTCTCAGTCCTTGGCAGAGTTCCAATTCTACTGTTTCCTTCTGGGTTGAAGACAGAGTCCTCTGGCATTTCTCAGGGCCCCACATATGTGGGGCTTTGGTACCTGTATTCTTGGGAAACAAGACAGAAAATGTACCTAAGTTTTGGTTAGGGCTGAGTGTCATGTCAGTCTCAATAGGCCACCCTGAGGGGAGTGACCTGGGGAGCAGAGTTGAGGACGTGGGTCAGTGTGAGTGTTAAGATCCAGGTGTGAACGGGGGGTGCTGAAAGTGGGATAGCCTCAGGGGGCCAAGAAATATTCTGGTATAGTTCAGGTGTAACCCATCAGCGGAGCTTTGGTGTCAATCATCAGAGGACAGAAGACTGAAAACACAACCTAGGGCTTGGAAAAGAGCACAGGGGCATGGCTGGCCTGATCTGCTGGTGCCGAGGCTAGATGTCTGGGGTACTGAGTTGAGGGCCATGGTCAGGTGGTGCATTACGATCTGGGTTTGTGCCTGGGGGGTGACCGAAGGTGGAGGTGGCTTCAGGGAGCATGAAGATTTCTCCCATTCCGATGGTTCTGTGCAGCTCCAAACAGAACGGTTTCCACCCGGGTGGCAGACAGAGCACTGGGTTGTGGCTCAGGGGTCCAAATATGGAGGAATTGGGGGACCAGCCTCTGGGGATGAAGACCGAAAATGCAACCTAGGCTTAAGGATAGGGTCAGGGGCATGGCAGGCCCAATTTGCTGGCACTGAGAAGGGATCCCAGGGGGATGAATTGAGGGCAGAGGTCCGGTGGCATGAGAGGGTCCAGGTTTGTGGTCAGGGGACCGCTGAAGGAGGGGGTTGTGCTCAGGGAGGCATGCAGTTTCTCCCCCTCTGAGTGTTCAACTCAGTTTCAAATGGCACGGTTTCCTCCTGGGTGGTAGGCAGGCTGAGTGCCAGCCTCCACATTTGTGCCCCAATGGTGCGCAGAGGGTGGGGGATAGCCTCGGGTGAACCGTGCAGGTTTCTCCCGGTCTGAGGATTCGACACAGCTCCAAACAGCATGGTTTCCTCCTGCATGGTGGACAGAGTCCTGAGGTGTCACTCAGGATCCTTTAATCTTGGGGTCTTGGGGTCAGGACTCTTGGGGATGATACCTGAAAACCAAAATTAGGGATAGGGTTAAGGCCTAGGGCCATGGTAGACCTGATATGCCAGTGCAGAGGCAGGTGCCCTGGTGCGCTGAGTTGAGCTCGGGTGTCAGACGGGGCCTTAGCCTCTAGGTGTGTGTCCAGACGTTCGCATAACCTGGGGGTGACTTCAGGGGTGCATGGAAGTTTCTCCAGCTCTGAGGGTTCAGCGCAGCTCCAAACAGCACAGCGGTGCCCTGCGTGGCAGGCAGATTACCAGCATGAGTATCAGGCATCCTCAATCCTTGTGACGCAGTATGTGGTCTATTCTGGAGAAGGTTCCATGTGCACTTGAGAAGAATGTGTATTCTGTTGTTTTAGGGTGGAATGTTCTGTATATGTCTATGAGGTCCATCTGGTCCAATGTTTCATTCAATGCTCTTATTTCTTTTTTAATTTTCTGCTTCGATGATCTGTCTATTTTTGAGAGAGGCGTATGAAGATCTCCTACTATTATTGTATTCATATCAATATGACTCTTTATCTTGATTAATAGTTTTCTTATGGAATTGGGTGCTCCCATATTGGGGGCATAGATATTCACAATGGTTAGATCATCTTGGCGGATAGTCCCTTTAAGAATTATGGAGTGTCCTTCTGTATCTCTGACTACAGTCTTTAGTTTAAAATCTAATTTATCTGATATGAGAATCGCTACCCCGGCCTTCTTTTGAGGCCCATTGGCATGAAAGATGCTTCTCCATCCGTTCACTTTCAGTCTGGGTGTATCCTTAGGTTCAAAATGGGTCTCTTGTAGACAACATATGGATGGGTCCTGTCGTTTTATCCAATCTGCAACCCTGTGTCGTTTTATGGGCGCATTTAGGCCATTCACATTGAGAGTGATTATTGAGAGATAGGTTTTGATTCATGTCATGTTGCCTTTGAAGTCTTTCTGTCTGTAGATTGTTTCTATATTTCAGTTCAATGATATTCTTAGGATTTTTTCTCTTTTATAGGACCCCCCCTTAATATTTCCTGCAGTGTCGGCTTGGTGGTTGCATAGTCTTTTAAGCCTTGCCGGTCTTGGAAACTCTTTATCTCTCCATCCATTTTAAATGTCAGTCTTGCCGGATAGAGTATTCTTGGTTGCATGTTCTTCTCATTTAGTACTCTGAATATATTTTGCCAGCCCTTCCTGGCTTGCCAGGTCTCTGTGAAAAGGTCTGACGTTATTCTAATGGGCTTGGATGCCCACTCTCACCACTCTTGTTCAACATAGTATTAGAAGTCCTAGCAACGGCAATCAGACAACAAAGAGAAATAAAAGGTATCCAAATTGGCAAGGAAGAAGTCAAACTCTCTCTCTTCGCAGATGACATGATTTTTTATATGGAAAACCCCAAAGACTCCACCCCCAAACTACTAGACTCATACAGCAATTCAGTAACGTGGCAGGATACAAAGTCAATGTACAGAAATCAGTGGCTTTCTTATACACTAACAGTGAAAATACAGAAAGGGAAATTAGAGAATCGATTCCATTTACTATAGCACCAAGAACCATAAGATACCTGGGAATAAACCTAACCAAAGAGGTAAAGGACCTGTACTCGAGGAACTACAGAACACTCATGAAAGAAATTGAAGAAGACCCAAAAAGATGGAAGACAATTCCATGCTCTTGGATTGGAAGAATAAACATTGTTAAAATGTTTATACTGCCTAGAGCAATCTATGCTTTTAATGCCATTCCGATCAAAATTCCACCGGTAGTTTTCAAAGAGCTGGAGCAAATAATCCTAAAATTTGTATGGAATCAGAAGAGACCCCGAATTGCTAAGGAAATGTTGAAAAACAAAAACAAAACTGGCGGCATCACGTTACCCGATTTCAAGCTTTACTACAAAGCTGCGATCACCAAGACAGCGTGGCCCTGGCATAAAAACAGACACATAGACCAGTGGAACAGAGTGGAGAGCCCAGATATGGACCCTCAACTCCACGGTGAAATAATCTTCGACAAAACAGGAAAAAATATTCAATGGAAAAAAAGACAGTCTCTTCAATCAATGGTGCTGGGAAAACTGGACAGCTATATGTAGAATAATGAAACTCAACCATTCTCTTACACTCGAAATGGATAAAAGACCTCATCATGAGACAGGAATCCATCAGAATCCTAGAGGAGAACATAGGCAGTAACCTCTTCGATATCAGCCACAGCAACTTCTTTCAAGATATGTCTCCAAAGGCCAAGGAAACAAAAGCGAAAATAAACTTTTGGCACTTCATCAAGATCAAAAGCTTCTGCACAGCAAAGGAAACAGTCCACCAAACAAAAAGGCAACCCACGGAATGGGAGAAGATATTTGCAAATGACAGTACAGACAAAAGGTTGATATCCAGGATCTAGAAAGAACTTCTCAAACTCAACACACACAAAACAGATAATCATATCCAAAAATGGGCAGAAGATATGAACAGACACTTCTCCAACGAAGACGTACAAATGGCTATCAGACACATGAAAAAATGTTCATCATCACTAGCCATCAGGGAGATTCAAATTAAAACCACATTGAGATACCACCTGACACCAGTTAGAATGGCCAAAATTAGCAAGACAGGAAACAACGTGTGTTGGAGAGGCTGTGGAGAAAGGGGAACCCTCTTACACTGTTGGTGGGAATGCAAGTTGGTGCAGCCACTTTGGAGAACAGTGTGGAGATTCCTCAAGAAATTAAGAATAGAGCTTCCCTATGACCCTGCAATTGCACTGCTGGGTATTTACCCCAAAGATACAGATGTAGTGAAAAGAAGGGCCATCTGTACCCCAATGTTTATTGTAGCAATGGCTATGCTCACCAAACTCTGGAAAGAACCAAGATGCCCTTCAACGGATGAATGGACAAGGATGATGTGGTCCATATACGCAATGGAGTATTATGCCTCCATCAGAAAGGATGAATACCCAACTTTTGTAGCAACATGGACGGGACTGGAAGAAATTATGCTGAGCGAAATAAGTCAAGCAGAGAGAGAGTCATGTATCATATGGTCTCACTTATTTGTGGAGCATAGCAAATAACACGGAGGACATAGGGAGATGGAGAGGAGAGGGAGTTGAGAGAAACTGGAAGGGGAGATGAACCATGAGAGACTATGGACTCTGAAAAACAACCAGAGGGTTTTGGAGGGGCAGGGTGGGGTGGGGTGGGAGTTTGAGGAATCAGGTGGTGTTTAATAGGGAGGGCACGTACTGCATGGAGCACTGGGTGTGATGCCAAAACAATGAACACTGTTATGCTGTAAATAAACAAATAAAAAAAAAATGAGTCTATGGAAGGCCCGGCAGTGCCAGTTCACTCCACTGGAGGGAGTGGTGAGCAGTGGTGTAAGATACCCTGGAAGGCATGGCGATGCTGCTTGCCACCACTGGAGGCAGCGGCGAGCTGCCATGGGAAACACACCTGAAGAGGAGTCAGTGCAGCTTGCTGGCTCTGAAGGCAGGGCGGAGGTGCACAGTGAGAGACCCTGAAACGTGAGGCACTACAGCTTATTTTTACAGGATGGAGTGGTGAGCTGTATAGTCTCTGTTTCTCCAGGCTCAAGGGTGGTGGTAAGAATTGATGGAGCCTGTCCCCCACTCAGCATTGTGCCCTCTTTCCCCAGGTTTGCTGGTAATGTGCTGTCAGGATGGTTCAGGAGGGTCCTCCCAGTTGGGCTCTGCAACCAGGGGAACCAAACCCGACTCATGGTGCATTTGGAACCGAGGAGCTGAGTGTTTGTTTGGAAAAGTATGTTTGTTTCTCCAAAAAGGACAAGGGCATTGACCAGCTTGAGAGGGAAGTGAATGACCAGTTAAGAAACAAGCCTGTGTCTCTCCTTCTCCCAGGAATCAGAGCAGGTGTGCAGGCTTTAGGTGGGAGACGCCTGCTTATCTGCACCTGACAACACTTCTTAACTCTGGCTCCATGAGACCTGAAGTTTGGAAGTCAGCGTCTGAGTCAGTCATGCAGCTTGTCCCAGGACGTCAGTGTTCAGAGAAAACAGCAGGCCTGTGGGTCACAATGTCACATCCATGCCAGGATGGCAGGTAAAAATTCCCTTTCACCCCAAATTTCCTGGGCTTTTCTCTTGTCTCCAGTGGAGCTCACAAATGGCACACTGAACCAGCTGTAAGCAATCTCGTGCGGGTGCCAGAGCTCCTGAGTTTCTCTGCAGGGAGCACCTGGCAGGGATCTCATTTTCTCTGTTTATTTCTGGCTTACAAAGGTATTTGGAACATCTCTTTCCTAGGAAATCCCTTGGATTCGAAAGGGAATGTGAGATTGACTTGGTGTGCCTTTTGAACATAGAAAGTATTCCTTCACCGAACAGTGTTTACTCCACTGGGCCTAGGCTCTGGTGGAACGGCTGACATCTAGAGTGAGGTGGCTGTTTGTGGTCAGATAGAGACTTGGATGATGGCTTCCTCTTTGTCCAAGGTGATGTATCCTAATGGATTCGTCTTTGAATCCAAAGAGTTCCAATGAGGGCAGAGGGAAAATTCAAAATGATTCCAAGGAGTCTTGGACAATTTAAAAGGGATGCTTGTCTTCCTAGGTTCAATCAAACGGCTATATATGGTTGGACATGCTGTATTTTCTCTGCAGTTTCATGGGTAGTGAAGTCAGAAGGAGAGTCTTTGGGAATTTCCCTGGATAAAGGCACTCTGTTGGCTTCAAGGGACTTGGTGTCAGGAACCCTGGGCTGAATTTCTGTGGCTGCTTTCCTGATGCTCAGTGAGTCAGGTTTTCCCACAGGTTTTATATTTCCTCCTTAGGAAATTGCTGGCAGGGAATGTTCTGTTTAAAGTGGAACCCTCGGGGGCACCTGTGTGGCTCAGTGGGTTAAGCCACTGCCTTCGGCTCAGGTCATGGTCTCAGGGTCCTGAGATTGAGCCCCGCATTGGGCTCTCTGCTCAGCGGGGAGTCTGCTTCGCCCTCTCTCTCTGCCTGCCTCTCTGCCTACTTGTGACCTCTGTCAAATAAATAAATAAAATCTAAAAAAAAAAAAAAACACCCAAAACCGGAACCCTCCTACATTGTTGGTGGGCCTGCGTGTTGTTGCAGCCACTCTTGGAAAGAATACAGTGTGTCCTCCAAAAGCTAAGAACTGAACAACAGTAGGATCCAGCAATTGCCCTCCTAGTTATTTCCCTAAAGGGCACAAAAATGCACATTCAGTGGGGTATAAGCACCGTGATATTTACAGCAGCATTTTCAACCATTGTAAAACAATGGAGGGAGACCAAATGTCCATTCACTGATGAGTGATATATATATATATATATATATATATATATATATATATATATATATATCACTCATATATATATATATATATATATATATATATCACTCGTATATATCATATGTTTGTGTGTGTGTGTGTGTGTGTATGTGTATTCATTCTCCCACATCTTCTTAATGGAATAGGATCCAGGTTCAAAAAGGATGAAATCTTACCATCTGCAAGGATGTGGATGGATCTACAGTGGATTTAGCTAAGTAAAATCAGTAAGAAAAGACCAATAGCCTATATCTTGACCTCTATGGAATTTCAGAAAGAAAACAGATGAACATAGTGAGGAGAGAAAGGCCAATGAGGAAACAGACTCTAACCTAGAGCAAAATCGAGGGTTGCTAGGGGGCAGGGGTGTGGGGCGAAGAGTTAAGTGGGTGACAGCTATTAGGGAGAGTACTTGTTGTGATGAGCTCTGGGTGTTCTATGCAGGTGAGGAATCACAAAATCCTACCCCTGAAGGAGAGGAATGAACATTGCATGGAAACGAATTGGAATTGAAGTCAATGAAGAAAAGAAGACCATGTTCTACTTCATGAAGACTGAGGTAAAACTGGAATGACTTTTGCTCTCCTGTTCTGTAGCTGTTCATTATGAAACACTCTCTGGCAGGATACACTAGTTTCCTATTGCATAAGGAGCCCTCAGAAAGTTGCCATGAAAGATTTAGATCTCAGAGCATGTACATGTTCCATTGATATGTTACTTTCAGTTTGCCCAGGTGCAAAGGTAAGTGGAGAGAAATAGGGCTGAAGAGGAAAGGAGGTATTAAGCATTCAAGAGGTAGCCTTCCCCTTTCTCATGAATGCCTGGGCCAGTGTAAATTGGGAAGAAGGAGGGGGGATCCCAGAGCTTTGCCGCAGACAGGGGAGTTCTAGGTCTGCCTAGAGCTGGTGGTGTCCATGAGCAGAGCTGAGCTAGTGGCGTGGCAGGCCCGAACTGCTGGGGTTGAGGTGAGTTCCCCAAGGAGCTGAGTTGAGAATGGGGGTCAGGTGGTGAATCAGGCTCTGGGTTTGTGGCCAGGGGGCTGCAGAATGTGGGGGAGTCCTAATGGGGTCATGCAGGTTTCTCTGGCTCTGAGGGTTCCGCACAGCTCCAAAGGGACAAGTTTCCTGCTGGGTGGCAGGGGGACTCCTACAGTGTGGCTCCAAGTTTACCAATCTAGAGGGCTTGGTGGATAGGCCCCTGGGGAAGGAAGCCTGAAAATGCAACATAGGGTTAAGGGTAATGGGCTGGGCAGGACAGGCCTGATCAGCCGACACAGAGGTGAGATACCCTCAGAATTGAGTTGAGGAAATGCATCCTGCAATGCAGAAGAGTCAGGGTTTCTGGCCAGAGGGACGGCTGATCGTGGGGGTGGCTTTAGAGGGGCATGCTGGTTTCTCCCTCTCTGAGGAAACTTTGGAGCTCCAAATGTCATGGCTTCCCCCTGCATGGCATTCAGGTTTCTGCCTTGTTACAGGGGGGTCCTGAATCTGGGGAGTTTGGGGGCCAGGCCTCTTGGGATGGAAGCCCGAAATCAGAAACTAGAGCTACGGTAAGGGCGTAGGGGCATGGCATGCTCAATCTGCTACTGCTGAGGTGGGCTCCCTGGTGGGCTGACTTCAGGGTGGGTATCAGGTGGCATGTCAGACTCAGAGTTTGTGTCCAGGGATGCCACAGAAGCTGGGCGTGACCTCAGGGTTGCATGCAGGTTCTCCTACCCTGAGGGTTCTGCAGAGCTCCAAATGGCAAGGTTGCCTCCCGTGTGGCAGACGCAGTCCTGGGGTGTCACTGAGGAATCCTTAATCTCTACTGGCATGAATCTCGGAGGTGCCCAATCTGGCGGGCTTGGGGGACAGGCCTCTGTTCATGAAAGCCTGTACACCCCACCTAGGTTTATGGTTAGGGCCGAAGGGCATGGCAGGTCCGATGTGCCGGTGCTGATGCGGGCTCCCCTAAGGGTCGAGTTGAGGGCATAGATCTGGCATCGCAGGAGAATCTGGTTTTATGGCCATGGGGGTGACTCATGGTGGGGTGGCATTACGGGGGTTTGCAGGTTTCTCCCCGTCTGAGTGTTCAGTGCAGCTCTAAACCACAAGTTTTCCTCATGAGTGCCAGGTGGAGTCCCGTGGTGGCGCTCAGTAGACCTTAATCTGGGGGGACATGGGAGGCAGGCCCCCTGGGATGGAAGCCTGAAAACCTAAAGAGGGGTTCTGGTAAGGGCCTAGGGGCATGGTGGCCCGATCTGCTTATGTTGAGGTGGGGCGCCCTGGGGTCTGAATTTATGGCATGCGTCCGGCAGCTCAGCAGAATCTGGTTTATGGCCGGGGGGACGGGTGCAGATGATGGGAGTGCCTTTAGAGGGGCAAGTTTCTCCCCCTCTGAGGGTTCAGCACAACTCCAAGGCACAGGTTCCTACTGTGTGGCAAGCGGAGTCCTGAGATGTATGTCAAGATTCCTTAATCCAGGGGATTTTGTTGCCTGGACCCTCAGCATGGAAGACTGAACACCCAAACTTGTGTTAGGGTTAGGGCCTAGGGGCAATGGCAGGCCCGATCTGCCAGTGCTGAGGCGGGATCCCGTATGGGCTGAGTTGAGGGTATGCATTTGGTGGCGGGATGGAATCCAGCTCTATGGCCAGAGTGGCTGTTGATTATTGGGGTGGCTTTAGGGTGGCATGAAAGTTTCTCCCCATCTGAGGGTTCATTGCAGCTCCAAACCACAAGGTTTCCACTTGTGTGACAGGCTGTGTCCTGTGGTGTTGCTCAGAAGTCCTTAATCTGGGGGGCGTGGGGGCCAGGCCTCTTGGGATGGAAGCCTGAAAATCCAAACTAGGGTTAGGGTTAAGGCTTAGGGACATGGCAGGCCCGATCTGCTGCAATTGAGGTGGTCTCCTGGATAGGCCGAATGGAGGGTGGGAATCAGGCAGGACTTGAGGTCTGTGTTTGTGTTTGTGGGGGCAAAGAAGCTAGTGGTGTTCTAGGGGGGCATGCAGCTTTCTCCTGCTCTGAGGTTCCTGCACAGTTCCAAATGGCACCATTTTGCCGTAGGAGGCTGGAGGAGTGCTGGCGGGAGTCTCAGTCATCCCCGGTCTGATGGGCTTGGGGTACAGGCCTCTGGGCACGGAAGGCTGTATACCCCACCTAGGGTAGGGTTAGGGTCTAGGGTCATGGCAGGCCCAATCTGCCGGCGCTGAGATGGGCTCCCCTCAGGGCTGAGTTGAGGGCATATGTCCGGTAGCTTCATAGAAAACAGCTTTCTGGCCTGGGGTGCCGCAAATTGTGCGGATAGCTTTACGGGGGCTTGAAGGTTTCTCACCTTCTGAGTATTCAGCAGCTCCAAACTGCAAGGTTTCATCCTGCGTGGCTGTTGGAGTCCTGCAATGTCACTCAGGGGTCCTTAATCCAGGGGGCCTGGAGGCTAGGTCTCTTGGGATGGAAGCCTGGAAACTCAAACTAAGGTTGAGGTCTTGGGGCGCGACAGGCCCAATCTGCCAGTGCTGAGGCGGACTCCCCGGTGGCCTGAGTTGAGGGTCGGTGATAGGTGGCTAGTGTGAATCTGGGTTTGTGTTCAGGAGGGGCTCAGATGCTGGGGCTTGCCTTGGGGGGCATGAAGTTATCTTTTGCTCTGAGGTCTAAGTAGCTCCAAATGGCACTGTAACAGCATAGGCAGCCTCCAGACTGCCAGAGTGAGTCTCATGCATCCACAATCTGGTGGGTTTGGGGGCTAGGCCTCTGGGTACGGAAGACTGTACACCCAACCTAGGGTTAGGGTTAAGGCCTAGGGGCATGGCAGTTCTGATATGCTGCTGATATGCTGTGTTGAGGCGGGCTCCCTCAGGGCTGAGTGGATGACATGCATCTGGCGTTGTGGCAGAATCTGGCATTATGTCTGGGGCATTGCCAATGGCGGGTGTGATTAGGTGCTCATGCACCTTTCTTTCTGGAGGGCAGGCAGAGTCCTGTGTTGTGACTTTGGAATCCCCAGTCTGGAGGGTTAGGGTTAGGGATAGAGGTTCGGAGAGTGTTAGGGTTAGTTGTTAGGGGTTAGGGTTAGGGTTAGGGTTAGGGTTAGGAGTTAGGGGATAGGGTTAGAGGTAAGGTTTAGGGTTAGGCTTAGGGTTAGGCGTATGTCTTAGGGACAAGGCATGTCAGATCTGCCAGCACAGATATGGACTCACCCAAGGGCTGTGTTGAGGTCGGGACTCAGGAGTCTCCTCAGGCCCTGGATTTTTGGACTGGAGGGGCAAAGAATGTGGGAATCGCCTCTGGGGAGCATGATGGTTTCTACTGCTCCGAGGTTGTTATGTTAGGTTTAGAGGTTAGGGTTAGGTTTTGTGGTTAGGGTTAGTGTTAAGATTAGTGTTAAGGTGGGGCGCCTGGGTGGCTCAGTTGGTTAAAGCCTCTGCCTTTCGCTCAGGTTATGATCTCAGGGTCCTGGGATCGAGCCCCACATCAGGCTCTCTGCTCAGCGGGTAGCGTGCTTCGTCCTCTCTGTGCCTTCTTCTGATCTGTCTCTGTCAAAGAAATGAATAAAATCTTAAAAAAAATAAAAAGATTAGGGTTAGGGTTATGTCTTAGGGACGAGGCATGTTGGATCTGGTAATACTTATATGGGCTCACCCAAGGGCTGAGTTGAAGCCGGGACTCAGGAGGATCCTTAGGCCCTGGGTTTTTTTCCTAGAAGGTAAAGATGGTGGGAATGGCCTCAGGGGAGCATGCTGGTTTCGAGGTCTCTGAGAGTGTTAGATAGCACTAAATGAAATGGTTTATTTCATTTATTCTCCTGGCTGAGAGGCTGAGTCCTGCCATCAGTCTGATGATCCTATCCACTGGGATGGAATTGGGTATCAGGCCTCTGGGGTCCAGAGCCTGACCACCTGAGCTAGGGTATTAGGGTTTGGTCCTGGGAGCATGGCAGGCCTGAGGTGCCAGTGCGGACTCAAGCTCTCCGGAGGGCTGAGTTGAGGGTATTGCTCTGGTGGCCCATCAGGCACTGGACGGTGGTGTGTGGGTCCTCGGAAGGTGTGGGTGTCTTTAGGGGGCATGGAGGTTTCTCCGGCCAGGAGCGTACTGCACAGGGCCATGTGGGCCATTTTCCTTGTGGGTGGCAGCCGGAGTCCAGCATTGCAAATACAGGGTCCCCAGTCTGGACGGCTAGGGAGCCAGGCCTCTGTGGATCGAAGCATAAACACCCATCCTAGCATTATGGTTAAGTCTTTGGGGCATGGTAACCCCGATCTGCCGGTGCTGTGGTGACCCATCCTGATGCCTGAGTTGAGGCTATGTCTGCAGGACATTGAGACTCTGGTTCCCGGTCCTTGGGAGGGTCCAGAAGTGCTTTGGCCTCAGGGAGACTTGCAGGCTTCTCCTGCTCTGTGGCTTCAGCCCATTTCTAAACGGCACGGTTCATGCTGGGATCATGTGCAATTATGGGGTGCAACACAGGGGTCCCCTATCTGGGGTTTTGAGGACCAGTTGTGGGAGGATGATGCCTGAGCACGAACCTGGGCTAGGGTTAGTATTAGGATTAGGGTTAAGGTTATGTCTTAGGGACAAGGCATGTCGGATATGCAAGCACAGATATCAGCTCACCCAAGGGCTGAGTTGAGGGCGGGACTCAGGAGGCTCCTCGGGCACTGGGGTTTTGGGCTGTACGGGCAAAGATGTTGGAAATCGCATCAGGGGAGCATGCCAGTTTCTACAATTCTCAGGGCATTAGATAGCACGAAATGAAAGGTCACCTTCTGGCTGAGAGTGTGAGTCCTGCTATGAGGGTTAGGTTGTAGGGGCATTGCAGCCCCAATCTGCTGGCGCTGTGGTGACCCATCCCAATGCTTGAGTTCAGAGCGTGTGTCTGCAGAACCATGAGACTCCTGGTTCTTGGTCCTTGGGGGCGCTGGAAGTGGGGTGGCCTCAGGGAGACATTCCAATTTATCCCGCTCTGTGGGTTCAGTACAATTCTAAACAGCATGGTTTCCTCCTGGTGTCAGATTCAATGATGGGGTATCGCTCACGGGTCCCCCATCTGGGGCCTTGGGGACCAGGAGTCAGAGTATGGACGCCTGAACACACAACCTGGGCTAGGTTTAGTATTATGGTTAGTGTTAGGCTTAGGGACAGGGCATGTCGGATCTGCTAGCACAGATACGGGCTCACCCAAGGGCTGAGTTGAGGGCAGGACTCAGGAGGCTCCTCAGGCCCTGGGTTCTTGGCCTGGAGGAGCAAAGCTGGTGGGAATGGCCTCAAGGGAGAATGGCTGGTTGCTACTGCTCTGAGGGTGTGAGAGAACACCAAATGAAAAGGTCTCCTCCTGGCTGAGAACTGAGTCCTGCCGACAGTCTGATGCTCAACCCATGGGAGGAATTGGGTGTCAGGCCTCTGGGTCCAATGCCTGAACACCCAACCTAGTGTTAGGGTTTCGTCCTGGGAGAATGGCAGGCCTGCCAGTGCGGCGCAGGTTCTCCGGAGGGCTGAGTTGAGGGCATTGCTCTGGTGGCCTGTCAGGCTCTGGGTTTGTGGTGTGGCATTTCTTGGAAGGCGTGGGTGGCTTTAGGGGGCATGGAGGATTCTGTGGCCAGGAGCATACTGCACAGGATCATATGGTCCAGTTTCATCGTGGGTGGCAGCCAGAGTCCTGCATTGGGAATCCAGGGTCCCCAGTCTGGAGGGCTAGGGGTCCAGTCCTCAGGGGACAGAAGCCTGACACCCAACCTAGGGTTAGGGTAGGGTTGTAAGGGCATGGCAGCCCCGATCTGATGGCGCTGTGGTGATGCTTCCCAATGCCTGAGTTGAGGGCGCGAGTCTGTAGCACTGTGAGAGTCCTGGTTCCTGGTCCTTGGGTGTGCCAGAAGTGGCAGTGGCCTCTGGGAGGCATGCAGGTTTCTCCCGCTCTGCGGGTTCAACACATTTCTAAAGGGCAGGGTTTCCTCCTGGGATCAGGCGCAATTATGGGGTGCAGCTCAGGGGTCCCCCATCTGGCCGTTTGGGGGACCAGGCTATGGAGGAGGGATGCCTGAACACACAACCTGGGCTAGAGTTAGTATTAGGGTTAGGCTTAGCGTTAAGGTTATGTCTTAGGGAGAAGGCATGTGGGATCTGCCAGCACAGATATTGGCTCACTGAAGGGCTGAGTTGAGGGCAGGGCTCCGGAGGCTTCTCAGGCCCTGGGTTTTTGGCCTGGAGGTGCAAAGATGGCGGGAATGGCCTCAGGGCAGCTTGGCCGGTTCCTAGGGCTCTGAGGGTGTTGGAGAGCACCAAATGGAATCTCCTGCTGGTTGAGAAGCTGAGTCATGCCATCAGTTTGATGCTCCCACCCATGGGTGGAATTGGGTGTCAGGGTTCTAGAACCTGAACACCCAACCTAGGCTTAGGGTTTGGTCCTGGGAGAATGGCAGGCCTGATGTGCCAGCACGGACTCAGGCTCTCTGGAGGGCTGGGCTAAGGGCATTGTTCTGGCGGCCTGTAAGGCTAAGGAATTGTGGTGTGGGGGTGCTCAGAAGATGTGGTTGGCTTTAGGGGTCATGGAGGTTTCTCCGGCAAGGAGCGTTCTGCAAAGGTCCATGTGGTCAAGTTTCATCATTGTGGCAGCCAGAGTCCTACGTTGGGAATATGGGGTCCCCAGTCTGGAGGGCTAGGGAGCCAGTCCTCTGGGGACTGAAGCCTGAACACCCAACCGAGGGTTAGGTTTAGGTCACAGGGGCATGGCGGCCCGGATCTGCCGGCACAGTGATGACCAATCCCGATGCCTGAGTTGAGGACGTGAGTCTGCAGGACCGTGAGACTCCTCATTCCTGCTCCTCAGGGGCGCCGGTATTGGGGGTGGCGTCAGGGAGGCATTCTGGTTTCTTCTGCTCTGTAGGTTCAGCACATTCCTTTTTTTTTTCACTTTCAATATCTATCTATCTATCTATATTATTTCTTTTCAGCGTAACAGTATTCCTTATTTTTGCACCACACCCAGTGCTCCATGCAACACGTGCCTTCCCTAATACCCACCACCTTGTTCTCCCAACCTCCCACTCCCCACCCATTCAAGACCCTCAGGTTCTTTTTCAGAGTCCGTAGTCTCTCATGGTTCACCTCCCCTTCCCATTTCCCACAACTTCCTTCTCCTCTCCATCTCCCCATGTCCTCCTTGTTCTTTGTTATGCTCCACAAATAAGTGAAACCATATGATAATTGATTCTCTCTGCTTGACTTATTTCACTCAGCATAATCTCTTCCACTCCCGTCCATATTGCTACAAAAGTTGGTATTCATCCTTTCTGACGGAGGCATAATACTCCATCTTGTATATGGACCAAATCTTCCTTATCCATTCGTCCATTGAAGGGCATCTTGGTTCTTTCCACAGTTTGGCGACCGAGGCCTTTGCTGCTATAAACATTGGGGTACAGATGGCCCTTCTTTTCACTACATCTGTATCTTTGGGGTAAATACCCAGCAGTGCAATTGCAGGGTCATAGGGAAGCTCTATTTTTAATTTCTTGAGTCATCTGCACACTGTTCTCCAAAGTGGCTGCACCAACTTGCATTCCCACCAACAGTGTAAGAGGGTTCCCCTTTCTCCACATCCTCTCCAACACACGTTGTTTCCTGTCTTGCTAATTGTGGCCTTTCTAACTGGTGTCAGGTGGTATCTCAATGTCGTTTTAATTTGAATCTCCCTGATGACTAGTGATGATGAACATTTGGTCATGTGTCTGATAGCCATTTGTATGTCTTCGTTGGAGGAGTGTCTGTTCATATCTTCTGCCCATTTTTGGATATGATTATCTGTTTTGTGTGTGTTGAGTTTGAGAAGTTCTTTCTAGATCCTGGATATCAACCTTTTGTCTGAACTGTCATTTACAAATATCTTCTCCCATTCCGTGGATTGCCTTTTGATTGCTGGACTGTTCCCTTTTCTGTGCAGAAGGTTTTGATCTTGATGAAGTGCCAAAAGTTCATTTTCGCTTTTCTTTCCTTGGCCTTTGGAGACATATCTTGAAAGAAGTTGCTGTGGCTGATATCGAAGAGGTTACTGCCTATGTACTCCTCTAGGATTCTGAGAGAATCCTGTCTCATGTTGAGCTCCTTTATCGAGTTCGAGTTTATCATTGTGTATGGTGTAAGAGAATGGTCGAGTTTCATTCTTCTACATATCGCTGTCCAGTTTTCCCAGCACCATTGATTGAGGAGAATGTCTTTTGTTACATTGAATATTTTTTCCTGATTTCTCGATGATTATATCACAATAGAGTTGGGGGTCCATATCTAATCGGGATCGATTTGGGCAGAGCGCTCATGAAAATTGGCTAGCGTTGGACAACCATGGGTACCGCCTTGTTCCGCGTGGCCCAGGACCCTTTCTCGCTCGGGGTATGTCGCAGCCACCCGAAAACGCGCCGAGACGATGGGGCCCGGCCGGGGGCCTCAGCGTCGGGGAGCTAGCTCCGAGCAGAGTTGATGGAGGGGCTGTGGTCGGGCATCCGGCTCCGCCTTGGAGGGAGGCCAGGGCACCCGGGAAGGGCTTGGCCTCTCTGGGGGAACAAATGATCTGTCGCTCCACAGCTGTGTCGCAGCCACGAAAGGGGCCGATGGCCGGGACGGTCAGGGGACTCGTGGCGGCGAACACAGGGTTCCCCATGGGGAGGCCCGCAGGTTCAGGCCCCTGGCAACGGAAGGCTGAGCAAGCAGGCCTGGACCGGGCCCGGCTTTCGGGGCTGGCCCGGCCCGAACTGCCAGCGAAGGGAGGGGACCACCAGAGTCTGAGGAGTGGGAGACGTCGACTTGCCCACACCAGCCTCACGGAGCTCCTCCTGGCGGTGCCGGAACGCGACGACACGCGATCCCGGGCAGGGCCGCAGGGGGGCTAACCTGCGGCCCTGTGGTGCCCGAAGTGTGTTCGCCGGGCGTTTTCCGGCCAATTCTCACGAGCGTTCTGCCCACATCGGGATCGATTTGGGAAGAACGCTCGTGAGAATTGGCCGGCGTTGGGCAGCCCTGGTCAGCGCCCAGGGCCGCGTGGAGCAGGGCCCTTTTTCGCTAGGGGCATGTCGCGGCCACCCGGAAAACGAGCCGCGACGTTGGGGCGCGGCCGGCGGCCCCGGCGCAGGGGAGTTTTCCCCGAGCAGAGTGGATGGAGGCGACGTGGCTGGACGTCGGCATCCGCCGTGGCGGGCGGCCGGGGCGCCCGTGGAGGGGGCTGGCCTCTGTGGGGGAACGGATTGATCTCTCACTCGACGGCTGGGACGAAGCCGCGAAAGTTGCCGTTGTCGCCGGGATGGTCGGGGGGACTCGTGGCGCGGGACTCAGGGTTCCCCATGCGGAGGCCCCCAGGCTCAGGCCCCTGGCAACGGAAGGCTGAGCAAGTAGGCCCGGCCCCGGGCCCGGCTTTCGGGGCTGGCCCGGGCCCAGTGGCCGGCGCCAGGGAGGTGACCCGCAGAGGCTGAGGAGCGGGAGGCGTCGGCCTCCCCGGGGCCCGCCTCCCGGAGCTCATCCTGGCGGTGCCGGAACGCGACGACACGCGATCCCGGACAGGGCCCCGGGGGGGCGGCCCTGCGGCCCTGTGGTGCCCGAAGTGTTTTCGCCGGGCGTTTCCCGGCCAATTCTCACGAGCGTTCTCCCAAATCGGGATCGATTTGGGCAGAACGCTCGTGAGAATTGGCCGGCGTTGGGCAGCCCTGGTCAGCGCCCAGTTCCGCGTGGATCAGGGCACTTTCTCGCTCGGGGCATGTCGCGGCCACCTGGAAAACGAGCCGCGACGATGGGGCGCGGCTGGCGGCCCCGGCGCCGTGGAGTTTTCCCCGAGCAGAGTGGATGGAGGCGCCGTGGGCGGCGCCTGCCTCCTCGTGGCAGCGGCCGGGGCGCCCGTGGAAGGGGCTGGCCTCTGTGGGGGAACGGAGTGATCTCTCACTCCACGGCTGGGACGAAGCCGCGAAAGGTGCCGTTGTCGCCGCGACGGTCGTGGGGACTCGTGGCGCGGGACACAGGGTTCCCCGTGCGGAGGCCCCCACTCTCAGGCCCCTGGCAACGGAAGGCTGAGCAAGCAGGCCGGGGCCCGGGCCCGCCTTTCGGGGCCGGCCCGGCCCCAGCTGTCGGCGCCGTGGAGGGGACCCGCGGAGGTTGAGGAGCGGGAGGCGTCGGCCTCCCCGGGGCCCGCCTCCCGGAGCTCCTCCTGGCGGTGCCGGAACGCGACGACCCGCGACCCCGGACAGGGCCCCGGGGGGGCGGCCCTGCGCCCCTATGGTGCCCGAAGTGTGTTCGCCGGGCGATTTCCGGCCAGTTCTCACGAGCGTTCTGCCCAAATCGGGATCGATTTGGGCAGAACGCTCGTGAGAATTGGACGGCGTTGGGCAGCCCTGGTCAGCGCCCAGTTCTGCGTGGAGCAGGGCCCTTTTTCGCTCGGGGCATGTCACGGCCACTCGGAAAACGAGCCGCGACGATGGGGCGCGGCCGGCGGCCATGGCGCGCGGAGTTTTCCCCGAGCAGAGTGGATGGAGGCGCCGTGGCCGGGCGCCTGCCTCCGCCGTGGCGGGCGGCCGGGGCGCCCGTGGAGGGGGCTGGCCTCTGTGGGGGAACAAACTGATCTCTCACTCCACGGCTGGGACGAAGCCGCGAAAGGTGCCGTTGTCGTCGCGGCGGTCGTGGGGACTCGTGGCGCGGGACTCAGGGTTCCCCGTGCGGAGGCCCCCAGGCTCAGGCCCCTGGCAACGGAAGGCTGAGCAAGCAGGCCCAGGCCCGGGCCCGTGTTTCGGGGCTGGCCCGGGCCCAGGTGCCGGCGCCTGGGAGGGGACCCCCGGAGGATGAGGAGCGGGAGGCGTCGGCCTCCCCAGGGCCCGCCTCCAGGAGCTCCTCCAGGCGGTGCCGGAACGCGACGACACGCGTTCCCGAACAGGGCCCCGGGGGGGCGGCCCTGCAGCCCTGTGGTGCCCGAAGTGTGTTCGGCGGGCGTTTTCCGGCCAATTCTCACGAGCGTTCTGCCCAAATCGGGATCGATTTGGGCAGAACGCTCGTGAGAATTGGCCGGCGTTGGGCAGCCCTGGTCAGCGCCCAGTTCCACGTGGAGCAGGGCCCTTTTTCGCTCAGGGCACGACGCGGCCACCCGGAAAACGAGCCGCGACGATGGGGCGCGGCCGGCGGCCCCGGCGCCGGGGAGTTTTCCCCGAGCAGACTGGATGGAGGCGCCGTGGCCGGGCGCCCGCCTCTGCCATGGCGGGCTGCCGGGGCGCCCGTGGAGGGGGCTGGCCTCTGTGTGGGAACAGACTGATCTCTCACTCCACGGCTGGGACGAAGCCGCGAAAGGTGCGGTTGTCGCCGCGACGGTCGGGGGGACTCGTGGCGCGGGACTCAGAGTTCCCCGTGCGGAGGCCCCCAAGCTCAGGCCCCTGGCAACGGAAGGCTGAGCAAGCAGGCCCGGGCCCGGGCCCGCCTTTTGGGGCCGGCCCGGCCCCATCTGCCGGCGCCGGGGAGGGGACCCCCGGAGGCTGAGGAGCGGGAGGCGTCGGCCTCCCCGGGGCCCGGCTCGCGGAGCTCCTCCTGGAGGTGCCGGAACGCGACGACCCGCGACCCCGGACAGGGCCGCGGGGGGGCGGCCCTGAGCCCCTGTGGTGCCCGAAGTGTGTTCGCCGGGCGTATTCCTGCCAATTCTCACGAGCGTTCTGCCCAAATTGGGATCGATTTGGGCAGAACGCTCGTGAGAATTGGCCGGCGTTGGGCAGCCCAGGTCAGCGCCCAGTTCTGCGTGGAGCAGGGCCCTTTCTCGCTCGGGGCATGTCGCGGCCACCCGGAAAACGAGCCGCGACGATGGGGCGCGGCCGGCGGCCCCAGCGCCGGGGAGTTTTCCCCGAGCAGAGAGGATGGAGGCGCCGTGGCCGGGCGCCCGCCTCCGCCGTGGCGGGCGGCCGGGGCGCCCGTGGAGGGGGCTCGCCTCTGTGGGGGAACGGACTGATCTCTCACTCCACGGATGGGACAAAGCCGCGAAAGGTGCCGTTGTCGCCGCGACGGTCAGGGGGACTCGTGGCGCGGGACTCAGGGTTCCCCGTGCGGAGGCCCGCAAGCTCAGGCCCCTGGCAACGAAAGGCTGAGCAAGGAGGCCCGGGCCCGGGCCCGGCTTTCGGGTCTGGCCCGGCCCCAGCGGCCGGCGCCAGGGAGGGGACCCCCGGAGGCTGAGGAGCGGGAGGCGTCGGTCTCCCCGGGGCCCGCCTCCCGGAGCTCCTCCTGGCGGTGCCGGAACGCGACGACACGCGATCCAGGACAGGGCCCCGGGGGGGCGGCCCTGCGGCCCTGTGGTGCCCGAAGTGTGTTCGCCGGGCGTTTTCGGGCCAAATCTCACGAGCGTTCTGCCCAAATCGAGATCGATTTGGGCAGAACGCTCGGGAGAATTGGCCGGCGTTGGGCAGCCCTGGTGAGCGCCCAAGACCGCGTGGAGCAGGGCCCTTTCTCGCTCGGGGCATGTCGCGGCCACCCGGAAAACGAGCCGCGACAATGGGGCGCGGCCGGCGGCCCTGGCGCCGGGGAGTTTTCCCCCAGCAGAGTGGATGGAGGCGCCGTGGCCGGGCGCCCGCCTCCGCCGTGGCGGGCGGCCGGGGCGCCCGTGGAGGGGGCTGGCCTCCGTGGGGGAACGGACTGATCTCTCACTCCACGGCTGGGACGAAGCCGTGAAAGGTGCCATTGTCGCCGCGACGGTCGGGGGGACTCGTGGCGCGGGACTCAGTGTTCCCCGTGCGGATGCCCGCAAATACAGGCCCCTGGCAACGGAAGGCTGAGCAAGCAGGCCCGAGCCCGGGCCCGCCTTTCGGGGATGGACCGGCCCCAGCTGCCGGCGCCGGGCAGGGGACCCCCGGATGCTGAGGTGTGGGAGGCGTCAGCCTCCCTAGGGCCCGCCTCCCGGAGCTCCTCCTGGCGGTGCCGGAACGCGACGACCCGCGACCCCGGACAGGGCCCCGGGGGGGCGGCCCTGCGCCCCTGTGGTGCCCGAAGTGTGTTCGCCGGGCGTTTTCCGGCCAATTCTCACGAGCGTTCTGCCCAAATCGGGATCGATTTGGGCAGAACGCTCGTGAGAATTGGCCGGCGTTGGGCAGCCCTGGTCAGCGCCCAGTTCCACGTGGAGCAGGGCCCTTTCTCGCTCAGGGCACGACGCGGCCACCCGGAAAACGAGCCGCGACGATGGGGCGCGGCCGGCGGCCCCGGCGCCGGGGAGTTTTCCCCGAGCAGAGTGGATGGAGGCGCCGTGGCCGGGCGCCCGCCTCTGCCATGGAGGGCTGCCGGGGCGCCCGTGGAGGGGGCTGGCCTCTGTGTGGGAACAGACTGATCTCTCACTCCACGGCTGGGACGAAGCCGTGAAAGGTGCCGTTGTCGCCGCGACGGTCGGGGGGACTCGTGGCGCGGGACTCAGAGTTCCCCGTGCGGAGGCCCCCAAGCTCAGGCCCCTGGCAACGGAAGGCTGAGCAAGCAGGCCCGGGCCCGGGCCCGCCTTTTGGGGCCGGCCCGGCCCCATCTGCCGGCGCCGGGGAAGGGACCCCCGGAGGCTGAGGAGCGGGAGGCGTCGGCCTACCCGGGGCCCGCCTCGCGGAGCTCCTCCTGGAGGTGCCGGAACGCGACGACCCGCGACCCCGGACAGGGCCGCGGGGGGGCGGCCCTGCGCCCCTGTGGTGCCCGAAGTGTGTTCGCCAGGCGTTTTCCGGCCAATTATCACGAGCGTTCTCCCCAAATCGGGATCGATTTGGGCAGAACGCTCGTGAGAATTGGCTGGCGTTGGGCAGCCCTGGTGAGCGTCCAGTTCCGCGTGGAGCAGGGCCCTTTCTCGCTCGGGGCATTTCGCGGCCACCCGGAAAACGAGCCGCGACGATGGGGCGCGGCCGGCTGCCCAGGCGCCGGGGAGTTTTCCCCGAGCAGAGTGGATGGAGGTGCCGTGGCCGGGCGCCCGCCTGCACCGTGGCGGGCGGCCTGGGCGCCCGTGGAGGGGTCTGGCCTCTGTGGGGGAACGGACTGATCTCGCACTCCACGGCTGGGACTAAGCCGCGAAAGGTGCCGTTGTCGCCCGGACGGTCGGGGGGACTCCTGGCGCGGGACTCAGGGTTCCCCGTGAGGAGGCCCCCAGGCTCAGGCCCCTGGCAACGGAAGGCTGAGCAAGCAGGCCCGGGCCCGGGCCCGCCTTTCGAGGCCGGCCCGGCCCCATCTGCCGGCGCCGGGGAGGGGACCCCCGGAGTCTGAGGAGCGGGAGGCGTCGGCCTCCCCTGGGCCCGCCTCCCGGAGATCCTCCTGGCGGTGCCGGAACGCGACGACACGCGACCCCGGACAGGGCCCCGGGCGGTCGTCCCTGCGCCCCTGAGGTGCCCAAAGTGAGTTCGCCGGGTGTTTTCCGGCCAATTCTCACGAGCGTTCTGCCCAAATCGGGATCGATTTGGGCAGAACGCTCGTGAGAATTGGACGGCGTTGGGCAGCCCTGGTCAGCGCCCAGTGCCGCGTGGAGCAGGGCCCTTTCTCGCTCGGGGCATGTCGCGGCCACCCGGAAAACGAGCCGCGACGATGGGGCGCGGCCGGCGGCCCCGGCGCCGGGGAGTTTTCCCCGAGCAGAGTGGATTGGTTTGCCTTGGCCGGGCGCCCGCCTCTGCCGTGGCGGGCGGCCGGGGCGCCCGTTGAGGGGGCTGGCCTCTGTGGGGGAACGGATGGATCCCTCACTCCACGGCTGGGACGAAGCCGCGAAAGGTGCCGTTGTCGCCGGGACGGTCGGGGGGACTCGTGGCGTGGGACTCAGGTTTCCCCGTGCGTAGGACCCAGGCTCAGGCCCCTGGCAACGGAAGGCTGAGCAAGCAGGACCGGGCCCGGGCCCGCCTTTCGGGGCTGGCCCGGCCCCAGCTGCGGCGCCAGGGAGGGGAACCCCGGAGGCTGAGGAGCGGGAGGCCTCGGCCTCCCCGGGGCCCGCCTCCCGGAGCTCCTCCTGGCGGTGCCGGAACGCGACGACCCGCGAGCCCGGACAGGGCCCCGGGGGGGCGGCCCTGAGCCCCTGTGGTGCCCGAAGTGTGTTCGCCGGGCGTATTCCTGCCAATTCTCACGAGCGTTCTGCCCAAATTGGGATCGTTTTGGGCAGAACGCTCGTGAGAATTGGCCGGCGTTGGGCAGCCCTGGTCAGCGCCCAGTTCCGCGTGGAGCAGGACCCTTTCTCGCTCGGGGCATGTCGCGGCACCCGGAAAACGAGCCGCGACATGGGGCCCGGCCGGCGGCCCCTGCGCCGGGGAGTTTTCCCCGAGCAGAGAGGATGGAGGCGCCGTGGCCGGGCGCCCGCCTCCGCCGTGGCGGGCGTCCGGGGCGCCCGTGGAGGGGGCTGGCCTCTCTGGGGGAACGGACTGATCTCTAACTCCACGGCTGGGACAAAGCCACGAAAGGTGCCGTTGTCGCAGCGACGGTCGGGGGGACTCGTGGCGCGGGACTCAGGGTTCCCCGTGCAGAGGCCCGCAAGCTCAGGGCCCTGGCAACGAAAGGCTGAGTAAGCAGGCCCGGGCCCGGGCCCGCCTTTTGGGGCTGACCCGGCCCCAGCTGCCGGCGCCGGTGAGGGGACCCCCGGAGGCTGAGGAGCGGGAGGCGTCAGCCTCCCCGGGGCCCGCCTCCCGGAGCTTCTCCTGGCGGTGCCGGAACGCGACGACCCGCGACCCTGGACAGGGCCACGGGGGGGCGTCCCTGCACCCCTGTGGTGCCCGAAGTGTGTTCGCCGGGCGTTTTCTGGCCAATTCTCACGAGCGTTCTGCCCAAATCGGGATCGATTTGGGCAGAACGCTCGTGAGAATTGGCCGGCGTTGGACAGCCCTGGTCAGCGCCCAGTTCCGCGTGGAGCAGGGCCCTTTCTCGCTCGGGGCATGTCACGGCCACCCGGAAAACGAGCCCCGACGATGGTGCGCGGCCGGCGCCCCGGCGCCGGGGAGTTTTCCCCGAGCAGAGTGGATGGAGGCGCCGTGGCCGGGCGCCCGGCTCCGCCGTGTCGGGCGGCCGGGGCGCCCGTGGAGGGGGCTGGCCTCTGTGGGGGAACGGACTGATCTCTCACTCCACGGCTGGTACGAAGCCGCGAAAGGTGCCGTTGTCGTCGCGGCGGTCGTGGGGACTCGTGGCGCGGGACTCAGGGTTCCCCGTGCAGAGGCCCCCAGTCTCAGGCCCCTGGCAACGGAAGGCTGAGCAAGCAGGCCCGGGCCCGGGCCCGCCTTTCGGGTCCGGCCCGGCCCCAGCTGCCGGTGCCGGGGAGGGGACCCCCGGAGGCTGAGGAGCGGGAGGCCTTGGCCTCCCCGGGGCCCGCCTCCCGGAGTTCCTCCTGGCGGAGACGGAACGCGACGACACGCGACCCCGGACAGGGCCCCGGGGGGCGTCCCTGCGACCCTGTGGTGTCCGAAGTGTGTTCGCCGGGCGTTTTCCGACCAATTCTCACGAGCGTTCTGCCCAAATCGGGATCGATTTGGGCAGAACGCTCGTGAGAATTGGCCGGCGTTGGAAAGCCCTGGTCAGCGCCCAGTTCCGCGTGGAGCAGGGCCCTTTCTTGCTCGGGGCATGGCGCGGCAACCCGGAAAACGAGCCGCGACGATGGGGCGCGGCCGGCGGCCCCGGCGCCGGGGAGTTTTCCCCGAGCAGAGTAGATGGAGGCGACATGGCCGGGCGCCCGCCTCCTCCGTGGTGGGCGGCCGGGGCGCCCGTGGAGGGGGCTGGCCTCTGTGGGGGAACGGACTGATCTCTCACTCCACGGCTGGGACGAAGCCGCGAAAGGTGCCGTTGTCGGTCGTGGGGACTCGTGGCGCGGGACTCAGGGTTCCCCGTGCAGAGGCCCCCAGTCTCAGGCCCCAGGCAACGGAAGGCTGAGCAAGCAGGCCCGGGCCCGAGCCCGCCTTTTGGGGCCGGCCCGGACCCAGCTTCCGGCGCCGGGGAGGGGACCCCCGGAGGCTGAGGAGCTGGAGGCGTCGGCCTCCCGGGGGCCCGCCTCCCGGAACTCCTCCTGGCGGTGCCGGAACGCCACAACACGCGTTCCCGGACAGGGCCCCGGGGGGGCGGCTCTGCAGCCCTGTGGTGCCCGAAGTGTGTTCGCCGGGCGTTTTCCTTCCAATTCTCACGAGCGTTCTGCCCAAATCGGCATCGATTTGGGCAGAAGGCTCGTAAGAATTGGCCGGCGTTGGGCAGCCCTGGTCAGCGCCCAGTTCCGCGTGGGGCAGGGCCCTTTCTCGCTCGGGGCATGTCGCGGCCACCCGGAAAACGAGCCGCGACGATGGGGCGCGGCCGGCGGCCCCTGCGCCGGGGAGTTTTCCCCGAGCAGAGAGGATGGAGGCGCCGTGGCCGGGCGCCCGCCTCCGCCGTGGCGGGCGGCCGGGGCGCCCGTGGAGGGGGCTGGCCTCTGTGGGGGAACGGACTGATCTCTCACTCCACGGCTGGGACAAAGCCGCGAAAGGTGCCGTTGTCGCCGCGACGGTCGGGGGGACTCGTGGCGCGGGACTCAGGGTTCCCCGTGCAGAGGCCCCCAGTCTCAGGCCCCTGGAAACGGAAGGCTGAGCAAGCAGGCCCGGGCCCGGGCCCGCCTTTCGGGGCCGGCCCGGCCCCAGCTGCCGGCGCCGGGGAGGGGATCCCCAGAGGCTAAGGAGCGGGAGGCTTCGGCCTCCCCGGGGCCCGCCTCCCGGAGCTCCTCCTGGCGGTGCCGGAACGCGATGACCCGCGACCCCGGACAGGGCCCCGGGGGGGCGTCCCTGCGCCCCTGTGGTGCCCGAAGTGTGTTCGCCGGGCGTTTTCCTTCCAATTCTCACGAGCGTTCTGCCCAAATCGGCATCGATTTGGGCAGAAGGCTCGTGAGAATTGGCCGGCGTTGGGCAGCCCTGGTCAGCGCCCAGTTCCGCGTGGGGCAGGGCCCTTTCTCGCTCGGGGCATGTCGCGGCCACCCGGAAAACGAGCCGCGACGATGGGGCGCGGCCGGCGGCCCCGGCGCCGGGGAGTTTTCCCCGAACAGAGTGGATTGGTGCGCCTTGGCCGGGCGCCCGCCTGTGCCATGGCGGGCGGCCGGGGCGCCCGTTGAGGGGGCTGGACTCTGTGGGGGAACAGACTGATCTCTCACTCCACGGCTGGGACGAAGCCGCGAAAGGTGCCGTTGTCGCCGGGACGGTCGGGGGGACTCGTGGCGTGGGACTCAGGGTTCCCCGTGCGTAGGACCCCAGGCTCAGGCCCCTGGCAACGGAAGGCTGAGCAAGCAGGACCGGGCCCGGGCCCGCCTTTCGGGGCTGGCCCGGCCCCAGCTGCGGCGCCAGAGAGGGGAACCCCGGAGGCTGAGGAGCGGGAGGCGTCGGCCTCCCCGGGGCCCGACTCCCGGAGCTCCTCCTGGCGGTGCCGGAACGCGACGACCCGCGAGCCCGGACAGGGCCCCAGGGGGGCGGCTCTGAGCCCCTGTGGTGCCCGAAGTGTGTTCGCCGGGAGTATTCCGGCCAATTCTCACGAGCGTTCTGCCCAAATTGGGATCGATTTGGGCAGAACGCTCGTGAGAATTGGCCGGCGTTGGGCAGCCCTGGTCAGCGCCCAGTTCCGCGTGGAACAGGGCCCTTTCTCGCTCAGGGCATGTCGCGGCAACCCGGAAAACGAGCCGCGACGATGGGGCGCGGCCGGCGGCCCCGGCGCCGGGGAGTTTTCCCCGAGCAGAGTGGATGGAGGCGCCTTGGCCAGGCGCCCGCCTCTGCCGTGGCCCGCGGCCGGGGCGCCCGTGGAGGGGGCTGGCCTCTGTGGGGGAACAGACTGATCTCTCACTACACGGCTGGGACGAAGCCGCGAAAGGTGCCATTGTCGCCGGGACGGTTGGGGGGACTCGTGGCGTGGGACTCAGGGTTCCCCGTGCGCAGGACCCCAGGCTCAGGCCCCTGGCAACGGAAGGCTGAGCAAGCAGGCCCGAGCCCGGGCCAGCCTTTCGGGGCTGGACCGGCCCCAGCTGCAGGCGCCAGGCAGGGGACCCTCGGAGGCTGAGGTGCGGGAGGTGTCGGGCTCCCTGGGGCCCGCATCCCGGAGCTCCTCCTGGCGGTGCCGGAACGCGACGACCCGCGACCCCGGACAGGGCCCCGGGGGGCGGCCCTGCGCCCCTGTGGTGCCCGAAGTGTGTTCGCCGGGAGTTTTCCGGCCAATTCTCACGAGCGTTCTGCCCAAATCGGGATCGATTTGGGCAGAACGCTCGTGAGAATTGGCCGGCGTTGGACAGCCCTGGTCAGCGCCCAGTTCCGCGTGGAGCAGGTCCCTTTCTCGTTCGGGTCATGTCGCGGCCACCCGGAAAATGAGCCGCGACGGGGGGCGCGGCCGGCGGCCCCGGCGCTGGGGAGTTTTCCCCGAGCAGAGTGGATGGAGGCGCCATGGGCCGGCGCCCGCCTCCGCCGTGGCAGGCGGCCGGGGCGCCCATGGAGGGGGCTGGCCTCTGTGGGGGAACGGACTGATCTCGCACTCCACGGCTGGGACGAAGCCGCGAAAGGTGCCGTTGTCGCCGGGACGGTCGGGGGGACTCCTGGCGCGGGACTCAGGGTTCCACGTGCGGAGGCACCCAGGCTCAGGCCCCTGG
Organism: Meles meles; assembly: GCF_922984935.1. Lineage (NCBI taxonomy): Eukaryota > Metazoa > Chordata > Mammalia > Carnivora > Mustelidae > Meles > Meles meles. Next base: position 129,128 of record NW_025721185.1, read on the forward strand.
CAACGGAAGGCTGAGCAAGCAGGCCCGGGCCCGGGCCCGGCTTTCGGGGCCGGCCCGGCCCCAGCTGCCGGCGCCAGGGAGGGGACCCCCGGAGGCTGAGGAGCGGGAGGCGTCAGGCTCCCCGGGGCCCACCTCCTGGAGCTCCTCCTGGCGGTGCCGGAACGCGACGACACGCGATCCCGGACAGGGTCCCGGGGGTCAGCCCTGCGGCCCTGTCGTGCCCGAAGTGTTTGCCGCCTGTTTTTCGGCCAATTCTCACGAGCGTTTTGCCCAAATCGGGATCGATTTGGTCAGAACGCTCGTGAGATTTGGCCGGCTTTCGGCAGCCATGTTGACCGCCCAGTTCCGTGTGGGCCAGGGCCCTTTCTCTCTTGGGGCATTTCGCGGCCAACCTGACAACGAGCCGTGACGATGGGGCGCGGTCGGCGGTCCCGGCGCGGGGGAGTTTTCCCCGAGCAGAGTTGATGGAGGGGCTGTGGCCGGGCGTCCGCCTTCGCCGTGGTAGGCCCCCGGGGCGCACTTGGAGGGGTCTGGCCTCTGTGGGGCAACGAATTGATCTCTCACTCCTCGGCTGGGACATAGCCGCGAAAGGCACCATTGTCTCTGGGACTGTGGCGGACTTGTGGCCCGGGACTCAGGATTCCCGGGGTGAGGCCCTTGGTACAGGCCCCTGGCAATGGAATGCTGAAGAAGCAGGCCTGGGTCCGGGCCCGGATTTCGTGGCAGGCCGGCCCCAGCTGCCACCGCCAAGGTGAGACCCCCAGAATCTGTGGAGAGGGAGGCGTCTGCCTCGCCATCAGGGAGATTCTAATTAAAACTACATTGAGATACCACCTGACACCAGTTAGAATGTCCAAAATTAGGAAGACAGGAAATAACGTTTGTTGGAGAGGATGTCGAGAAAGTGGAACCCTGTTACACTGTTCGTGAGACTGCCATTTAGTGCAGCCACTTTGGAGAACAGTGTGCAGATGACTCAAGAAATTAAAAATAGAGCTTCCCTATGACCCTGCAATTACACTGATGGGTATTTACCCCAAAGATACAGATGGAGTGAAAAGAAGAGCCATCTGTACCCCAATGTTTATTGCAGCAATGGCCACGGTCGCCAAACTGTGGAAAGAACCAAGATGCCCTTCAACGGATGAATGGATAAGGAAGATGTGGTCCATATACACAATGGAGTATTATGGCTCCATCAGAAAGGATGAATACCCAACTTTTGTAGCAACATGGACGGGACTCGAAGAGATTATGCTGAGTGAAATAAGTCAAGCAGAGAGAGTCAAATATCATATGGTCTCCCTTATTTGTGGAGCATAACAAAGAACACGGAGGACATGGGGAGATGGAGAGGAGAGGGAGTTGAGGGAACCTGGAAGGGGAGATGAACCATGAGAGACTATGGACTCTGAAAAACAACCTGAGTGTTTTGGAAGGGCGGGGGTTGGGAGGTTGGGGAACCAGGTGGTGGGTAATAGGGAGGGCACGTACTGCATGGAGCACTGGGTGTGGTGCAAAAACAGTGAACACTGTTATGCTGAAAATAAACAAATAAAAAAAAAGAAAATTGTACTCTTAGTCCCCGTCATCTATATCACTCATCCCTCCATCCACTTCCACTCTGGTAACCACAGAGTCGGTTTTTGTTTTGTATCTTCTTTCTCCTTTATTTATGTATGTTTGTTTCCTAAATTCCATGGAAGAGTGACATCCAAAGGCCTTTGTCTTTCTCTGACTGACTGATTTCACTTAGGATAGTATTCTCTAGCTCCATCCATGTGTCTGCAAATGGCAAGATTTTTTATGGCTGAGTAATTTCGCACTGTGTGTGTGTGTGTGTGTGTGTGTGTGTGTGTATACATTTATCATCTCATTTATCAAGTTATCAAGAAATACTTGGATTGTTTCCATATTGTAATATTGTAATTAATGTTGCAAGAAACATAGGGGCACATGTATCCTTTTGAGTTACTGTTCTCATATTCGTCGGGTAATCACCCGGTAGTGTGATTGCTGGATTATAAGGTAGTTCTAATATTTAACGTTTTGAGGAACAGTGATACTGTTTTCCACAGGGACTGCAGCAGCTAGCATTCCCACCACAGTGCAAGAGGGTTCCCTTTTACCCACATCCTCCCAACATTTGTTTTCTTGTGCTGGTGCTGTTAGCCATTCTGATAGTATGAGGTAATATCTCATGGACCTTTTCATTTGGATTTTCCTGTTGATGGCTGATGTGAACATCTTCTCACGTGACTGTTGGCCATCTGTATGTCTTCTTTGGAGCAATGTCTGTTCATGTCTTCTGTCTATTTTTTAATTGGATTTTTTGTTTTTTGGTGTTGCGTTGTATCAGTTCTACATATTTTGGACACTACCCCTTTATTGCACATGATATTTGCAAACATCTTCTCCTATTAAGTACGTTGTATTCTATTACATTTTCATTGCTGTTCTGCTGTGCGGTAAGTTTTTATATTGATGGAGCTCTAGTAGTTTATTTTTGCTTTTGTTTCCTTTGCCTTAGGAGGCATGTCTATTAAATGTATGGTTCATGTCAGAGAAGTTACTGTCTGTGCCCTCTTGTAGGATTTTTATGATTTAAGGTCTCACATTGAGGTCTTCAAACTGTTTTGAGTTTATTTGTCCATATGGTGTAAGAAAGCAGTCTAATTTCATTGTTTTGTGCATAGCTGTTCAGTTTTCCCAACACCATTTGTTGTAGAAACTGTCCTTTTCCCTTTTAATAGTTTTGCCTGTTTTGCAGAAGATTAATTGGGCACGTGATTGTGGGCTGATGTCTGAGCTTCTATTCCGTTTCCTTGGTCACTGTGTGTATTTTTTTTTTTTTTGCCAGTCCCATACTGTGAGGATGAATGCAGCTTTGTAGTATAATTTGAAATATGGAATTGTGACGCCTCCAGCTTTGTTTTTCTTCATAACATTGTGCTGGTTGTTCAGTATCTTTTGTGATTCCATACAAAGTGTTAGGGTAGTTTATTTGAGTTCTTTCATTTTTTATTTGAATTCAATGAGCCAACTTATCATACATCATTATTTTCAGATGTAGTGTTAAATAATATATCAGATGTGTATTGCATCACGTGCCCTCCTTAATGCCCATCACCCCAGTTACCCCCCCACACCCCATCCAGCAACCCTCAGTTGGTTGCTATAGTTAAGAGTCTATCATGGTTTTTTCCCCATCTCTGATGACTTCCCATTCTGTTTCCCCTTCCTTTGCCTACGGTTCTCTGCCCTGTTTCTGATATTTCACATAGGAGTGAAACCCTATGATAATTGTGTTTCTTTCATGGACATATTTTACTCAGCATAATATCTTCCAGACCCATCCAGGTTGATGTGATGGTAAGTATTCATCCTTTCTGATGGCTGAGGAATATTCCATTGAATATATGAACCACATCTTCTTTATCCATTCCTCTGTCCATAGATATCTGGGTTCTTTCCATAGTTCATCTAGAGTGGATATTGTTGCGATGAACACTGGGGTGCAGGTGCCAGTTCTTTCCCCTACATCTCTATTTTTGTGGTAAAAGCCCTGTAGTGAAATTGCTGTGTTTTAGGGTAACTTTACTTTTAACTTCTTGAGGAAACCACGTACTGTTTTCCAGAGTGGATATAACAGTCTGCATTCCAACCAGGAGTGTAGGAGGGTTCTCCATTCTCTGCATCCTCACCAATATTTGTGGTTTCATGTCCTGTTAACTTTAGACATTCTGCCTGGTGTGATAGGACACCTCAATGTGGTTTAGATTTGCATTTCCCAGAAGCCATGTGATATAGAACATTTATGTATATATCTGTGGGTCACATGCGTGTCATCATTGGAGAAATATCTGTTCATATTTTCGCCCATGTCTAGACCTTCCGTTTGATTAAGGCCCAGAAGCCTAGAAGATACAATCAGCCAGAACTTTGGAGATTTTCACAAGGTCTGAGATACAATGGAGATTTAGGGTGTGTATCAAGCTCAGGGATTGTCTTCAGAGGGTGGATGGAAGTGTAGGTTCACTGACATTGTCTCAGGTTTGCATTCAGATGTCTCATGCTCTGAATCCAGTCTGGAGTAAAAAAAGGAGTTTCCTTTTGTGTGGCGGGCTGATCCTCTGGTTTTGCTAAAGTGTTCCCAATACCCGGGGCTTGGGATCCAGGCCTCTACAGATGGACCTCTCAGAACTCCAAATAGGGTTAGGGTTAGGACCTAGGAAAATGGAAGTTCTGAATTGCCAACCGTGTGGTGAGCGTCCTGGAGGGCTGAGTTGAGGACATGGGTCAGGGTGAGTGTCCGGCTCAGGGTTTCAATCCATGAGCCCTTGAATGTGGGAGTTCACTGGGATGGACACAGATGGGCCTTCATATTTATACTGACCTATATACTTACTGGAGTCCATTATGGAAAGATTTCCATCTGGGTGTGAGGCTGAGTCCTGTGGTATTGCTCAGGCATCCCCAAATCCTAGGGCTTTGGAGCCCACCCTTAGGGGACGGAGACATGAGAACCCAAGCTAGGGATAGAGTTAGGGCCAAAGGACATTGCAGGCCCAAACAGCTGACAGTGTGTGTGGTTCCTAGAGGCTGGAATTAAGGATGAGTGTTCTGGTTCTGGTCAGGCACAGGGTTTGTGACCTAGAGGCCACTGAAATTGGGGGTTTGCTGATATAGGCTCAGATGGGCAGGCATTTTATCCTGCTTTGAATACTTTCTAGAGGTCTACATGGCACGCTATCCTCCTGTGTGTTAGGATGAGTCCTGTGGTATGGCTAAGGTGACCCCAGTCCGTGGGGTAGGGAGCCAGACCCCTAGGAATTGAATGCTCAGAACACAAACTAAGCTTCAGTTAGGGGTTAGGAGCATGGCAGGCCCAATCTGATGGTGGTGTGGCAAGCTATCCAGAGGGCTGAGTACAGAGGGATGGATAGAGTAAGTGTCAGGTTCAGGTTTGTGTCCAGCTGCTGACTCTGGGTGAACTCAGTGGTGCGTGGCAGATTTCTCCTGCTCAGAATCCTTTGCAGAGTCCCAAATGGTATGGTTTCTTTCTGGGTGGCAGGCAGAGATCTCAAATATTGCTCAGGGGTCCCCATCCGTGGGACTTGGGTGCCAGTCCTCTGGGGACAGAGCATGAAGCCCCAACCTAGGGTTGGGGCTAGGTCCCAGCAACATGACAGGCCTGATTTGCTGGTGCTGTGCAGAGCTCTCACGGGGACTGAGTAGAGAACATGGGTCAGTCTGAGTCAGGCTCCGGGTTGGTGGCCATGGGGGGAAAGGCAGATTTCTCCTGCTCTCAGTCCTTGGCAGAGTTCCAATTCTACTGTTTCCTTCTGGGTTGAAGACAGAGTCCTCTGGCATTTCTCAGGGCCCCACATATGTGGGGCTTTGGTACCTGTATTCTTGGGAAACAAGACAGAAAATGTACCTAAGTTTTGGTTAGGGCTGAGTGTCATGTCAGTCTCAATAGGCCACCCTGAGGGGAGTGACCTGGGGAGCAGAGTTGAGGACGTGGGTCAGTGTGAGTGTTAAGATCCAGGTGTGAACGGGGGGTGCTGAAAGTGGGATAGCCTCAGGGGGCCAAGAAATATTCTGGTATAGTTCAGGTGTAACCCATCAGCGGAGCTTTGGTGTCAATCATCAGAGGACAGAAGACTGAAAACACAACCTAGGGCTTGGAAAAGAGCACAGGGGCATGGCTGGCCTGATCTGCTGGTGCCGAGGCTAGATGTCTGGGGTACTGAGTTGAGGGCCATGGTCAGGTGGTGCATTACGATCTGGGTTTGTGCCTGGGGGGTGACCGAAGGTGGAGGTGGCTTCAGGGAGCATGAAGATTTCTCCCATTCCGATGGTTCTGTGCAGCTCCAAACAGAACGGTTTCCACCCGGGTGGCAGACAGAGCACTGGGTTGTGGCTCAGGGGTCCAAATATGGAGGAATTGGGGGACCAGCCTCTGGGGATGAAGACCGAAAATGCAACCTAGGCTTAAGGATAGGGTCAGGGGCATGGCAGGCCCAATTTGCTGGCACTGAGAAGGGATCCCAGGGGGATGAATTGAGGGCAGAGGTCCGGTGGCATGAGAGGGTCCAGGTTTGTGGTCAGGGGACCGCTGAAGGAGGGGGTTGTGCTCAGGGAGGCATGCAGTTTCTCCCCCTCTGAGTGTTCAACTCAGTTTCAAATGGCACGGTTTCCTCCTGGGTGGTAGGCAGGCTGAGTGCCAGCCTCCACATTTGTGCCCCAATGGTGCGCAGAGGGTGGGGGATAGCCTCGGGTGAACCGTGCAGGTTTCTCCCGGTCTGAGGATTCGACACAGCTCCAAACAGCATGGTTTCCTCCTGCATGGTGGACAGAGTCCTGAGGTGTCACTCAGGATCCTTTAATCTTGGGGTCTTGGGGTCAGGACTCTTGGGGATGATACCTGAAAACCAAAATTAGGGATAGGGTTAAGGCCTAGGGCCATGGTAGACCTGATATGCCAGTGCAGAGGCAGGTGCCCTGGTGCGCTGAGTTGAGCTCGGGTGTCAGACGGGGCCTTAGCCTCTAGGTGTGTGTCCAGACGTTCGCATAACCTGGGGGTGACTTCAGGGGTGCATGGAAGTTTCTCCAGCTCTGAGGGTTCAGCGCAGCTCCAAACAGCACAGCGGTGCCCTGCGTGGCAGGCAGATTACCAGCATGAGTATCAGGCATCCTCAATCCTTGTGACGCAGTATGTGGTCTATTCTGGAGAAGGTTCCATGTGCACTTGAGAAGAATGTGTATTCTGTTGTTTTAGGGTGGAATGTTCTGTATATGTCTATGAGGTCCATCTGGTCCAATGTTTCATTCAATGCTCTTATTTCTTTTTTAATTTTCTGCTTCGATGATCTGTCTATTTTTGAGAGAGGCGTATGAAGATCTCCTACTATTATTGTATTCATATCAATATGACTCTTTATCTTGATTAATAGTTTTCTTATGGAATTGGGTGCTCCCATATTGGGGGCATAGATATTCACAATGGTTAGATCATCTTGGCGGATAGTCCCTTTAAGAATTATGGAGTGTCCTTCTGTATCTCTGACTACAGTCTTTAGTTTAAAATCTAATTTATCTGATATGAGAATCGCTACCCCGGCCTTCTTTTGAGGCCCATTGGCATGAAAGATGCTTCTCCATCCGTTCACTTTCAGTCTGGGTGTATCCTTAGGTTCAAAATGGGTCTCTTGTAGACAACATATGGATGGGTCCTGTCGTTTTATCCAATCTGCAACCCTGTGTCGTTTTATGGGCGCATTTAGGCCATTCACATTGAGAGTGATTATTGAGAGATAGGTTTTGATTCATGTCATGTTGCCTTTGAAGTCTTTCTGTCTGTAGATTGTTTCTATATTTCAGTTCAATGATATTCTTAGGATTTTTTCTCTTTTATAGGACCCCCCCTTAATATTTCCTGCAGTGTCGGCTTGGTGGTTGCATAGTCTTTTAAGCCTTGCCGGTCTTGGAAACTCTTTATCTCTCCATCCATTTTAAATGTCAGTCTTGCCGGATAGAGTATTCTTGGTTGCATGTTCTTCTCATTTAGTACTCTGAATATATTTTGCCAGCCCTTCCTGGCTTGCCAGGTCTCTGTGAAAAGGTCTGACGTTATTCTAATGGGCTTGGATGCCCACTCTCACCACTCTTGTTCAACATAGTATTAGAAGTCCTAGCAACGGCAATCAGACAACAAAGAGAAATAAAAGGTATCCAAATTGGCAAGGAAGAAGTCAAACTCTCTCTCTTCGCAGATGACATGATTTTTTATATGGAAAACCCCAAAGACTCCACCCCCAAACTACTAGACTCATACAGCAATTCAGTAACGTGGCAGGATACAAAGTCAATGTACAGAAATCAGTGGCTTTCTTATACACTAACAGTGAAAATACAGAAAGGGAAATTAGAGAATCGATTCCATTTACTATAGCACCAAGAACCATAAGATACCTGGGAATAAACCTAACCAAAGAGGTAAAGGACCTGTACTCGAGGAACTACAGAACACTCATGAAAGAAATTGAAGAAGACCCAAAAAGATGGAAGACAATTCCATGCTCTTGGATTGGAAGAATAAACATTGTTAAAATGTTTATACTGCCTAGAGCAATCTATGCTTTTAATGCCATTCCGATCAAAATTCCACCGGTAGTTTTCAAAGAGCTGGAGCAAATAATCCTAAAATTTGTATGGAATCAGAAGAGACCCCGAATTGCTAAGGAAATGTTGAAAAACAAAAACAAAACTGGCGGCATCACGTTACCCGATTTCAAGCTTTACTACAAAGCTGCGATCACCAAGACAGCGTGGCCCTGGCATAAAAACAGACACATAGACCAGTGGAACAGAGTGGAGAGCCCAGATATGGACCCTCAACTCCACGGTGAAATAATCTTCGACAAAACAGGAAAAAATATTCAATGGAAAAAAAGACAGTCTCTTCAATCAATGGTGCTGGGAAAACTGGACAGCTATATGTAGAATAATGAAACTCAACCATTCTCTTACACTCGAAATGGATAAAAGACCTCATCATGAGACAGGAATCCATCAGAATCCTAGAGGAGAACATAGGCAGTAACCTCTTCGATATCAGCCACAGCAACTTCTTTCAAGATATGTCTCCAAAGGCCAAGGAAACAAAAGCGAAAATAAACTTTTGGCACTTCATCAAGATCAAAAGCTTCTGCACAGCAAAGGAAACAGTCCACCAAACAAAAAGGCAACCCACGGAATGGGAGAAGATATTTGCAAATGACAGTACAGACAAAAGGTTGATATCCAGGATCTAGAAAGAACTTCTCAAACTCAACACACACAAAACAGATAATCATATCCAAAAATGGGCAGAAGATATGAACAGACACTTCTCCAACGAAGACGTACAAATGGCTATCAGACACATGAAAAAATGTTCATCATCACTAGCCATCAGGGAGATTCAAATTAAAACCACATTGAGATACCACCTGACACCAGTTAGAATGGCCAAAATTAGCAAGACAGGAAACAACGTGTGTTGGAGAGGCTGTGGAGAAAGGGGAACCCTCTTACACTGTTGGTGGGAATGCAAGTTGGTGCAGCCACTTTGGAGAACAGTGTGGAGATTCCTCAAGAAATTAAGAATAGAGCTTCCCTATGACCCTGCAATTGCACTGCTGGGTATTTACCCCAAAGATACAGATGTAGTGAAAAGAAGGGCCATCTGTACCCCAATGTTTATTGTAGCAATGGCTATGCTCACCAAACTCTGGAAAGAACCAAGATGCCCTTCAACGGATGAATGGACAAGGATGATGTGGTCCATATACGCAATGGAGTATTATGCCTCCATCAGAAAGGATGAATACCCAACTTTTGTAGCAACATGGACGGGACTGGAAGAAATTATGCTGAGCGAAATAAGTCAAGCAGAGAGAGAGTCATGTATCATATGGTCTCACTTATTTGTGGAGCATAGCAAATAACACGGAGGACATAGGGAGATGGAGAGGAGAGGGAGTTGAGAGAAACTGGAAGGGGAGATGAACCATGAGAGACTATGGACTCTGAAAAACAACCAGAGGGTTTTGGAGGGGCAGGGTGGGGTGGGGTGGGAGTTTGAGGAATCAGGTGGTGTTTAATAGGGAGGGCACGTACTGCATGGAGCACTGGGTGTGATGCCAAAACAATGAACACTGTTATGCTGTAAATAAACAAATAAAAAAAAAATGAGTCTATGGAAGGCCCGGCAGTGCCAGTTCACTCCACTGGAGGGAGTGGTGAGCAGTGGTGTAAGATACCCTGGAAGGCATGGCGATGCTGCTTGCCACCACTGGAGGCAGCGGCGAGCTGCCATGGGAAACACACCTGAAGAGGAGTCAGTGCAGCTTGCTGGCTCTGAAGGCAGGGCGGAGGTGCACAGTGAGAGACCCTGAAACGTGAGGCACTACAGCTTATTTTTACAGGATGGAGTGGTGAGCTGTATAGTCTCTGTTTCTCCAGGCTCAAGGGTGGTGGTAAGAATTGATGGAGCCTGTCCCCCACTCAGCATTGTGCCCTCTTTCCCCAGGTTTGCTGGTAATGTGCTGTCAGGATGGTTCAGGAGGGTCCTCCCAGTTGGGCTCTGCAACCAGGGGAACCAAACCCGACTCATGGTGCATTTGGAACCGAGGAGCTGAGTGTTTGTTTGGAAAAGTATGTTTGTTTCTCCAAAAAGGACAAGGGCATTGACCAGCTTGAGAGGGAAGTGAATGACCAGTTAAGAAACAAGCCTGTGTCTCTCCTTCTCCCAGGAATCAGAGCAGGTGTGCAGGCTTTAGGTGGGAGACGCCTGCTTATCTGCACCTGACAACACTTCTTAACTCTGGCTCCATGAGACCTGAAGTTTGGAAGTCAGCGTCTGAGTCAGTCATGCAGCTTGTCCCAGGACGTCAGTGTTCAGAGAAAACAGCAGGCCTGTGGGTCACAATGTCACATCCATGCCAGGATGGCAGGTAAAAATTCCCTTTCACCCCAAATTTCCTGGGCTTTTCTCTTGTCTCCAGTGGAGCTCACAAATGGCACACTGAACCAGCTGTAAGCAATCTCGTGCGGGTGCCAGAGCTCCTGAGTTTCTCTGCAGGGAGCACCTGGCAGGGATCTCATTTTCTCTGTTTATTTCTGGCTTACAAAGGTATTTGGAACATCTCTTTCCTAGGAAATCCCTTGGATTCGAAAGGGAATGTGAGATTGACTTGGTGTGCCTTTTGAACATAGAAAGTATTCCTTCACCGAACAGTGTTTACTCCACTGGGCCTAGGCTCTGGTGGAACGGCTGACATCTAGAGTGAGGTGGCTGTTTGTGGTCAGATAGAGACTTGGATGATGGCTTCCTCTTTGTCCAAGGTGATGTATCCTAATGGATTCGTCTTTGAATCCAAAGAGTTCCAATGAGGGCAGAGGGAAAATTCAAAATGATTCCAAGGAGTCTTGGACAATTTAAAAGGGATGCTTGTCTTCCTAGGTTCAATCAAACGGCTATATATGGTTGGACATGCTGTATTTTCTCTGCAGTTTCATGGGTAGTGAAGTCAGAAGGAGAGTCTTTGGGAATTTCCCTGGATAAAGGCACTCTGTTGGCTTCAAGGGACTTGGTGTCAGGAACCCTGGGCTGAATTTCTGTGGCTGCTTTCCTGATGCTCAGTGAGTCAGGTTTTCCCACAGGTTTTATATTTCCTCCTTAGGAAATTGCTGGCAGGGAATGTTCTGTTTAAAGTGGAACCCTCGGGGGCACCTGTGTGGCTCAGTGTGTTAAGCCACTGCCTTCGGCTCAGGTCATGGTCTCAGGGTCCTGAGATTGAGCCCCGCATTGGGCTCTCTGCTCAGCGGGGAGTCTGCTTCGCCCTCTCTCTCTGCCTGCCTCTCTGCCTACTTGTGACCTCTGTCAAATAAATAAATAAAATCTAAAAAAAAAAAAAAACACCCAAAACCGGAACCCTCCTACATTGTTGGTGGGCCTGCGTGTTGTTGCAGCCACTCTTGGAAAGAATACAGTGTGTCCTCCAAAAGCTAAGAACTGAACAACAGTAGGATCCAGCAATTGCCCTCCTAGTTATTTCCCTAAAGGGCACAAAAATGCACATTCAGTGGGGTATAAGCACCGTGATATTTACAGCAGCATTTTCAACCATTGTAAAACAATGGAGGGAGACCAAATGTCCATTCACTGATGAGTGATATATATATATATATATATATATATATATATATATATATATATATCACTCATATATATATATATATATATATATATATATCACTCGTATATATCATATGTTTGTGTGTGTGTGTGTGTGTGTATGTGTATTCATTCTCCCACATCTTCTTAATGGAATAGGATCCAGGTTCAAAAAGGATGAAATCTTACCATCTGCAAGGATGTGGATGGATCTACAGTGGATTTAGCTAAGTAAAATCAGTAAGAAAAGACCAATAGCCTATATCTTGACCTCTATGGAATTTCAGAAAGAAAACAGATGAACATAGTGAGGAGAGAAAGGCCAATGAGGAAACAGACTCTAACCTAGAGCAAAATCGAGGGTTGCTAGGGGGCAGGGGTGTGGGGCGAAGAGTTAAGTGGGTGACAGCTATTAGGGAGAGTACTTGTTGTGATGAGCTCTGGGTGTTCTATGCAGGTGAGGAATCACAAAATCCTACCCCTGAAGGAGAGGAATGAACATTGCATGGAAACGAATTGGAATTGAAGTCAATGAAGAAAAGAAGACCATGTTCTACTTCATGAAGACTGAGGTAAAACTGGAATGACTTTTGCTCTCCTGTTCTGTAGCTGTTCATTATGAAACACTCTCTGGCAGGATACACTAGTTTCCTATTGCATAAGGAGCCCTCAGAAAGTTGCCATGAAAGATTTAGATCTCAGAGCATGTACATGTTCCATTGATATGTTACTTTCAGTTTGCCCAGGTGCAAAGGTAAGTGGAGAGAAATAGGGCTGAAGAGGAAAGGAGGTATTAAGCATTCAAGAGGTAGCCTTCCCCTTTCTCATGAATGCCTGGGCCAGTGTAAATTGGGAAGAAGGAGGGGGGATCCCAGAGCTTTGCCGCAGACAGGGGAGTTCTAGGTCTGCCTAGAGCTGGTGGTGTCCATGAGCAGAGCTGAGCTAGTGGCGTGGCAGGCCCGAACTGCTGGGGTTGAGGTGAGTTCCCCAAGGAGCTGAGTTGAGAATGGGGGTCAGGTGGTGAATCAGGCTCTGGGTTTGTGGCCAGGGGGCTGCAGAATGTGGGGGAGTCCTAATGGGGTCATGCAGGTTTCTCTGGCTCTGAGGGTTCCGCACAGCTCCAAAGGGACAAGTTTCCTGCTGGGTGGCAGGGGGACTCCTACAGTGTGGCTCCAAGTTTACCAATCTAGAGGGCTTGGTGGATAGGCCCCTGGGGAAGGAAGCCTGAAAATGCAACATAGGGTTAAGGGTAATGGGCTGGGCAGGACAGGCCTGATCAGCCGACACAGAGGTGAGATACCCTCAGAATTGAGTTGAGGAAATGCATCCTGCAATGCAGAAGAGTCAGGGTTTCTGGCCAGAGGGACGGCTGATCGTGGGGGTGGCTTTAGAGGGGCATGCTGGTTTCTCCCTCTCTGAGGAAACTTTGGAGCTCCAAATGTCATGGCTTCCCCCTGCATGGCATTCAGGTTTCTGCCTTGTTACAGGGGGGTCCTGAATCTGGGGAGTTTGGGGGCCAGGCCTCTTGGGATGGAAGCCCGAAATCAGAAACTAGAGCTACGGTAAGGGCGTAGGGGCATGGCATGCTCAATCTGCTACTGCTGAGGTGGGCTCCCTGGTGGGCTGACTTCAGGGTGGGTATCAGGTGGCATGTCAGACTCAGAGTTTGTGTCCAGGGATGCCACAGAAGCTGGGCGTGACCTCAGGGTTGCATGCAGGTTCTCCTACCCTGAGGGTTCTGCAGAGCTCCAAATGGCAAGGTTGCCTCCCGTGTGGCAGACGCAGTCCTGGGGTGTCACTGAGGAATCCTTAATCTCTACTGGCATGAATCTCGGAGGTGCCCAATCTGGCGGGCTTGGGGGACAGGCCTCTGTTCATGAAAGCCTGTACACCCCACCTAGGTTTATGGTTAGGGCCGAAGGGCATGGCAGGTCCGATGTGCCGGTGCTGATGCGGGCTCCCCTAAGGGTCGAGTTGAGGGCATAGATCTGGCATCGCAGGAGAATCTGGTTTTATGGCCATGGGGGTGACTCATGGTGGGGTGGCATTACGGGGGTTTGCAGGTTTCTCCCCGTCTGAGTGTTCAGTGCAGCTCTAAACCACAAGTTTTCCTCATGAGTGCCAGGTGGAGTCCCGTGGTGGCGCTCAGTAGACCTTAATCTGGGGGGACATGGGAGGCAGGCCCCCTGGGATGGAAGCCTGAAAACCTAAAGAGGGGTTCTGGTAAGGGCCTAGGGGCATGGTGGCCCGATCTGCTTATGTTGAGGTGGGGCGCCCTGGGGTCTGAATTTATGGCATGCGTCCGGCAGCTCAGCAGAATCTGGTTTATGGCCGGGGGGACGGGTGCAGATGATGGGAGTGCCTTTAGAGGGGCAAGTTTCTCCCCCTCTGAGGGTTCAGCACAACTCCAAGGCACAGGTTCCTACTGTGTGGCAAGCGGAGTCCTGAGATGTATGTCAAGATTCCTTAATCCAGGGGATTTTGTTGCCTGGACCCTCAGCATGGAAGACTGAACACCCAAACTTGTGTTAGGGTTAGGGCCTAGGGGCAATGGCAGGCCCGATCTGCCAGTGCTGAGGCGGGATCCCGTATGGGCTGAGTTGAGGGTATGCATTTGGTGGCGGGATGGAATCCAGCTCTATGGCCAGAGTGGCTGTTGATTATTGGGGTGGCTTTAGGGTGGCATGAAAGTTTCTCCCCATCTGAGGGTTCATTGCAGCTCCAAACCACAAGGTTTCCACTTGTGTGACAGGCTGTGTCCTGTGGTGTTGCTCAGAAGTCCTTAATCTGGGGGGCGTGGGGGCCAGGCCTCTTGGGATGGAAGCCTGAAAATCCAAACTAGGGTTAGGGTTAAGGCTTAGGGACATGGCAGGCCCGATCTGCTGCAATTGAGGTGGTCTCCTGGATAGGCCGAATGGAGGGTGGGAATCAGGCAGGACTTGAGGTCTGTGTTTGTGTTTGTGGGGGCAAAGAAGCTAGTGGTGTTCTAGGGGGGCATGCAGCTTTCTCCTGCTCTGAGGTTCCTGCACAGTTCCAAATGGCACCATTTTGCCGTAGGAGGCTGGAGGAGTGCTGGCGGGAGTCTCAGTCATCCCCGGTCTGATGGGCTTGGGGTACAGGCCTCTGGGCACGGAAGGCTGTATACCCCACCTAGGGTAGGGTTAGGGTCTAGGGTCATGGCAGGCCCAATCTGCCGGCGCTGAGATGGGCTCCCCTCAGGGCTGAGTTGAGGGCATATGTCCGGTAGCTTCATAGAAAACAGCTTTCTGGCCTGGGGTGCCGCAAATTGTGCGGATAGCTTTACGGGGGCTTGAAGGTTTCTCACCTTCTGAGTATTCAGCAGCTCCAAACTGCAAGGTTTCATCCTGCGTGGCTGTTGGAGTCCTGCAATGTCACTCAGGGGTCCTTAATCCAGGGGGCCTGGAGGCTAGGTCTCTTGGGATGGAAGCCTGGAAACTCAAACTAAGGTTGAGGTCTTGGGGCGCGACAGGCCCAATCTGCCAGTGCTGAGGCGGACTCCCCGGTGGCCTGAGTTGAGGGTCGGTGATAGGTGGCTAGTGTGAATCTGGGTTTGTGTTCAGGAGGGGCTCAGATGCTGGGGCTTGCCTTGGGGGGCATGAAGTTATCTTTTGCTCTGAGGTCTAAGTAGCTCCAAATGGCACTGTAACAGCATAGGCAGCCTCCAGACTGCCAGAGTGAGTCTCATGCATCCACAATCTGGTGGGTTTGGGGGCTAGGCCTCTGGGTACGGAAGACTGTACACCCAACCTAGGGTTAGGGTTAAGGCCTAGGGGCATGGCAGTTCTGATATGCTGCTGATATGCTGTGTTGAGGCGGGCTCCCTCAGGGCTGAGTGGATGACATGCATCTGGCGTTGTGGCAGAATCTGGCATTATGTCTGGGGCATTGCCAATGGCGGGTGTGATTAGGTGCTCATGCACCTTTCTTTCTGGAGGGCAGGCAGAGTCCTGTGTTGTGACTTTGGAATCCCCAGTCTGGAGGGTTAGGGTTAGGGATAGAGGTTCGGAGAGTGTTAGGGTTAGTTGTTAGGGGTTAGGGTTAGGGTTAGGGTTAGGGTTAGGAGTTAGGGGATAGGGTTAGAGGTAAGGTTTAGGGTTAGGCTTAGGGTTAGGCGTATGTCTTAGGGACAAGGCATGTCAGATCTGCCAGCACAGATATGGACTCACCCAAGGGCTGTGTTGAGGTCGGGACTCAGGAGTCTCCTCAGGCCCTGGATTTTTGGACTGGAGGGGCAAAGAATGTGGGAATCGCCTCTGGGGAGCATGATGGTTTCTACTGCTCCGAGGTTGTTATGTTAGGTTTAGAGGTTAGGGTTAGGTTTTGTGGTTAGGGTTAGTGTTAAGATTAGTGTTAAGGTGGGGCGCCTGGGTGGCTCAGTTGGTTAAAGCCTCTGCCTTTCGCTCAGGTTATGATCTCAGGGTCCTGGGATCGAGCCCCACATCAGGCTCTCTGCTCAGCGGGTAGCGTGCTTCGTCCTCTCTGTGCCTTCTTCTGATCTGTCTCTGTCAAAGAAATGAATAAAATCTTAAAAAAAATAAAAAGATTAGGGTTAGGGTTATGTCTTAGGGACGAGGCATGTTGGATCTGGTAACACTTATATGGGCTCACCCAAGGGCTGAGTTGAAGCCGGGACTCAGGAGGATCCTTAGGCCCTGGGTTTTTTTCCTAGAAGGTAAAGATGGTGGGAATGGCCTCAGGGGAGCATGCTGGTTTCGAGGTCTCTGAGAGTGTTAGATAGCACTAAATGAAATGGTTTATTTCATTTATTCTCCTGGCTGAGAGGCTGAGTCCTGCCATCAGTCTGATGATCCTATCCACTGGGATGGAATTGGGTATCAGGCCTCTGGGGTCCAGAGCCTGACCACCTGAGCTAGGGTATTAGGGTTTGGTCCTGGGAGCATGGCAGGCCTGAGGTGCCAGTGCGGACTCAAGCTCTCCGGAGGGCTGAGTTGAGGGTATTGCTCTGGTGGCCCATCAGGCACTGGACGGTGGTGTGTGGGTCCTCGGAAGGTGTGGGTGTCTTTAGGGGGCATGGAGGTTTCTCCGGCCAGGAGCGTACTGCACAGGGCCATGTGGGCCATTTTCCTTGTGGGTGGCAGCCGGAGTCCAGCATTGCAAATACAGGGTCCCCAGTCTGGACGGCTAGGGAGCCAGGCCTCTGTGGATCGAAGCATAAACACCCATCCTAGCATTATGGTTAAGTCTTTGGGGCATGGTAACCCCGATCTGCCGGTGCTGTGGTGACCCATCCTGATGCCTGAGTTGAGGCTATGTCTGCAGGACATTGAGACTCTGGTTCCCGGTCCTTGGGAGGGTCCAGAAGTGCTTTGGCCTCAGGGAGACTTGCAGGCTTCTCCTGCTCTGTGGCTTCAGCCCATTTCTAAACGGCACGGTTCATGCTGGGATCATGTGCAATTATGGGGTGCAACACAGGGGTCCCCTATCTGGGGTTTTGAGGACCAGTTGTGGGAGGATGATGCCTGAGCACGAACCTGGGCTAGGGTTAGTATTAGGATTAGGGTTAAGGTTATGTCTTAGGGACAAGGCATGTCGGATATGCAAGCACAGATATCAGCTCACCCAAGGGCTGAGTTGAGGGCGGGACTCAGGAGGCTCCTCGGGCACTGGGGTTTTGGGCTGTACGGGCAAAGATGTTGGAAATCGCATCAGGGGAGCATGCCAGTTTCTACAATTCTCAGGGCATTAGATAGCACGAAATGAAAGGTCACCTTCTGGCTGAGAGTGTGAGTCCTGCTATGAGGGTTAGGTTGTAGGGGCATTGCAGCCCCAATCTGCTGGCGCTGTGGTGACCCATCCCAATGCTTGAGTTCAGAGCGTGTGTCTGCAGAACCATGAGACTCCTGGTTCTTGGTCCTTGGGGGCGCTGGAAGTGGGGTGGCCTCAGGGAGACATTCCAATTTATCCCGCTCTGTGGGTTCAGCACAATTCTAAACAGCATGGTTTCCTCCTGGTGTCAGATTCAATGATGGGGTATCGCTCACGGGTCCCCCATCTGGGGCCTTGGGGACCAGGAGTCAGAGTATGGACGCCTGAACACACAACCTGGGCTAGGTTTAGTATTATGGTTAGTGTTAGGCTTAGGGACAGGGCATGTCGGATCTGCTAGCACAGATACGGGCTCACCCAAGGGCTGAGTTGAGGGCAGGACTCAGGAGGCTCCTCAGGCCCTGGGTTCTTGGCCTGGAGGAGCAAAGCTGGTGGGAATGGCCTCAAGGGAGAATGGCTGGTTGCTACTGCTCTGAGGGTGTGAGAGAACACCAAATGAAAAGGTCTCCTCCTGGCTGAGAACTGAGTCCTGCCGACAGTCTGATGCTCAACCCATGGGAGGAATTGGGTGTCAGGCCTCTGGGTCCAATGCCTGAACACCCAACCTAGTGTTAGGGTTTCGTCCTGGGAGAATGGCAGGCCTGCCAGTGCGGCGCAGGTTCTCCGGAGGGCTGAGTTGAGGGCATTGCTCTGGTGGCCTGTCAGGCTCTGGGTTTGTGGTGTGGCATTTCTTGGAAGGCGTGGGTGGCTTTAGGGGGCATGGAGGATTCTGTGGCCAGGAGCATACTGCACAGGATCATATGGTCCAGTTTCATCGTGGGTGGCAGCCAGAGTCCTGCATTGGGAATCCAGGGTCCCCAGTCTGGAGGGCTAGGGGTCCAGTCCTCAGGGGACAGAAGCCTGACACCCAACCTAGGGTTAGGGTAGGGTTGTAAGGGCATGGCAGCCCCGATCTGATGGCGCTGTGGTGATGCTTCCCAATGCCTGAGTTGAGGGCGCGAGTCTGTAGCACTGTGAGAGTCCTGGTTCCTGGTCCTTGGGTGTGCCAGAAGTGGCAGTGGGCTCTGGGAGGCATGCAGGTTTCTCCCGCTCTGCGGGTTCAACACATTTCTAAAGGGCAGGGTTTCCTCCTGGGATCAGGCGCAATTATGGGGTGCAGCTCAGGGGTCCCCCATCTGGCCGTTTGGGGGACCAGGCTATGGAGGAGGGATGCCTGAACACACAACCTGGGCTAGAGTTAGTATTAGGGTTAGGCTTAGCGTTAAGGTTATGTCTTAGGGAGAAGGCATGTGGGATCTGCCAGCACAGATATTGGCTCACTGAAGGGCTGAGTTGAGGGCAGGGCTCCGGAGGCTTCTCAGGCCCTGGGTTTTTGGCCTGGAGGTGCAAAGATGGCGGGAATGGCCTCAGGGCAGCTTGGCCGGTTCCTAGGGCTCTGAGGGTGTTGGAGAGCACCAAATGGAATCTCCTGCTGGTTGAGAAGCTGAGTCATGCCATCAGTTTGATGCTCCCACCCATGGGTGGAATTGGGTGTCAGGGTTCTAGAACCTGAACACCCAACCTAGGCTTAGGGTTTGGTCCTGGGAGAATGGCAGGCCTGATGTGCCAGCACGGACTCAGGCTCTCTGGAGGGCTGGGCTAAGGGCATTGTTCTGGCGGCCTGTAAGGCTAAGGAATTGTGGTGTGGGGGTGCTCAGAAGATGTGGTTGGCTTTAGGGGTCATGGAGGTTTCTCCGGCAAGGAGCGTTCTGCAAAGGTCCATGTGGTCAAGTTTCATCATTGTGGCAGCCAGAGTCCTACGTTGGGAATATGGGGTCCCCAGTCTGGAGGGCTAGGGAGCCAGTCCTCTGGGGACTGAAGCCTGAACACCCAACCGAGGGTTAGGTTTAGGTCACAGGGGCATGGCGGCCCGGATCTGCCGGCACAGTGATGACCAATCCCGATGCCTGAGTTGAGGACGTGAGTCTGCAGGACCGTGAGACTCCTCATTCCTGCTCCTCAGGGGCGCCGGTATTGGGGGTGGCGTCAGGGAGGCATTCTGGTTTCTTCTGCTCTGTAGGTTCAGCACATTCCTTTTTTTTTTCACTTTCAATATCTATCTATCTATCTATATTATTTCTTTTCAGCGTAACAGTATTCCTTATTTTTGCACCACACCCAGTGCTCCATGCAACACGTGCCTTCCCTAATACCCACCACCTTGTTCTCCCAACCTCCCACTCCCCACCCATTCAAGACCCTCAGGTTCTTTTTCAGAGTCCGTAGTCTCTCATGGTTCACCTCCCCTTCCCATTTCCCACAACTTCCTTCTCCTCTCCATCTCCCCATGTCCTCCTTGTTCTTTGTTATGCTCCACAAATAAGTGAAACCATATGATAATTGATTCTCTCTGCTTGACTTATTTCACTCAGCATAATCTCTTCCACTCCCGTCCATATTGCTACAAAAGTTGGTATTCATCCTTTCTGACGGAGGCATAATACTCCATCTTGTATATGGACCAAATCTTCCTTATCCATTCGTCCATTGAAGGGCATCTTGGTTCTTTCCACAGTTTGGCGACCGAGGCCTTTGCTGCTATAAACATTGGGGTACAGATGGCCCTTCTTTTCACTACATCTGTATCTTTGGGGTAAATACCCAGCAGTGCAATTGCAGGGTCATAGGGAAGCTCTATTTTTAATTTCTTGAGTCATCTGCACACTGTTCTCCAAAGTGGCTGCACCAACTTGCATTCCCACCAACAGTGTAAGAGGGTTCCCCTTTCTCCACATCCTCTCCAACACACGTTGTTTCCTGTCTTGCTAATTGTGGCCTTTCTAACTGGTGTCAGGTGGTATCTCAATGTCGTTTTAATTTGAATCTCCCTGATGACTAGTGATGATGAACATTTGGTCATGTGTCTGATAGCCATTTGTATGTCTTCGTTGGAGGAGTGTCTGTTCATATCTTCTGCCCATTTTTGGATATGATTATCTGTTTTGTGTGTGTTGAGTTTGAGAAGTTCTTTCTAGATCCTGGATATCAACCTTTTGTCTGAACTGTCATTTACAAATATCTTCTCCCATTCCGTGGATTGCCTTTTGATTGCTGGACTGTTCCCTTTTCTGTGCAGAAGGTTTTGATCTTGATGAAGTGCCAAAAGTTCATTTTCGCTTTTCTTTCCTTGGCCTTTGGAGACATATCTTGAAAGAAGTTGCTGTGGCTGATATCGAAGAGGTTACTGCCTATGTACTCCTCTAGGATTCTGAGAGAATCCTGTCTCATGTTGAGCTCCTTTATCGAGTTCGAGTTTATCATTGTGTATGGTGTAAGAGAATGGTCGAGTTTCATTCTTCTACATATCGCTGTCCAGTTTTCCCAGCACCATTGATTGAGGAGAATGTCTTTTGTTACATTGAATATTTTTTCCTGATTTCTCGATGATTATATCACAATAGAGTTGGGGGTCCATATCTAATCGGGATCGATTTGGGCAGAGCGCTCATGAAAATTGGCTAGCGTTGGACAACCATGGGTACCGCCTTGTTCCGCGTGGCCCAGGACCCTTTCTCGCTCGGGGTATGTCGCAGCCACCCGAAAACGCGCCGAGACGATGGGGCCCGGCCGGGGGCCTCAGCGTCGGGGAGCTAGCTCCGAGCAGAGTTGATGGAGGGGCTGTGGTCGGGCATCCGGCTCCGCCTTGGAGGGAGGCCAGGGCACCCGGGAAGGGCTTGGCCTCTCTGGGGGAACAAATGATCTGTCGCTCCACAGCTGTGTCGCAGCCACGAAAGGGGCCGATGGCCGGGACGGTCAGGGGACTCGTGGCGGCGAACACAGGGTTCCCCATGGGGAGGCCCGCAGGTTCAGGCCCCTGGCAACGGAAGGCTGAGCAAGCAGGCCTGGACCGGGCCCGGCTTTCGGGGCTGGCCCGGCCCGAACTGCCAGCGAAGGGAGGGGACCACCAGAGTCTGAGGAGTGGGAGACGTCGACTTGCCCACACCAGCCTCACGGAGCTCCTCCTGGCGGTGCCGGAACGCGACGACACGCGATCCCGGGCAGGGCCGCAGGGGGGCTAACCTGCGGCCCTGTGGTGCCCGAAGTGTGTTCGCCGGGCGTTTTCCGGCCAATTCTCACGAGCGTTCTGCCCACATCGGGATCGATTTGGGAAGAACGCTCGTGAGAATTGGCCGGCGTTGGGCAGCCCTGGTCAGCGCCCAGGGCCGCGTGGAGCAGGGCCCTTTCTCGCTAGGGGCATGTCGCGGCCACCCGGAAAACGAGCCGCGACGTTGGGGCGCGGCCGGCGGCCCCGGCGCAGGGGAGTTTTCCCCGAGCAGAGTGGAGGGAGGCGACGTGGCTGGACGTCGGCATCCGCCGTGGCGGGCGGCCGGGGCGCCCGTGGAGGGGGCTGGCCTCTGTGGGGGAACGGATTGATCTCTCACTCGACGGCTGGGACGAAGCCGCGAAAGTTGCCGTTGTCGCCGGGATGGTCGGGGGGACTCGTGGCGCGGGACTCAGGGTTCCCCATGCGGAGGCCCCCAGGCTCAGGCCCCTGGCAACGGAAGGCTGAGCAAGTAGGCCCGGCCCCGGGCCCGGCTTTCGGGGCTGGCCCGGGCCCAGTGGCCGGCGCCAGGGAGGTGACCCGCGGAGGCTGAGGAGCGGGAGGCGTCGGCCTCCCCGGGGCCCGCCTCCCGGAGCTCATC
Source organism: Meles meles (assembly GCF_922984935.1). Classification (NCBI taxonomy): domain Eukaryota; kingdom Metazoa; phylum Chordata; class Mammalia; order Carnivora; family Mustelidae; genus Meles; species Meles meles. Next base: position 151,343 of record NW_025721185.1, read on the forward strand.
CTGGCGGTGCCGGAACGCGACGACACGCGATCCCGGACAGGGCCCCGGGGGGGGCGGCCCTGCGGCCCTGTGGTGCCCGAAGTGTTTTCGCCGGGCGTTTCCCGGCCAATTCTCACGAGCGTTCTCCCAAATCGGGATCGATTTGGGCAGAACGCTCGTGAGAATTGGCCGGCGTTGGGCAGCCCTGGTCAGCGCCCAGTTCCGCGTGGAGCAGGGCACTTTCTCGCTCGGGGCATGTCGCGGCCACCTGGAAAACGAGCCGCGACGATGGGGCGCGGCTGGCGGCCCCGGCGCCGTGGAGTTTTCCCCGAGCAGAGTGGATGGAGGCGCCGTGGGCGGCGCCTGCCTCCTCGTGGCAGCGGCCGGGGCGCCCGTGGAAGGGGCTGGCCTCTGTGGGGGAACGGAGTGATCTCTCACTCCACGGCTGGGACGAAGCCGCGAAAGTTGCCGTTGTCGCCGCGACGGTCGGGGGTACTCGTGGCGCGGGACTCAGGGTTCCCCGTGCGGAGGCCCCCAGGCTCAGGCCCCTGGCAACGGAAGGCTGAGCAAGCAGGCCCAGGCCCGGGCCCGTGTTTCGGGGCTGGCCCGGGCCCAGGTGCCGGCGCCTGGGAGGGGACCCCCGGAGGATGAGGAGCGGGAGGCGTCGGCCTCCCCAGGGCCCGCCTCCAGGAGCTCCTCCAGGCGGTGCCGGAACGCGACGACACGCGTTCCCGAACAGGGCCCCGGGGGGGCGGCCCTGCAGCCCTGTGGTGCCCGAAGTGTGTTCGCCGGGCGTTTTCCGGCCAATTCTCACGAGCGTTCTGCCCAAATCGGGATCGATTTGGGCAGAACGCTCGTGAGAATTGGCCGGCGTTGGGCAGCCCTGGTCAGCGCCCAGTTCCACGTGGAGCAGGGCCCTTTTTCGCTCAGGGCACGACGCGGCCACCCGGAAAACGAGCCGCGACGATGGGGCGCGGCCGGCGGCCCCGGCGCCGGGGAGTTTTCCCCGAGCAGAGTGGATGGAGGCGCCGTGGCCGGGCGCCCGCCTCTGCCATGGCGGGCTGCCGGGGCGCCCGTGGAGGGGGCTGGCCTCTGTGTGGGAACAGACTGATCTCTCACTCCACGGCTGGGACGAAGCCGCGAAAGGTGCGGTTGTCGCCGCGACGGTCGGGGGGACTCGTGGCGCGGGACTCAGAGTTCCCCGTGCGGAGGCCCCCAAGCTCAGGCCCCTGGCAACGGAAGGCTGAGCAAGCAGGCCCGGGCCCGGGCCCGCCTTTTGGGGCCGGCCCGGCCCCATCTGCCGGCGCCGGGGAGGGGACCCCCGGAGGCTGAGGAGCGGGAGGCGTCGGCCTCCCCGGGGCCCGGCTCGCGGAGCTCCTCCTGGAGGTGCCGGAACGCGACGACCCGCGACCCCGGACAGGGCCGCGGGGGGGCGGCCCTGAGCCCCTGTGGTGCCCGAAGTGTGTTCGCCGGGCGTATTCCTGCCAATTCTCACGAGCGTTCTGCCCAAATTGGGATCGATTTGGGCAGAACGCTCGTGAGAATTGGCCGGCGTTGGGCAGCCCTGGTGAGCGCCCAAGACCGCGTGGAGCAGGGCCCTTTCTCGCTCGGGGCATGTTGCGGCCACCCGGAAAACGAGCCGCGACAATGGGGCGCGGCCGGCGGCCCTGGCGCCGGGGAGTTTTCCCCCAGCAGAGTGGATGGAGGCGCCGTGGCCGGGCGCCCGCCTCCGCCGTGGCGGGCGGCCGGGGCGCCCGTGGAGGGGGCTGGCCTCCGTGGGGGAACGGACTGATCTCTCACTCCACGGCTGGGACGAAGCCGTGAAAGGTGCCATTGTCGCCGCGACGGTCGGGGGGACTCGTGGCGCGGGACTCAGTGTTCCCCGTGCGGATGCCCGCAAATACAGGCCCCTGGCAACGGAAGACTGAGCAAGCAGGCCCGAGCCCGGGCCCGCCTTTCGGGGATGGACCGGCCCCAGCTGCCGGCGCCGGGCAGGGGACCCCCGGATGCTGAGGTGTGGGAGGCGTCAGCCTCCCTAGGGCCCGCCTCCCGGAGCTCCTCCTGGCGGTGCCGGAACGCGACGACCCGCGACCCCGGACAGGGCCCCGGGGGGGCGGCCCTGCGCCCCTGTGGTGCCCGAAGTGTGTTCGCCGGGCGTTTTCCGGCCAATTCTCACGAGCGTTCTGCCCAAATCGGGATCGATTTGGGCAGAACGCTCGTGAGAATTGGCCGGCGTTGGGCAGCCCTGGTCAGCGCCCAGTTCCACGTGGAGCAGGGCCCTTTCTCGCTCAGGGCACGACGCGGCCACCCGGAAAACGAGCCGCGACGATGGGGCGCGGCCGGCGGCCCCGGCGCCGGGGAGTTTTCCCCGAGCAGAGTGGATGGAGGCGCCGTGGCCGGGCGCCCGCCTCTGCCATGGAGGGCTGCCGGGGCGCCCGTGGAGGGGGCTGGCCTCTGTGTGGGAACAGACTGATCTCTCACTCCACGGCTGGGACGAAGCCGTGAAAGGTGCCGTTGTCGCCGCGACGGTCGGGGGGACTCGTGGCGCGGGACTCAGAGTTCCCCGTGCGGAGGCCCCCAAGCTCAGGCCCCTGGCAACGGAAGGCTGAGCAAGCAGGCCCGGGCCCGGGCCCGCCTTTTGGGGCCGGCCCGGCCCCATCTGCCGGCGCCGGGGAAGGGACCCCCGGAGGCTGAGGAGCGGGAGGCGTCGGCCTACCCGGGGCCCGCCTCGCGGAGCTCCTCCTGGAGGTGCCGGAACGCGAGGACCCGCGACCCCGGACAGGGCCGCGGGGGGGCGGCCCTGCGCCCCTGTGGTGCCCGAAGTGTGTTCGCCAGGCGTTTTCCGGCCAATTATCACGAGCGTTCTCCCCAAATCGGGATCGATTTGGGCAGAACGCTCGTGAGAATTGGCTGGCGTTGGGCAGCCCTGGTGAGCGTCCAGTTCCGCGTGGAGCAGGGCCCTTTCTCGCTCGGGGCATTTCGCGGCCACCCGGAAAACGAGCCGCGACGATGGGGCGCGGCCGGCTGCCCAGGCGCCGGGGAGTTTTCCCCGAGCAGAGTGGATGGAGGTGCCGTGGCCGGGCGCCCGCCTGCACCGTGGCGGGCGGCCTGGGCGCCCGTGGAGGGGTCTGGCCTCTGTGGGGGAACGGACTGATCTCGCACTCCACGGCTGGGACTAAGCCGCGAAAGGTGCCGTTGTCGCCCGGACGGTCGGGGGGACTCCTGGCGCGGGACACAGGGTTCCCCGTGAGGAGGCCCCCAGGCTCAGGCCCCTGGCAACGGAAGGCTGAGCAAGCAGGCCCGGGCCCGGGCCCGCCTTTCGAGGCCGGCCCGGCCCCATCTGCCGGCGCCGGGGAGGGGACCCCCGGAGTCTGAGGAGCGGGAGGCGTCGGCCTCCCCTGGGCCCGCCTCCCGGAGATCCTCCTGGCGGTGCCGGAACGCGACGACACGCGACCCCGGACAGGGCCCCGGGCGGTCGTCCCTGCGCCCCTGAGGTGCCCAAAGTGAGTTCGCCGGGTGTTTTCCGGCCAATTCTCACGAGCGTTCTGCCCAAATCGGGATCGATTTGGGCAGAACGCTCGTGAGAATTGGACGGCGTTGGGCAGCCCTGGTCAGCGCCCAGTGCCGCGTGGAGCAGGGCCCTTTCTCGCTCGGGGCATGTCGCGGCCACCCGGAAAACGAGCCGCGACGATGGGGCGCGGCCGGCGGCCCCGGCGCCGGGGAGTTTTCCCCGAGCAGAGTGGATTGGTTTGCCTTGGCCGGGCGCCCGCCTCTGCCGTGGCGGGCGGCCGGGGCGCCCGTTGAGGGGGCTGGCCTCTGTGGGGGAACGGATGGATCCCTCACTCCACGGCTGGGACGAAGCCGCGAAAGATGCCGTTGTCGCCGGGACGGTCGGGGGGACTCGTGGCGTGGGACTCAGGTTTCCCCGTGCGTAGGACCCAGGCTCAGGCCCCTGGCAACGGAAGGCTGAGCAAGCAGGACCGGGCCCGGGCCCGCCTTTCGGGGCTGGCCCGGCCCCAGCTGCGGCGCCAGGGAGGGGACCCCCGGAGGCTGAGGAGCGGGAGGCCTCGGCCTCCCCGGGGCCCGCCTCCCGGAGCTCCTCCTGGCGGTGCCGGAACGCGACGACCCGCGAGCCCGGACAGGGCCCCGGGGGGGCGGCCCTGAGCCCCTGTGGTGCCCGAAGTGTGTTCGCCGGGCGTATTCCTGCCAATTCTCACGAGCGTTCTGCCCAAATTGGGATCGTTTTGGGCAGAACGCTCGTGAGAATTGGCCGGCGTTGGGCAGCCCTGGTCAGCGCCCAGTTCCGCGTGGAGCAGGACCCTTTCTCGCTCGGGGCATGTCGCGGCACCCGGAAAACGAGCCGCGACATGGGGCCCGGCCGGCGGCCCCTGCGCCGGGGAGTTTTCCCCGAGCAGAGAGGATGGAGGCGCCGTGGCCGGGCGCCCGCCTCCGCCGTGGCGGGCGGCCGGGGCGCCCGTGGAGGGGGCTGGCCTCTGTGGGGGAACGGACTGATCTCTCACTCCACGGCTGGGACAAAGCCGCGAAAGGTGCCGTTGTCGCAGCGACGGTCGGGGGGACTCGTGGCGCGGGACTCAGGGTTCCCCGTGCAGAGGCCCGCAAGCTCAGGGCCCTGGCAACGAAAGGCTGAGTAAGCAGGCCCGGGCCCGGGCCCGCCTTTTGGGGCTGACCCGGCCCCAGCTGCCGGCGCCGGTGAGGGGACCCCCGGAGGCTGAGGAGCGGGAGGCGTCAGCCTCCCCGGGGCCCGCCTCCCGGAGCTTCTCCTGGCGGTGCCGGAACGCGACGACCCGCGACCCTGGACAGGGCCACGGGGGGGCGTCCCTGCACCCCTGTGGTGCCCGAAGTGTGTTCGCCGGGCGTTTTCTGGCCAATTCTCACGAGCGTTCTGCCCAAATCGGGATCGATTTGGGCAGAACGCTCGTGAGAATTGGCCGGCGTTGGACAGCCCTGGTCAGCGCCCAGTTCCGCGTGGAGCAGGGCCCTTTCTCGCTCGGGGCATGTCACGGCCACCCGGAAAACGAGCCCCGACGATGGTGCGCGGCCGGCGCCCCGGCGCCGGGGAGTTTTCCCCGAGCAGAGTGGATGGAGGCGCCGTGGCCGGGCGCCCGGCTCCGCCGTGTCGGGCGGCCGGGGCGCCCGTGGAGGGGGCTGGCCTCTGTGGGGGAACGGACTGATCTCTCACTCCACGGCTGGTACGAAGCCGCGAAAGGTGCCGTTGTCGTCGCGGCGGTCGTGGGGACTCGTGGCGCGGGACTCAGGGTTCCCCGTGCAGAGGCCCCCAGTCTCAGGCCCCTGGCAACGGAAGGCTGAGCAAGCAGGCCCGGGCCCGGGCCCGCCTTTCGGGGCCGGCCCGGCCCCAGCTGCCGGCGCCGGGGAGGGGACCCCCGGAGGCTGAGGAGCGGGAGGCCTTGGCCTCCCCGGGGCCCGCCTCCCGGAGTTCCTCCTGGCGGAGACGGAACGCGACGACACGCGACCCCGGACAGGGCCCCGGGGGGCGTCCCTGCGACCCTGTGGTGTCCGAAGTGTGTTCGCCGGGCGTTTTCCGACCAATTCTCACGAGCGTTCTGCCCAAATCGGGATCGATTTGGGCAGAACGCTCGTGAGAATTGGCCGGCGTTGGAAAGCCCTGGTCAGCGCCCAGTTCCGCGTGGAGCAGGGCCCTTTCTTGCTCGGGGCATGGCGCGGCAACCCGGAAAACGAGCCGCGACGATGGGGCGCGGCCGGCGGCCCCGGCGCCGGGGAGTTTTCCCCGAGCAGAGTAGATGGAGGCGACATGGCCGGGCGCCCGCCTCCTCCGTGGTGGGCGGCCGGGGCGCCCGTGGAGGGGGCTGGCCTCTGTGGGGGAACGGACTGATCTCTCACTCCACGGCTGGGACGAAGCCGCGAAAGGTGCCGTTGTCGGTCGTGGGGACTCGTGGCGCGGGACTCAGGGTTCCCCGTGCAGAGGCCCCCAGTCTCAGGCCCCAGGCAACGGAAGGCTGAGCAAGCAGGCCCGGGCCCGAGCCCGCCTTTTGGGGCCGGCCCGGACCCAGCTGCCGGCGCCGGGGAGGGGACCCCCGGAGGCTGAGGAGCTGGAGGCGTCGGCCTCCCGGGGGCCCGCCTCCCGGAACTCCTCCTGGCGGTGCCGGAACGCCACAACACGCGTTCCCGGACAGGGCCCCGGGGGGGCGGCTCTGCAGCCCTGTGGTGCCCGAAGTGTGTTCGCCGGGCGTTTTCCTTCCAATTCTCACGAGCGTTCTGCCCAAATCGGCATCGATTTGGGCAGAAGGCTCGTAAGAATTGGCCGGCGTTGGGCATCCCTGGTCAGCGCCCAGTTCCGCGTGGGGCAGGGCCCTTTCTCGCTCGGGGCATGTCGCGGCCACCCGGAAAACGAGCCGCGACGATGGGGCGCGGCCGGCGGCCCCGGCGCCGGGGAGTTTTCCCCGAACAGAGTGGATTGGTGCGCCTTGGCCGGGCGCCCGCCTGTGCCATGGCGGGCGGCCGGGGCGCCCGTTGAGGGGGCTGGACTCTGTGGGGGAACAGACTGATCTCTCACTCCACGGCTGGGACGAAGCCGCGAAAGGTGCCGTTGTCGCCGGGACGGTCGGGGGGACTCGTGGCGTGGGACTCAGGGTTCCCCGTGCGGAGGCCCCCAGGCTCAGGCCCCTGGCAACGGAAGGCTGAGCAAGCAGGACCGGGCCCGGGCCCGCCTTTCGGGGCTGGCCCGGCCCCAGCTGCGGCGCCGGAGAGGGGAACCCCGGAGGCTGAGGAGCGGGAGGCGTCGGCCTCCCCGGGGCCCGACTCCCGGAGCTCCTCCTGGCGGTGCCGGAACGCGACGACACGCGAGCCCGGACAGGGCCCCAGGGGGGCGGCTCTGAGCCCCTGTGGTGCCCGAAGTGTGTTCGCCGGGAGTATTCCGGCCAATTCTCACGAGCGTTCTGGATCGATTTGGGCAGAACGCTCGTGAGAATTGGCCGGCGTTGGGCAGCCCTGGTCAGCGCCCAGTTCCGCGTGGAACAGGGCCCTTTCTCGCTCAGGGCATGTCGCGGCAACCCGGAAAACGAGCCGCGACGATGGGGCGCGGCCGGCGGCCCCGGCGCCGGGGAGTTTTCCCCGAGCAGAGTGGATGGAGGCGCCTTGGCCAGGCGCCCGCCTCTGCCGTGGCCCGCGGCCGGGGCGCCCGTGGAGGGGGCTGGCCTCTGTGGGGGAACAGACTGATCTCTCACTACACGGCTGGGACGAAGCCGCGAAAGGTGCCATTGTCGCCGGGACGGTTGGGGGGACTCGTGGCGTGGGACTCAGGGTTCCCCGTGCGCAGGACCCCAGGCTCAGGCCCCTGGCAACGGAAGGCTGAGCAAGCAGGCCCGAGCCCGGGCCAGCCTTTCGGGGCTGGACCGGCCCCAGCTGCAGGCGCCAGGCAGGGGACCCTCGGAGGCTGAGGTGCGGGAGGTGTCGGGCTCCCTGGGGCCCGCATCCCGGAGCTCCTCCTGGCGGTGCCGGAACGCGACGACCCGCGACCCCGGACAGGGCCCCGGGGGGCGGCCCTGCGCCCCTGTGGTGCCCGAAGTGTGTTCGCCGGGAGTTTTCCGGCCAATTCTCACGAGCGTTCTGCCCAAATCGGGATCGATTTGGGCAGAACGCTCGTGAGAATTGGCCGGCGTTGGACAGCCCTGGTCAGCGCCCAGTTCCGCGTGGAGCAGGTCCCTTTCTCGTTCGGGTCATGTCGCGGCCACCCGGAAAATGAGCCGCGACGGGGGGCGCGGCCGGCGGCCCCGGCGCTGGGGAGTTTTCCCCGAGCAGAGTGGATGGAGGCGCCATGGGCCGGCGCCCGCCTCCGCCGTGGCAGGCGGCCGGGGCGCCCATGGAGGGGGCTGGCCTCTGTGGGGGAATGGACTGATCTCGCACTCCACGGCTGGGACGAAGCCGCGAAAGGTGCCGTTGTCGCCGGGACGGTCGGGGGGACTCCTGGCGCGGGACTCAGGGTTCCACGTGCAGAGGCACCCAGGCTCAGGCCCCTGGCAACGGAAGGCTGAGCAAGCAGGCCCGGGCCCGGGCCCGCCTTTCGGGGCCGGCCCGGCCCCAGCTGCAGGCGCCAGGGAGGGGACCCCCGGAGGCTGAGGAGCGGGAGGCGTCGGCCTCCACGGGGCCCGCCTCCCGGAGCTCATCCTGGCGGTGCCGGAACGCGACGACCCGCGAGCCCGGACAGGGCCCCGGGGGGGCGGCCCTGAGCCCCTGTGGTGCCCGAAGTGTGTTCGCCGGGCGTATTCCGGGAAATTCTCACGAGCGTTCTGCCCAAATTGGGATCGATTTGGGCAGAACGCTCGTGAGAATTGGCCGGCGTTGGGCAGCCCTGGTCAGCGCCCAGTTCCGCGTGGAGCAGGACCCTTTCTCGCTCGGGGCATGTCGCGGCACCCGGAAAACGAGCCGCGACATGGGGCGCGGCCGGCGGCCCCTGCGCCGGGGAGTTTTCCCCGAGCAGAGAGGATGGAGGCGCAGTGGCCGGGCGCCCGCCTCCGCCGTGGCGGGCGGCCGGGGCGCCCGTGGAGGGGGCTGGCCTCTGTGGGGGAACGGACTGATCTCTCACTCCACGGCTGGGACAAAGCCGCGAAAGGTGCCGTTGTCGCAGCTACGGTCGGGGGGACTCGTGGCGCGGGACTCAGGGTTCCCCGTGCGGAGGCCCGCAAGCTCAGGCCCCTGGCAACGAAAGGCTGAGCAAGCAGGCCCGGGCCCGGGCCCGCCTTTTGGGGCTAGCCCGGCCCCAGCTGCCGGCGTCGGGTAGGGGACCCCCGGAGGCTGAGGAGCGGGAGGCGTCGGCCTCCCCGGGGCCCGCCTCCCGGAGCTCCTCCTGGCGGTGCCGGAACGCGACGACCCGCGACCCCGGACATGGCCCCGGGGGGGCGGCTCTGCGCCCCTGTTGTGCCCGAAGTGTGTTCGCCGGGCGTTTTCCGGCCATTTCTCACGAGCGTTCTGCCCACATCGGGATCGATTTGGGCAGAACGCTCGTGAGAATTGGCCGGTGTGGGCAGCCCTGGTCAGCGCCCAGTTCCGCGTGGAGCAGGGCCCTTTATGGCTCGGGGCATGTCGCGGCCACCCGGAAAACGAGCCGCGACGATGGGGCGCGGCCGGCGGCCCCGGCGCCGGGGAGTTTTCCCCGAGCAGAGTGGATGGAGGCGCCGTGGCCGGTCGTCCGCCTCCGCCGTGGCGGGCGGCTGGGGCGCCGGTGGAGGGGGCTGGCCTCTGTGGGGGAACGGAGTGATCTCTCACTCCACGGCTGGGACGAAGCCTCGAAAGGTGCCGTTGTCGCCGGGATGGTCGGGGGGACTCGTGGCGCGGGACTCAGGGTTCCCCATGCGGAGGCCCCAGGCTCAGGCCCCTGGCAACAGAAGGCTGAGTAAGGAGGACCGGGCCCGGGCCCGGCTTTCGGGGCCTGCCCGGCCCCAGCGGCCGGCGCCAGGGAGGGGACCCCCGGAGGTTGAGGAGTGGGAGGCGTCGGCCTCCCCGGGGCCCGCCTCTCGGAGCTCCTCCTGGCGGTGCCGGAACGCGAGGACACGCGATCCAGGACAGGGCCACGGGGGGGCGGCCCTGCGGCCCTGTGGTGCCCGAAGTGTGTTCGCCGGGCGTTTTCGTGCCAAATCTCACGAGCGTTCTGCCCAAATCGATCCCGATTTGGGCAGAACGCTCGTGAGAATTGGCCGGCGTTGGGCAGCCCTGGTCAGCGCCCAGTTCCGCGTGGAGCAGGGCCCTTTCTCGCTCGGGGCATGTCGCGGCCACCCGGAAAACGAGCCGCGACGATGGGGCGCGGCCGGCGGCCCCGGTGCCGGGGAGTTTTCCCCGAGCAGAGTGGATGGAGGCGCCGTGGCCGGGCGCCCGCCTCCGCCGTGGCGGGCGGCCGGGGCGCCCGTGGAGGGGGCTGGCCTCTGTGGGGAAACGGACTGATCTCTCACTCCACGGCTGGGACAAAGCCGCGGAAGGTGCCGTTGTCGCAGCGACGGTCGGGGGGACTCGTGGCGCGGGACTCAGGGTACCCCGTGCGGAGGCCCGCAAGCTCAGGCCCCTGGCAACGAAAGGCTGAGCAAGCAGGCCCGGGCCCGGGCCCGCCTTTTGGGGCTGGCCCGTCCCCAGCTGCCGGCGCCGGGGAGGGGACCCCTGGAGGCTGAGGAGCGGGAGGCGTCGGCCTCCCCGGGGCCCGCATCCCGGAGCTCCTCCTGGCGGTGCCGGAACGCGACGACCCGCGACCCCGGACAGGGCCCCGGGGGGGCGGCCCTGCGCCCCTGTGGTGCCCGAAGTGTGTTCGCCGGGCGTTTTCCGGCCAATTCTCACGAGTGTTCTGCCCAAATCGGGATCGATTTGGGCAGAACGCTCGTGAGAATTGGCCGGCGTTGGGCAGCCCTGGTCAGCGCCCAGTTCCGCGTGGAGCAGGGCCCTTTCTCGCTCAGGGCATGTCGCGGCAACCCGGAAAACGAGCCGCGACGATGGGGCGCGGCCGGCGGCCCCGGCGCAGGGGAGTTTTCCCCGAGCAGAGTGGATGGAGGCGCCATGGGCAGGCGCCCGCCTCTGCCGTGGCAGGCGGCCGGGGCGCCCATGGAGGGGGCTGGCCTCTGTGGGGGATTGGACTGATCTCACACTCCACGGCTGGGACGAAGCCGCGAAAGGTGCCGTTGTCGCCGGGTCGGTCGGGGGGACTCCTGGCGCGGGACTCAGGGTTCCCCGTGCGGAGGCCCCCAGGCTCAGGCCCCTGGCAACGGAAGGCTGAGCAAGCAGGCCCGGGCCCGGGCCCGCTTTCGGGGCCGGCCCGGCCCCAGCTCCGGCGCCAGGGAGGGGACCCCCGGAGGCTGAGGAGCGGGAGGCGTCGGCCTCCCCAGGGCCCGCCTCCCGGAGCTCCTCCTGGCGGTGCCGGAACGCGACGACCGGCGAGCCCGGACAGGGCCCCGGGGGGGCGTCCCTGCGCCCCTGTGGTGCCCGAAGTGTGTTCGCCGGGGGTTTTCCGGCCAATTCTCACGAGCGTTCTGCCCAAATCGGGATTGATTTGGGCAGAACGCTCGTGAGAATTGGCCGGCATTGGACAGCCCTGGTCAGCGCCCAGTTCCGCGTGGAGCAGGGCCCTTTCTCGCTCGGGGTATGTCGCGGCCACCCGGAAAACGAGCCGCGACGATGGGGCGCGGCCGGCGGCCCCGGCGCCGGGGAGTTTTCGCCGAGCAGAGTGGATGGAGGCGCCGTGGCCGGGCGCCTGCCTCCGCCGTGTCGGGCGGCCGGGGCGCCCGTGGAGGGGGCTGGCCTCTGTGCGGGAACGGACTGATCTCTCACTCCACGGCTGGTACGAAGCCGTGAAATGTGCCGTTGTCGTCGCGGCGGTCGTGGGGACTCGTGGCGCGGGACTCAGGGTTCCCCGTGCGGAGGCCCCCAGGCTCAGGCCCCTGGCAACGGACGGCTGAGCAAGCAGGCCCGGGCCCGGGCCCGGCTTTCGGGGCTGGCCCGGCCCCAGCTGCCTGCGTCAGGGTGGGGACCCCGGAGGCTGAGGAGCGGGAGGCGTCGGCCTCCCCGGGGCCCGCCTCCCGGAGCTCCACCTGGCGGTGACAGAATGCGAGGGCACGCAATCCCAGACAGGGCCCCGGGGGGGGGGGGCCGCCCTGCGGCCCTGTGGTGCCCGAAGTGTGTTTGCCGGGCGTTTTCCGGCCAATTCTCACGAGCGTTCTCCCCAAATCGGGATTGATTTGGGCAGAACGCTCGTGAGAATTGGCCGGCGTTGGGCAGCCCTAGTGAGCGCCCAGTTCCGCGTGGAGCAGGGCCCTTTCTCGCTCGGGGCATGTCGCGGCCACCCGCAAAACGAACCGTGACGTTGGGGCTCGGCCAGCGTCCCCGGCGCCAGGGAGTTTTCCCCGAGCAGAGTTGATGGAGGCGCCGTGGACGGGCGTCCGCCTCTGCCGTTTGGGCGGCCGGGGCGCCCGTGGGGGGGACTGGCCTCGTGGGGGAACGGATTGATCTCTCAATCCAAGGCTGGGAAGAAGCCGAAAAAGATGCCGTTGTCGCCGGGACGGTCGGGGGACTCGTGGCGCGGGTCGCAGCGTTCCCCATGGGGAGGCCCCCAGGCTTAGGCCCCTGGCAACGGAAGGCTGAGCAACCAGGCCCGGGCCCGGCCTGTGTTTTGGAGCTGGCCCGGCCCCAGGTGCCGGCGCCGGGGAGGGGACCCCCGGAGGCTGAGGAGCGGGAGGCGTCGGCCTCCACGGGGCCCGCCTCCCGGAACTCCTCCTGGCGGTGCCGGAACGAGACAACACGCCATCCCGGACAGGGCCCCGGGGGGGCGGCCCTGCAGCCCTGTGGTGCCAGAAGTGTGTTCGCCGGGCGTTTTCCTTCCAATTCTCACGAGCGTTCGGCCCAAATCGGCATCGATTTGGGCAGAAGGCTCGTAAGAATTGGCCGGCGTTGGGCAGCCCTGGTCAGCGCCCAGTTCCGCGTGGAGCAGGGCCCTTTCTCGCTCGGGGCATGTCGCGGCCACCCGGAAAACGAGCCGTGACGATGGGGCGCAGCCGGCGGCCCCGGCGCCGGGGAGTTTTCCCCGAGCAGGGTGGATGGAGGCGCCGTGGCCCGGCGTCCGCCTCCGCCGTGGTGGGCGGCCGGGGCGCCCGTGGAGGGGGCTGGCCTCTGTGGGTGAACGGAGTGATCTCTCACTCCACGGCTGGGACGAAGCCGCGAAAGGTGCCGTTGTCGCCGGGACGGTCGGGGGGACTCGTGGCGCGGGACTCAGGGTTCCCCATGCGGAGGCCCCCAGGATCAGGCCCCTGGCAACGGAAGGCTGAGCAAGCAGGCCAGGGCCCGGGCCCGGCTTTCGGGGCTGGCCCGGCCCCGGCGGTCGGCCCAGGGAGGGGACCCCCGGAGGCTGAGGAGCGGGAGGCGTCGGCCTCCCCGGGGCCCGCCTCCCGGAGCTCCTCCTGGTGGTGCCGGAACGCGACGACACGCGATCCCGGACAGGGCCCCGGGGGGGCGGCCCTGCGGCCCTCTGGTGCCCGAAGTGTGTTCGCCGGGCGTTTTCCGGCCAATACTCACGAGCGTTCTGCCCAAATCGTGATCGATTTGGGCAGAACGCTCGTGAGAATTGGCCGGCGTTGGGCAGCCCTGGTCAGCGCCCAGAGCCGCTTGGAGCAGGGCCCTTTCTCGCTCGGGGCATGGCGCAGCCACCCGGAAAAGGAGCCGCGACGATGGGGCGCGGCCGGCGGCTCCGACGCCGGGGAGTTTTCCCCGAGCAGAGTGGATGGAGGCGCCGTGGCCGGGCGTCCGCCTCCGCCGTGGCGGGTGGCCGGGGCGCCCGTGGAGGGGGCTGGCCTCTGTGGGGGAACAGAGTGATCTCTCACTCCACGGCTGGGACGAAGCCGCAAAAGGTGCCGTTGTCGCCGGGACGATCGGGGGGACTCGTGGCGCGGGACTCAGGGTTCCCCATGCGGAGGCCCCCAGGCTCAGGCCCCTCACAACGGAAGGCTGAGCAAGCAGGCCCGGGCCCGGGCCCGGATTTCGGGGCTGGCCCGGCCCCGGCGGCCGGCGCAGGGAGTGGACCCCCGGAGGCTGAGGAGTGGGAGGCTTCGGCCTCCCCAGGGCCCGCCTCCCGGAGCTCCTCCTGGCGGTGCTGGGACGCGACGACACGCGATCCCGGACAAAGCCCTGGGGGGGCGGCCCTGCGCCCCTCTGGTGCCCAAAGTGTGTTCGCCGGGCGTTTTCCTTCCAATTCTCACGAGCGTTCTGCCCAAATCGGCATCGATTTGGCAGAAGGCTCGTAAGAATTGGCCGGCGTTGGGCAGCCCTGGTCAGCGCCCAGTTCCGCGTGGGGCAGGGCCCTTTCTCGCTCGGGGCATGTCGCGGCCACCCGGAAAACGAGCCGCGACGATGGGGCGCGGCCGGCGGCCCCGGCGCCGGGGAGTTTTCCCCGAGCAGAGTGGATTGGTGCCCCTTGGCCGGGCGCCCGCCTGTGCCATGGCGGGCGGCCGGGGCGCCCGTTGAGGGGGCTGGACTCAGTGGGGGAACAGACTGATCTCTCACTCCACGGCTGGGACGAAGCCGCGAAAGGTGCCGTTGTCGCCGGGACGGTCGGGGGGACTCGTGGCGTGGGACTCAGGGTGCCCCGTGCGTAGGACCCCAGGCTCAGGCCCCTGGCAACGGAAGGCTGAGCAAGCAGGACCGGGCCCGAGCCCGCCTTTCGGGGCTGTCCCGGCCCCAGCTGCGGCGCCGGAGAGGGGACCCCAGGAGGCTGAGGAGCGGGAGGCGTCGGCCTCCCCGGGGCCCGCCTCGCGGAGCTCCTCCTGGAGGTGCCGGGACGCGACGACCCGCGACCCGGGACAGGGCCGCGGCGGGGCGGCCCTGCGCCCCTGTGGTGCCCGAAGTGTGTTCGCCAGGCGTTTTCCGGCCAATTATCACGAGCGTTCTCCCCAAATCGGGATCGATTTGGGCAGAACGCTCGTGAGAATTGGCTGGCGTTGGGCAGCCCTGGTGAGCGTCCAGTTCCGCGTGGAGCAGGGCTCTTTCTCGCTCGGGGCATTTCGCGGCCACCCGGAAAACGAGCCGCGACGATGGGGCGCGGCCGGCCGCCCAGGCGCCGGGGAGTTTTCCCCGAGCAGAGTGGATGGAGGCGCCGTGGCCGGGCGCCCGCCTCCGCCGTGGCGGGCGGCCGGGGCGCCCGTGGAGGGGGCTGGCCTCTGTGGGGGAACGGAGTGATCTCTCACTCCACGGCTGGGACGAAGCCTTGAAAGGTGCCGTTGTCGCCGCGACGGTCGGGGGGACTCGTGGCGCGGGACTCAGGGTTCCCCGTGCGGAGGCCCGCAAGCTCAGGCCCCTGGCAACGGAAGGCTGAGCAAGCAGGCCCGGTCCCGGGCCCGCCTTTTGGGGCTGGCCCGGCCGCAGCTGCCGGCGCCGGGGAGGGGACCCCCAGAGGCTGAGGAGTGGGAGGCGTCGGCCTCCCCGGGGCCCGCCTCCCGTAGCTCCTCCTGGCGGTGCCGGAACGCGACGAAACGCGATCCAGGACAGGGCCTCGGGGGAGCGGCCCTGCGGCCCTGTTGCGCCCGAAGTGTGTTCGCCGGGCGTTTTCCGGCCATTTCTCACGAGCGTTCTGCCCAAATCGGGATCGATTTGGGCAGAACGCTCGTGAGAATTGGCCGGTGTGGGCAGCCCTGGTCAGCGCCCAGTTCCGCGTGGAGCAGGGCCCTTTAAAGCTCGGGGCATGTCGCGGCCACCCGGAAAACGAGCCGCGACGATGGGGCGCGGCCGGCGGCCCCGGCGCCGGGGAGTTTTCCCCGAGCAGAGTGGATGGATGCGCCGTGGCCGGTCGTCCGCCTCCGCCGTGGCGGGCGGCTGGGGCGCCGGTGGAGGGGGCTGGCCTCTGTGGGGGAACGGAGTGATCTCTCACTCCACGGCTGGGACGAAGCCGCGAAAGGTGCCGTTGTCGCCGGGATGGTCGGGGGGACTCGTGGCGCGGGACTCAGGATTCCCCATGTGGAGGCCCCCAGGCTCAGGCCCCTGTCAACAGAAGGCTGAGTAAGGAGGACCGGGCCCGGGCCCGGCTTTCGGGGCCTGCCCGGCCCCAGCGGCCGGCGCCAGGGAGGGGACCCCCGGAGGTTGAGGAGTGGGAGGCGTCGGCCTCCCCGGGGCCCGCCTCTCGGAGCTCCTCCTGGCGGTGCCGGAACGCGAGGACACGCGATCCAGGACAGGGCCACGGGGGGGCGGCCCTGCGGCCCTGTGGTGCCCGAAGTGTGTTCGCCGGGCGTTTTCGTGCCAAATCTCACGAGCGTTCTGCCAAAATCGATCCCGATTTGGGCAGAACGCTCGTGAGAATTGGCCGGCGTTGGGCAGCCCTGGTCAGCGCCCAGTTCCGCGTGGAGCAGGGCCCTTTCTCGCTCGGGCATGTCGCGGCCACCCGGAAAACGAGCCGCGACGATGGGGCGCGGCCGGCGGCCCCGGTGCCGGGGAGTTTTCCCCGAGCAGAGTGGATGGAGGCGCCGTGGCCGGGCGCCCGCCTCCGCCGTGGCGGGCGGCCGGGGCGCCCCTGGAGGGGGCTGGCCTCTGTGGGGGAACGGACTGATCTCTCACTCCACGGCTGGGACAAAGCCGCGGAAAGTGCCGTTGTCGCAGCGACGGTCGGGGGGACTCGTGGCGCGGGACTCAGGGTACCCCGTGCGGAGGCCCGCAAGCTCAGGCCCCTGGCAACGAAAGGCTGAGCAAGCAGGCCCGGGCCCGGGCCCGCCTTTTGGGGCTGGCCCGTCCCCAGCTGCCGGCGCCGGGGAGGGGACCCCCGGAGGCTGAGGAGCGGGAGGCGTCGGCCTCCCCGGGGCCCGCCTCCCGGAGCTCCTCCTGGCGGTGCCGGAACGCGACGACACGCGATCCCGGACAGGGCCCCGGGGGGGCGGCCCTGCGGCCCTGTGGTGCCCGAAGTGTGTTCGCCGGGCGTTTTTCCGGCCAATTATCACGAGTGTTCTGCCCAAATCGGGATCGATTTGGGCAGAACGCTCGTGAGAATTGGCCGGCGTTGGGCAGCCCTGGTCAGCGCCCAGTTCCGCGTGGAGCAGGGCCCTTTCTCGCTCAGGGCATGTCGCGGCAACCCGGAAAACGAGCCGCGACGATGGGGCGCGGCCGGCGGCCCCGGAGCCGGGGAGTTTTCCCCGAGCAGAGTGGATGGAGGCGCCATGGGCGGGCGCCCGCCTCTGCCGTGACAGGCGGCCGGGGCGCCCATGGAGGGGGCTGGCCTCTGTGGGGGAATGGACTGATCTCGCACTCCACGGCTGGGACGAAGCCGCGAAAGGTGCCGTTGTCGCCGGGACGGTCGGGGGGACTCCTGGCGCGGGACTCAGGGTTCCCCGTGCGGAGGCCCCCAGGCTCAGGCCCCTGGCAACGGAAGGCTGAGCAAGCAGGCCCGGGCACGGGCCCGCTTTCGGGGCCGGCCCGGCCCCAGCTCCGGCGCCGGGGAGGGGACCCCCGGAGGCTGAGGAGCGGGAGGCGTCGGCCTCCCCAGGGCCCGCCTCCCGGAGCTCCTCCTGGCGGTGCCGGAACGCGACGACCGGCGAGCCCGGACAGGGCCCCGGGGGGGCGTCCCTGCGCCCCTGTGGTGCCCGAAGTGTGTTCGCCGGGCGTTTTCCGGCCAATTCTCACGAGCGTTCTGCCCAAATCGGGATTGATTTGGGCAGAACGCTCGTGAGAATTGGCCGGCATTGGACAGCCCAGGTCAGCGCCCAGTTCCGCGTGGAGCAGGGCCCTTTCTCGCTCGGGGCATGTCGTGGCCACCCGGAAAACGAGCCGCGACGAAGGGGCGCGGCCGGCGGCCCCGGCGCCGGGGAGTTTTCGCCGAGCAGAGTGGATGGAGGCGCCGTGGCCGGGCGCCCGACTCCGCCGTGTCGGGCGGCCGGGGCGCCCGTGGAGGGGGCTGGCCTCTGTGGGGGAACGGACTGATCTCTCACTCCACGGCTGGTACGAAGCCGCGAAAGGTGCCGTTGTCGCCGCGGCGGTCGTGGGGTCTCGTGGCGCGGGACTCAGGGTTCCCCGTGCCGAGGCCCCCAGGCTCAGGCCCCTGGCAACGGACGGCTGAGCAAGCAGGCCCGGGCCCGGGCCCGGCTTTCGGGGCTGGCCCGGCCCCAGCTGCCGGCGTCAGGGTGGGGACCCCGGAGGCTGAGGAGCGGGAGGCGTCGGCCTCCCCGGGGCCCGCCTCCCGGAGCTCCACCTGGCGGTGACAGAATGCGAGCGCACGCAATCCCAGACAGGGCCCCGGGGGGGGGCCGCCCTGCGGCCCTGTGGTGCCCGAAGTGTGTTTGCCGGGCGTTTTCCGGCCAATTCTCACGAGCGTTCTCCCCAAATCGGGATCGATTTGGGCAGAACGCTCGTGAGAATTGGCCGGCGTTGGGGAGCCCTAGTGAGCGCCCAGTTCCGCGTGGAGCAGGGCCCTTTCTCGCTCGGGGCATGTCGCGGCCACCCGGAAAACGAACCGTGACGTTGGGGCTCGGCCAGCGTCCCCGGCGCCAGGGAGTTTTCCCCGAGCAGAGTGGATGGAGGCGCCGTGGCCGGGCGTCCGCCTGTGCCGTTTGGGCGGCCGGGGCGCCCGTGGGGGGGACTGGCCTCGTGGGGGAACGGATTGATCTCTCAATCCAAGGCTGGGAAGAAGCCGAAAAAGATGCCGTTGTCGCCGGGACGGTCGGGGGACTCGTGGCGCGGGTCGCAGCGTTCCCCATGGGGAGGCCCCAAGGCTCAGGCCCCTGGCAACGGAAGGCTGAGCAACCAGGCCCGGGCCCGGCCCGTGTTTCGGAGCTGGCCCGGCCCCAGGTGCCGGCGCCGGGGAGGGGACCCCCGGAGGCTGAGGAGCGGGAGGCGTCGGCCTCCCCGGGGCCCGCCTCCCGGAACTCCTCCTGGCGGTGCCGGAACGCGACAACACGCGATCCCGGACAGGGCCCCGGGGGGGCGGCCCTGCAGCCCTGTGGTGCCAGAAGTGTGTTCGTCGGGCGTTTTCCTTCCAATTCTCACGAGCGTTCGGCCCAAATCGGCATCGATTTGGGCAGAAGGCTCGTAAGAATTGGCCGGCGTTGGGCAGCCCTGGTCAGCGCCCAGTTCCGCGTGGAGCAGGGCCCTTTCTCGCTCGGGGCATGTCGCGGCCACCCGGAAAACGAGCCGCGACGATGGGGCGCGGCCGGCGGCCCCGGCGCCGGGGAGTTTTCCCCGAGCAGGGTGGATGGAGGCGCCGTGGCCCGGCGTCCGCCTCCGCTGTGGTGGGCGGCCGGGGCGCCCGTGAAGGGGGCTGGCCTCTGTGGGTGAACGGAGTGATCTCTCACTCCACGGCTGGGACGAACCCGCGAAAGGTGCCATTGTCGCCGGGACGGTCGGGGGGACTCGTGGCGCGGGTCTCAGGGTTCCCCATGCGGAGGCCCCCAGGATCAGGCCCCTGGCAACGGAAGGCTGAGCAAGCAGGCCAGGGCCCGGGCCCGGCTTCGGGGCTGGCCCGGCCCCGGCGGTCGGCCAAGGGAGGGGACCCCCGGAGGCTGAGGAGCGGGAGGCGTCGGCCTCCCCGGGGCCCGCCTCCCGGAGCTCCTCCTGGCGGTGCCGGAACGCGACGACACGCGATCCCGGACAGGGCCCCGGGGGGGCGGCCCTGCGGCCCTCTGGTGCCCGAAGTGTGTTCGCCGGGCGTTTTCCGGCCAATACTCACGAGCGTTCTGCCCAAATCGTGATCGATTTGGGCAGAACGCTCGTGAGAATTGGCCGGCATTGGGCAGCCCTGGTCAGCGCCCAGAGCCGCTTGGAGCAGGGCCCTTTCTCGCTCGGGGCATGGCGCGGCCACCCGGAAAACGAGCCGCGAAGATGGGGCGCGGCCGGCGGCTCCGACGCCGGGGAGTTTTCCCCCGAGCAGAGTGGATGGAGGCGCCGTGGCCGGGCGTCCGCCTCCGCCGTGGCGGGCGGCCGGGGCGCCCGTGGAGGGGGCTGGCCTCTGTGGGGGAACAGAGTGATCTCGCACTCCACGGCTGGGACGAAGCCGCGAAAGGTGCCGTTGTCGCCGGGACGATCGGGGGGACTCGTGGCGCGGGACTCAGGGTTCCCCGTCCGGAGGCCCCCAGGCTCAGGCCCATGGCAACGGAAGGCTGAGAAAGCAGGCCCAGGCCCGGGCCCGTGTTTCGGGGCTGGCCCGGCCCCAGGTGCCGGCGCCGGGGAGGGGACCCCCGGAGGCTGAGGAGCGGGAGGCGTCGGCCTCCCCAGGGCCCGCCTCCCGGAGCTCCTCCAGGCGGTGCCGAAACGCGACGACACGCGTTCCCGGACAGGGCCCCGGGGGGGCGGCCCTGCGGCCCTGTGGTGTCCGAAGTGTGTTCGCCGGGAGTTTTCCGGCCAATTCTCACGAGCATTCTGCCCAAATCGGGATCGATTTGGGCAGAACGCTCGTGAGAATTGGCCGGCGTTGGGCAGCCCTGGTCAGCGCCTAGTGCCGCGTGGAGCAGGGCCCTTTCTCGCTCGGGGCATGGCACGGCCACCCGGATAACGAGTCGCGACGATGGGGCGCGGCAGGTGGCCCCGGCGCCGGGGAGTTTTCCCCGAGCAGAGTGGATGGAGGCGCCGTGGCCGGGCGTCCGCCTCCGCCGTGGCGGGCGGCCGGGGCGCCCGTGGAGGGGGCTGGCCTCTGTGAGGGAACGGAGTGATCTCTCACTCCACGGCTGGGACGAACCCGCGAAAGGTGCCGTTGTCCCCGGGACGGTCGGGGGGACTCGTGGCACGGGACTAAGGGTTCCCATGCGGAGGCCCCCAGGCTCAGGCCCCTGGCAACGGACGGCTGAGCAAGCAGGCCCGGGCCCGGGCCTGGCTTTCGGGGCTGTCCCGGCCCCGGCGGCCGGCGCCAGGGAGGGGACCCCCGGAGGCTGATGAGCGGGAGGCATCGGCCTCCCCGGGACCCGCATCCCGGAGCTCCTCCTGGCGGTGCCGGAACGCGACGACACGCGATCCCGGACAGGGCCCCGGAGGGGTGGCCCTGCGGCCCTGTGGTGCCCGAAGTGTGTTCTCCGGGCGTTTTCCGGCCAATTCTCACGAGCGTTCTGCCCAAATCGGCATCGATTTGGGCAGAACGCTCGTGAGAATTGGCCGCCGTTGGGCAGCCCTGGTCAGCGCCCAGTGCCGCGTGGAGCAGGGCCCTTTCTCGCTCGGGGCATGTCGCGGCCACCCGGAAAACGAGCCGCGACGTTGGGGCGCGGCCGTCGGCCCCGGCGCCGGGGAGTTTTCCCCGAGCAGAGTGGATGGAGGCGCCGTGGCCGGGCATCCGCCTCCGCCGTGCCGGGCGGCCGGGGCGCCCGTGGAGGGGGCTGGCCTCTGTCGGGGAACGGAGTGATCTCTCACTCCACGGCTGGGACGAAGCCGAGAAAGGTGCCGTTGTCGCCGGGACGGTTGGGGGGACTCGAGGCGCAGGACTCAGGGTTCCCCATGAGGAGGCCCCCAGGCTCAGGCCCCTGGAAAAGGACGGCTGAGCAAGCAGGACCGGGCCCGGGCCCGGCTTTCGGGGCTGGCCCGGCCCCGGCGGCCGGCGCCAGGGAGGGGACCCCCGGAGCCTGAGGAGCGGGAGGCGTCGGCCTCCCCTGGGCCCGCCTCCCGGAGCTCCTCCTGGCGGTGCCGGAACGCGACGACACGGGATCCCGGACAGGAACCCCGGGGGGCGGCCCTGGTCAGCGCCCAGGGCCGCGTGGAGCAGGGCCCTTTCTCGCTCGGGGCATGGCGCGGCCACCCGGAAAACGAGCCGCGACGATGGGGCGCGGCCGGCGCCCCCGGCGCCGGGGAGTTTTCCCCCGAGCAGAGTGGATGGAGGCGCCGTGGCCGGGCGTCCGCCTCCGCCGTGGCGGGCCACCGGAGCACCCGTGGAGGGGCCTGGCCTCTGTGGGGGATCGGAGTGATCTCTCACACCACGGCTGGGACGAAGCCGCGAAAGGTGCCGTTGTCGCCGGGACGGTCGGGGGGACTCGTGGCGCGGGACTCAGGGTTCCCCATGCGGAGGCCCCCAGGCTCAGGCCCCTGGCAACGGACGGCTGAGCAAGCAGGCCCGGGCCCGGGCCTGGCTTTCGGGGCTGTCCCGGCCCCGGCTGCCGGTGCCAGGGAGGGGACCCCCGGAGGCTGAGGAGCGGGAGGCGTCGGCCTCCCCTGGGCCCGCCTCCCGGAGCTCCTCCTGGCGGTGCCGGAACGCGACGACACGGGATCCCGGACAGGACCCCGGGGGGGCGGCCCTGCAGCCCCCTGGTGCCCGAAGTGTGTTCGCCGGGCGTTTTCCGGCCAATTCTCACGAGCGTTCTGCCCAAATCTGGATCGATTTGGGCAGAACGCTCATGAGAATTGGCCGGCGTTGGGCAGCCCTGGTCAGCGCCCAGTGCCGCGTGGAGCAGGGCCCTTTCTCGCTCGGGGCATGGCACGGCCACCCGGATAACGAGTCGCGACGATGGGGCGCGGCAGGTGTCCCCGGCGCCGGGGAGTTTTCCCCGAGCAGAGTGGATGGAGGCGCCTTGGCCGGGCGTCCGCCTCCGCCGTGGCGGGCGGCCGGGGCGCACGTGGAGGGGGCTGGCCTCTGTGAGGGAACGGAGTGATCTCTCACTCCACGGCTGGGACGAACCCGCGAAAGGTGCCGTTGTCGCCGGGACGGTCGGGGGGACTCGTGGCGCGGGACTAAGGGTTCCCCATGCGGAGGCCCCCAGTCTCAGGCCCCTGGCAACGGACGGCTGAGCAAGCAGGCCCGGGCCCGGGCCCGGCTTTCGGGGCTGTCCCGGCCCCGGCGGCCGGCGCCAGGGAGGGGACCCCCGGAGGCTGAGGAGCGGGAGGCATCGGCCTCCCCGGGACCCGCCTTCCGGAGCTCCTCCTGGCAGTGCCGGAACGCGACGACACGCGATCCCGGACAGGGCCCCGGGGGGGCGGCCCTGCGGCCCTGTGGTGCCCGATGTGTGTTCGCCGGGCGTTTTCCGGCCAATTCTCACGAGCGTTCTGCGGGATCGATTTGGGCAGAACGCTCGTGAGAATTGGCCGGCGTTGGGCAGCCCTGGTCAGCGCCCAGTGCCGCGTGGAGCAGGGACATTTCTCGCTCGGGGCATGTCGCGGCCACCCGGAAAACGAGCCGCGACGATGGGGCGCGGCCAGCGGCCCCGGCGCCGCGGAGTTTTCCCCGAGCAGAGTGGATGGAGGCGCCGTGGCTGGGCGTCCGCCTCCGCCGTGCCGGGCGGCCGGGGCGCCCGTGGAGGGGGCTGGCCT
Source organism: Meles meles (assembly GCF_922984935.1). Classification (NCBI taxonomy): domain Eukaryota; kingdom Metazoa; phylum Chordata; class Mammalia; order Carnivora; family Mustelidae; genus Meles; species Meles meles. The sequence continues at coordinate 174,029 of NW_025721185.1, forward strand.
CTGTGGGGGAACGGAGTGATCTCTCACTCCACGGCTGGGACGAACCCGCGAAAGGTGCCGTTGTCGCCGGGACGGTCGGGGGGACTCGTGGCGCGGGACTCAGTGTTCCCCATGCGGAGGCCCCCAGGCTCAGGCCCCTGGCAACGGACGGCTGAGCAAGCAGGCCCGGGCCCGGGCCCGGCTTTCGGGGCTGGCCCGGCCCCGGCGGCCGGCGCCAGGGAGGGGACCCCCGGAGGCTGAGGAGCGGGAGGCGTCGGCCTCCCCGGGGCCCGCCTCCCGGAGCTCCTCCTGGCGGTGCCGGAACGCGACGACACGCGATCCCGGACAGGGCCCCGGGGGGGCGGCCCTGCGGCCCTGTGGTGCCCGAAGTGTGTTCGCCGGGCGTTTTCCGGCCAATTCTCACGAGCGTTCTGCCAAATCGGGATCGATTTGGGCAGAACGCTCGTGAGAATTGGCCGGCGTTGGGCAGCCCTGGTCAGCGCCCAGTGCCGCGTGGAGCAGGGCCCTTTCTCGCTCGGGGCATGGCGCGGCCACCCGGAAAACGAGCCGCGACGATGGGGCGCGGCCGGCGGCCCCGGCGCCGGGGAGTTTTCCCCGAGCAGAGTGGATGGAGGCGCCGTGGCCGGGCGTCCGCCTCCGACGTGGCGGGCGGCCGGGGCGCCCGTGGAGGGGGCTGGCCTCTGTGGGGGAACGGAGTGATCTCTCACTCCACGGCTGGGACGAAGCCGCGAAAGGCGCCGTTGTCGCCGGGACGGTCGGGGGGACTCGTGGCGCGGGACTCAGGGATCCCCTTGCGGAGGCCCCCAGGCTCATGCCCCTGGCAACGGAAGTCTGAGTAAGCAGGCCCGCGCCCGGGCCCGGCTTTCGGGGCTGGCCCGGCCCCAGCGGCCGGCGCCAGGGAGGGGACCCCCGGAGGCTGAGAAGCGGGAGGCGTCGGCCTCCCCGGGCCCCCCTCCCGTAGCTCCTCCTGGCGGTGCAGGAACGCGACGACACGCGATCCCGGACAGGGCCCCGGGGGAGCGGCCCTGAGGCCCTGTGGTGCCCGAAGTGTGTTCGCCAGGCGTTTTCTGGCCAATTCTCACGAGCGTTCTGCCCAAATTGGGATCGATTTGGGCAGAACGCTCGTGAGAATTGGCCGGCGTTGGGCAGCCCTGGTCAGCGACCAGTGCCGCGTGGAGCAGGGCCCTTTCTCGATCGGGACATGGCGCGGCCACCCGGAAAACGAGCCGCGACGATGTGGCGCGGCCGGAGGCCCCGCGCCGGGGAGTTTTCCCCGAGCAGAGTGGATGGAGGCGCCGTGGCCGGGCATCCGCCTCCGCCGTGGCGGGGGGCCGGGGCGCCCGTGGAGGGGGCTGGCCTCTGTGGGGGAATGAGTGATCTCTCACTCCACGGCTGGGACAAAGCGAGAAAGGTGCCGTTGTCGCCGGGACGGTCGGGGGGACTCGTGGCGCGGGACTCAGGGTTCCCCATGCGGAGGCCCCCAGGCTCAGGCCCCTGGCAACGGAAGGCTGAGCAAGCAGGCCCGGGACCGGGCCCGGATTTCGGGGCTGGCCCGGCAACAGCGGCCGGCGCCAGGGAGGGGAACCCCGGACGCTGAGGAGCGGGAGTCATCGGCCTCACCGGGGCCCGACTCCCGGAGCTCCTCCTGGCGGTGCTGGACGCGACGACACGCGATCCCGGACAGGGCCCCGGGGGGGCGGCCCTGCGGCCCTGTGGTGCCCGAAGTGTGTTCGCCGGGCGTTTTCCGGCCAATTCTCACGAGCGTTCTGCCCAAATCGGGATCGATTTGGGACGAACGCTCGTGAGAATTGGCTGGCGTTGGGCAGCCCTGGTGAGCGTCCAGGGCCACGTGGAGCAGGGCCCTTTCTCGCTCGGGGCATTTCGCGGCCACCCGGAAAACGAGCCGCGACGATGGGGCGCGGCCCGGCCGCCCAGGCGCCGGGGAGTTTTCCCCGAGCAGAGTGGATGGAGGCGCCGTGGCCGGGCGCCCGCCTCCGCCGTGGCGGGCGGCCGGGGCGTCCGTGGAGGGGGCTGGCCTCTGTGGGGGAACGGAGTGATCTCTCACTCCACGGCTGGGACGAAGCCGCGAAAGGTGCCGTTGTCGCCGCGACGGTCGGGGGGACTCGTGGCGCGGGACTCAGGGTTCCCCGTGCGGAGGCCCGCAAGCTCAGGCCCCTGGCAACGGAAGGCTGAGCAAGCAGGCCCGGGCCCGGGCCCGCCTTTTGGGGCTGGCCCGGCCCCAGCTGCCGGCGCCGGGGAGGGGTCCCCCAGAGGCTGAGGAGTGGGAGGCGTCGGCCTCCCCGGGGCCCGACTCCCGTAGCTCCTCCTGGCGGTGCCGGAACGCGACGAAACGCGATCCAGGACAGGGCCTCGGGGGGGCGGCCCTGCGGCCCTGTGGTGTCCGAAGTGTGTTCGCCGTGAGTTTTCCGGCCAATTCTCACGAGCGTTCTGCCAAAATCGAGATCGATTTGGGCAGAACGCTCATGAGAATTGGCCGGCGTTGGGCAGCCGAGGTCAGCGCCCAGTTCCGCGTGGAGCAGGGCCCTTTCTCGCTCGGGGCATGGCGCGGCCACCCGGAAAACGAGCCGCGACGATGGGACGCGGCCGGCGGCCCCGGCGCCGGGGAGTTTTCCCCGAGAAGAGTGGATGGAGGCGCCGTGGCCGGGCGTCCGCCTCCGCCGTGGCGGGCGGCCGGGGCGCCCGTGGAGGGGGCTGGCCTCTGGGGGGGAACGGAGTGATCTCTCACTCCACGGCGGGGACGAAGCCGCGAAAGGTGCCGTTGTCGCCGGACGGTCGGGGGGACTCGTGGCGCGGGACTCAGGGTTCCCCATGCGGAGGCCCCCAGGCTCAGGCCCCTGGCAACGGAAGGCTGAACAAGCAGGCCCGGGCCCGGGCCCGGGTTTCGGGGCTGTCCCAGCCCCGGTGGCCGGCGCCAGGGAGGGGACCCCCGGAGGCTGAGGAGCGGGAGGCGTCGGCCTCCCCGGGGCCCGCCTCCCGTAGCTCCTCCTGGCGGTGCCGGAACGCGACAACACGCGATCCCGGACAGGGCCCCGGGGGGGCGGCCCTGCGGCCCTGTGGTGCCCGAAGTGTGTTCGCCGGGCGTTTTCCTGCCAATTCTCACGAGCGTTCTGCCCAAATCGGGATCGATTTGGGCAGAACGCTCGTGAGAATTGGCCGACGTTGGGCAGCCCTGGTCAGCGCCCATTGCCGCGTGGAGCAGGGCCCTTTCTCGCTCGGGGCATGGCACGGCCACCCGGAAAACGAGCCGCGACGATGGGGCGCGGCCGGCGCCCCCGGCGCCGGGGAGTTTTCCCCCGAGCAGAGTGGATGGAGGCGCCGTGGCCGGGCGTCCGCCTCCGCCGTGGCGGGCCACCGGAGCACCCGTGGAGGGGCCTGGCCTCTGTGGGGGATCGGAGTGATCTCTCACACCACGGCTGGGACGAAGCCACGAAAGGTGCCGTTGTCGCCGGGACGGTCGGGGGGACTCGTGGCGCGGGACTCAGGGTTCCCCATGCGGAGGCCCCCAGGCTCAGGCCCCTGGCAACGGACGGCTGAGCAAGCAGGCCCGGGCCCGGGCCTGGCTTTCGGGGCTGTCCCGGCCCCGGCTGCCGGTGCCAGGGAGGGGACCCCCGGAGGCTGAGGAGCGGAAGGCGTCGGCCTCCCCTGGGCCCGCCTCCCGGAGCTCCTCCTGGCGGTGCCGGAACGCGACGACACGGGATCCCGGACAGGACCCCGGGGGGCGGCCCTGCAGCCCCCTGGTGCCCGAAGTGTGTTCGCCGGGCGTTTTCCGGCCAATTCTCACGAGCGTTCTGCCCAAATCGGGATCGATTTGGGCAGAACGCTCGTGAGAATTGGCCGGCGTTTGGCAGCCCTGGTCAGCGCCCAGTGCCCCGTGGAGCAGGGCCCTTTCTCGCTCGGGGCATGGCACGGCCACCCGGATAACGAGTCGCGACGATGGGGCGCGGCAGGTGGCCCCGGCGCCGGGGAGTTTTCCCCGAGCAGAGTGGATGGAGGCGCCGTGGCCGGGCGTCCGCCTCCGCCGTGGCGGGCGGCCGGGGCGCCCGTGGAGGGGGCTGGCCTCTGTGGGGGAACGGAGTGATCTCTCACTCCACGGCTGGGACGAACCCGCGAAAGGTGCCGTTGTCGCCGGGACGGTCGGGGGGACTCGTGGCGCGGGACTTAGGGTTCCCCATGCGGAGGCCCCCAGGCTCAGGCCCCTGGCAACGGACGGCTGAGCAAGCAGGCCCGGGCCCGGGCCCGGCTTTCGGGGCTGTCCCGGCCCCGGCGGCCGGCGCCAGGGAGGGGACCCCCGGAGGCTGAGGAGCGGGAGGCATCGGCCTCCCCGGGACCCGCCTTCCGGAGCTCCTCCTGGCAGTGCCGGAACGCGACGACACGCGATCCCGGACAGGGCCCCGGGGGGGCGGCCCTGCGGCCCTGTGGTGCCCGAAGTGTGTTCGCCGGGCGTTTTCCGGCCAATTCTCACGAGCGTTCTGCCCAAATCGGGATCGATTTGGGCAGAACGCTCGTGAGAATTGGCCGGCGTTGGGCAGCCCTGGTAAGCGCCCAGGGCCGCGTGGAGCAGGGACATTTCTCGCTCGGGGCATGTCGCGGCCACCCGGAAAACGAGCCGCGACGATGGGGCGCGGCCGGCGGCCCCGGCGCCACGGAGTTTTCCCCGAGCAGAGTGGATGGAGGCGCCGTGGCCGGGCGTCCGCCTCCGCCGTGCCGGGCGGCCGGGGCACCCGTGGAGGGGGCTGGCCTCTGTGGGGGAACGGAGTGATCTCTCACTCCACGGCTGGGACGAACCCGCGAAAGGTGCCGTTGTCGCCGGGACGGTCGGGGGGACTCGTGGCGCGGGACTCAGGGTTCCCCATGCGGAGGCCCCCAGGCTCAGGCCCCTGGCAACGGACGGCTGAGCAAGCAGGCCCGGGCCCGGGCCCGGCTTTCGGGGCTGGACCGGCCCCGGCGGCCGGCGCCAGGGAGGGGACCCCCGGAGCCTGAGGAGCGGGAGGCGTCGGCCTCCCCTGGGCCCGCCTCCCGGAACTCCTCCTGGCGGTGCCGGAATGCGACGACACGGGATCCCGGACAGGACCCCGGGGGGGCGGCCCTGCAGCCCCCTGGTGCCCGAAGTGTGTTCGCCGGGCGTTTTCCGGCCAATTCTCACGAGCGTTCTGCCCAAATCGGGATCGATTTGGGCAGAACGCTCGTGAGAATTGGCCGGCGTTGGGCAGCCCTGGTCAGCGCCCAGTGCCGCGTGGAGCAGGGCCCTTTCTCGCTCGGGGCATGGCACGGCCACCCGGATAACGAGTCGCGACGATGGGGCGCGGCAGGTGGCCCCGGCGCCGGGGAGTTTTCCCCGAGCAGAGTGGATGGAGGCGCCGTGGCCGGGCGTCCGCCTCCGCCGTGGCGGGCGGCCGGGGCGCCCGTGGAGGGGGCTGGGCTCTGTGGCGGAACGGAGTGATCTCTCACTCCACGGCTGGGACGAACCCGAGAAAGGTGCCGTTGTCGCCGGGACGGTCGGGGGGACTCGTGGCGCGGGACTAAGGGTTCCCCATGCGGAGGCCCCCAGGCTCAGGCCCCTGGCAACGGACGGCTGAGCAAGCAGGCCCGGGCCCGGGCACGGCTTTCGGGGCTGGCCCGGCCCCAGCGGCCGGCGCCAGGGAGGGGACCCCCGGAGGCTGAGGAGCGGGAGGCGTCGGCCTCCCCGGGGCCCGCCTCCCGGAGCTCCTCCTGGCGGTGCCGGAACGCGACGACACGCGATCCCGGACAGGGCCCCGGGGGGGCGGCCCTGCGGCCCTGTGGTGCCCGAAGTGTGTTCGCCGGGCGTTTTCCCGGCCAATTCTCACGAGCGTTCTGCCCAAATCGGGATCGATTTGGGCAGAACGCTCGTGAGAATTGGCCGGCGTTGGGCAGCCCTGGTCAGCGCCCAGTGCCGCGTGGAGCAGGGCCCTTTCTCGCTCGGGGCATGGCGCGGCCACCCGGAAAACGAGCCGCGACGATGGGGCGCGGCCGGTGGCCCCGGCGCCGGGGAGTTTTCCCCGAGCAGAGTGGATGGAGGCGCCGTGGCCGGGCGTCCGCCTCCGACGTGGCGGGCGGCCGGGGCGCCCGTGGAGGGGGCTGGCCTCTGTGGGGGAACGGAGTGATCTCTCACTCCACGGCTGGGACGAAGCCGCGAAAGGCGCCGTTGTCGCCGGGACGGTCGGGGGGGACTCGTGGCGCGGGACTCAGGGTTCCCCTTGCGGAGGCCCCCAGGCTCATGCCCCTGGCAACGGAAGTCTGAGCAAGCAGGCCCGCGCCCGGGCCCGGCTTTCGGGGCTGGCCCGGCCCCAGCGGCCGGCGCCAGGGAGGGGACCCCCCCGAGGCTGAGGAGCGGGAGGCGTCGGCCTCCCCGGGCCCCCCTCCCGTAGCTCCTCCTGGCGGTGCAGGAACGCGACGACACGCGATCCCGGACAGGGCCCCGGGGGAGCGGCCCTGAGGCCCTGTGGTGCCCGAAGTGTGTTCGCCAGGCGTTTTCTGGCCAATTCTCACGAGCGTTCTGCCCAAATTGGGATCGATTTGGGCAGAACGCTCGTGAGAATTGGCCGGCGTTGGGCAGCCCTGGTCAGCGACCAGTGCCGCGTGGAGCAGGGCCCTTTCTCGATCGGGACATGGCGTGGCCACCCGGAAAACGAGCCGCGACGATGTGGCGCGGCCGGAGGCCCCGCGCCGGGGAGTTTTCCCCGAGCAGAGTGGATGGAGGCGCCGTGGCCGGGCATCCGCCTCCGCCGTGGCGGGGGGCCGGGGCGCCCGTGGAGGGGGCTGGCCTCTGTGGGGGATCGGAGTGATCTCTTACACCACGGCTGGGACGAAGCCGCGAAAGGTGCCGTTGTCGCTGGGACGGTCGGGGGGACTCGTGGCGCGGGACTCAGGGTTCCCCATGCGGAGGCCCCCAGGCTCAGGACCCTGGCAACGGACGGCTGAGCAAGCAGGCCCGGGCCCGGGCCTGGCTTTCGGGGCTGTCCCGGCCCCGGCTGCCGGCGCCAGGGAGGGGACCCCCGGAGGCTGAGGAGCGGGAGGCGTCGGCCTCCCCTGGGCCCGCCTCCCGGAGCTCCTCCTGGCGGTGCCGGAACGCGACAACACGCGATCCCGGACAGGACCCGGGGGGGGCGGCCCTGCGGCCCTGTGGTGCCCGAAGTGTGTTCGCCGGGCGTTTTCCGGCCAATTCTCATGAGCGTTCTGCCCAAATCGGGATCGATTTGGGCAGGACGCTCGTGAGAATTGGCCGACGTTGGGCAGCCCTGGTCAGCGCCCATTGCCGCGTGGAGCAGGGCCCTTTCTCGCTCGGGGCATGGCGCGGCCACCCGGAAAACGAGCCGCGACGATGGGGCGCGGCCGGCGCCCCCGGCGCCGGGGAGTTTTCCCCGAGCAGAGTGGATGGAGGCGCCGTGGCCGGGCGTCCGCCTCCGCCGTGGCGGGCCACCGGAGCACCCGTGGAGGGGCCTGGCCTCTGTGGGGGATCGGAGTGATCTCTCACACCACGGCTGGGACGAAGCCGCGAAAGGTGCCGTTGTCGCCGGGACGGTCGGGGGGACTCGTGGCGCGGGACTCAGGGTTCCCCATGCGGAGGCCACCAGGCTCAGGCCCCTGGCAACGGACGGCTGAGCAAGCAGGCCCGGGCCCGGGCCTGGCTTTCGGGGCTGTCCCAGCCCCGGCTGCCGGTGCCAGGGAGGGGACCCCCGGAGGCTGAGGAGCGGGAGGCGTCGGCCTCCCCTGGGCCCGCCTCCCGGAGCTCCTCCTGGCGGTGCCGGAACGCGACGACACGGGATCCCGGACAGGACCCCGGGGGGCGGCCCTGCAGCCCCCTGGTGCCCGAAGTGTGTTCGCCGGGCGTTTTCCGGCCAATTCTCACGAGCGTTCTGCCCAAATCGGATCGATTTGGGCAGAACGCTCGTGAGAATTGGCCGGCGTTGGGCAGCCCTGGTCAGCGCCCAGTGCCGCGTGGAGCAGGGCCCTTTCTCGCTCGGGGCATGGCACGGCCACCCGGATAACGAGTCGCGACGATGGGGCGCGGCCGGCGGCCCCGGCGCCGGGGAGTTTTCCCCGAGCAGAGTCGATGGAGGCGCCGTGGCCGGGCGTCCGCCTCCGCCGTGCCGGGCGGCCGGGGCGCCCGTGGAGGGGGCTGGCCTCTGTCGGGGAACGGAGTGATCTCTCACTCCACGGCTGGGACGAAGCCGAGAAAGGTGCCGTTGTCGCCGGGACGGTCGGGGGGACTGGAGGCGCAGGACTCTGGGTTCCCCATGCGGAGGCCCCCAGGCTCAGGCCCCTGGCAACGGAAGGCTGAGCAACCAGGCCCGGGCCCGGGCCCGGCTTTCGGGTCTGGCCCGGCCCCGGCGGCCGGCGCCAGGGAGGGGACCCCCGGAGGCTGAGGAACGGGAGGCGTCGGCCTCCCCGGGGCCCGCCTCCCGGAGCTCCTCCTGGCGGTGCCGGAACGCGACGACACGCGATCCCGGACAGGGCCCCGGGGGGGCGGCCCTGCGGCCCTGTGGTGCCCGAAGTGTGTTCGCCGGGCGTTTTCCGGCCTATTCTCACGAGCGTTCTGCCCAAATCGGGATCGATTTGGGCAGAACGCTCGTGAGAATTGGCCGGCGTTGGGCAGCCCTGGTCAGCTCCCAGTGCCGCGTGGATCAGGGCCCTTTCTCGCTCGGGGTATGGCGCGGCCACCCGGAAAACGAGCCGCGACGATGGGGCGCGGCCGGCGGCCCCGGCGCCGGGGAGTTTTCCCCGAGCAGAGTGGATGGAGGCGCCGTGGGCGGGCGTCCGCCTCTGCCGTGGCGGGCGGCCGGGGCGCCCGTAGAGGGGGCTGGCCTCTATGGGGGAACGGAGTGATCTCTCATTCCACGGCTGGGACGAAGCCGCGAAAGGTGCCGTTGTCGCCGTGACGGTCGGGGGGACTCGTGGCGCGGGCCTCAGGGTTCCCCATGCGGAGGCCCCCAGGCTCAGGCCCCTGGCAACGGAAGGCTGAGCAAGCAGACCCGGGCCCGGGCCTGGCTTTCGGGGCTGTCCCGGCCCCGGCTGCCGGCGCCAGGGAGGGGACCCCCGGTGGCTGAGGAGCGGGAGGCGTCGGCCTCCCCTGGGCCCGCCTCCCGGAGCTCCTCCTGGCGGTGCCGGAACGCGACGACACGGGATCCCGGACAGGACCCCGGGGGGGCGGCCCTGCAGCCCCCTGTTGCCCGAAGTGTGTTCGCCGGGCGTTTTCCGGCCAATTCTCACGAGCGTTCTGCCCAAATCGGGATCGATTTGGGCAGAACGCTCGTGAGAATTGGCCGGCGTTGGGCAGCCCTGGTCAGCGCCCAGTGCCGCGTGGAGCAGGGCCCTTTCTCGCTCGGGGCATGGCGCGGCCACCCGGAAAATGAGCCGCGACGATGGGGCGCGGCCGGCGGCCCCGGCGCCGGGGAGTTTTTCCCGAGCAGAGTGGATGGAGGCGCCGTGGCCGGGCGTCCGCCTCCGCCGTGGCGGGCGGCCGGGGCGCCCGTGGAGGGGGCTGGCCTCTGGGGGGGAACGGAGTGATCTCTCACACCACGGCTGGGACGAAGCCGCGAAAGGTGCCGTTGTCGCCGGGACGGTCGGGGGGACTCGAGGCGCAGGACTCAGGGTTCCCCATGCGGAGGCCCCCAGGCTCAGGCCCCTGGCATCGGAAGGCTGAGCAAGCAGGCCCGGGCCCGGGCCCGGATTTCGGGGCTGGCCCGGCCCCAGCGGCCGGCGCCAGGGAGGGGACCCCCGGAGGCTGAGGAGCGTGAGGCGTCGGCCTCCCCGGGGCCCGCCTCCCGGAGCTCCTCCTGGAGGTGCCGGAACTCGACGACACGGGATCCCGGACAGGACCCCGGGGGCGCGGCCCTGCAGCCCCCTGGTGCCCGAAGTGTGTTCGCCGGGCGTTTTCCGGCCAATTCTCACGAGCGTTCTGCCCAAATCGGGATCGATTTGGGCAGAACGCTCGTGAGAATTGGCCGACGTTGGGCAGCCCTGGTCAGCGCCCAGTGCCACGTGGAGCAGGGCCCTTTCTCGCTCGGGGCATGGCACGGCCACCCGGATAACGAGTCGCGACGATGGGGCGCGGCAGGTGGCCTCGGCGCCGGGGAGTTTTCCCCTAGCAGATTGGATGGAGGCGCCGTGGCCGGGCGTCCGCCTCCGCCGTGGCGGGCGGCCGGGGCGCCCGTGGAGGGGGCTGGCCTCTGTGAGGGAACGGAGTGATCTCTCACTCCCCGGCTGGGACGAACCCGCAAAAGGTGCCGTTGTCGCCGGGACGGTCGGAGGGACTCGTGGTGCGGGACTAAGGGTTCCCCATGCGGAAGCCCCCAGGCTCAGGCCCCTGGCAACGGACGGCTGAGCAAGAAGGCCCGGGCCCGGGCACGGCTTTCGGGGCTGGCCCGGCCACGGTGGCCGGCGCCAGGGAGGGGACCCCCGGAGGCTGAGGAGCGGGCGGCGTCGGCCTCCCTGGGGCCCGCCTCCCGGAGCTCTTCCTGGCGGTGCCGGAACGCGACGACACGCGATCCCGGACAGGGCCCCGGGGGGGCGGCCCTGCGGCCCTGTGGTGCCCGAAGTGTGTTCGCCGGGCGTTTTCCGGCCAATTCTCACGAGCGTTCTGCCCAAATCGGGATCGATTTGGGCAGAACGCTCGTGAGAATTGGCCGGCGTTGGGCAGCCCTGGTTAGCGCCCAGTGCCGCGTGGAGCAGGGACATTTCTCGCTCGGGGCATGGCGCGGCCACCCGGAAAACGAGCCGCGACGATGGGGCGCGGCCGGCGGCCCCGGCGCCGGGGAATTTTTCCCGAGCAGAATGGATGGAGGCGCCGTGGCCGGGCGTCCGCCTCCGCCGTGGTGGGCGGCCGGGGCGCCCGTGGAGGGGGCTGGCCTCTGTGGGGGAACGGAGTGATCTCTCACTCCACGGCTGGGACGAAGCCGCGAAAGGTGCCGTTGTCGCCGGGACGGTCGGGGGGACTCGTGGCGCGGGACTCAGGGTTCCCCATGCGGAGGCCCCCAGGCTCAGGCCCCTGGCAACGGACGGCTGAGCAAGCAGGCCCGGGCCCGGGCCTGGCGTTCGGGGCTGTCCCGGCCCCGGCTGCCAGCGCCAGGGAGGGGACCCCCGGAGGCTGAGGAGCGGGAGGCGTCGGCCTCCCCTGGGCCCGCCTCCCGGAACTCCTCCTGGCGGTGCTGGAATGCGACGACACGGGATCCCGGACAGGACCCCGGGGGGGCGGCCCTGCAGCTCCCTGGTGCCCGAAGTGTGTTCGCCGGGCGTTTACCGGCCAATTCTCACGAGCGTTCTGCCCAAATCGGGATCGATTTGGGCAGAACGCTCGTGAGAATTGGCCGGCGTTGGGCAGCCCTGGTCAGCGCCCAGTGCCGCGTGGAGCAGGGCCCTTTCTCGCTCGGGGCATGGCACGGCCACCCGGATAACGAGTCGCGACGATGGGGCGCGGCAGGTGGCCCCGGCGCCGGGGAGTTTTCCCCGAGCAGAGTGGATGGAGGCGCCGTGGCCGGGCGTCCGCCTCCGCCGTGGCGGGCGGCCGGGGCGCCCGTGGAGGGGGCTGGCCTCTGTGGGGGAACGGAGTGATCTCTCACTCCACGGCTGGGACGAACCCGAGAAAGGTGCCGTTGTCGCCGGGACGGTCGGGGGGACTCGTGGCGCGGGACTAAGGTTTCCCCAAGCGGAGGCCCCCAGGCTCAGGCCCCTGGCAACGGACGGCTGAGCAAGCAGGCCCGGGCCCGGGCCCGGCTTTCGGGGCTGTCCCGGCCCCGGCGGCCGGCGCCAGGGAGGGGACCCCCGGAGGCTGAGGAGCGGGCGGCGTCGGCCTCCCCGGGGCCCGCCTCCCGGAGCTCCTCCTGGCGGTGCCGGAACGCGACGACACGCGATCCCGGACAGGGCCCCGGGGGGGCGGCCCTGCGGCCCTGTGGTGCCCGACGTGTGTTCGCCGGGCGTTTTCCGGCCAATTCTCACGAGCGTTCTGCCCAAATCGGGATCGATTTGGGCAGAACGCTCGTGAGAATTGGCCGGCGTTGGGCAGCCCTGGTCAGCGCCCAGTGCCGCGTGGAGCCGGGACATTTCTCGCTCGGGGCATGGCGCGGCCACCCGGAAAACGAGCCGCGACGATGTGGCGCAGCCGGCGGCCCCGGCGCCGGGGAATTTTTCCCGAGCAGAATGGATGGAGGCGCCGTGGCCGGGCGTCCGCCTCCGCCGTGGTGGGCGGCCGGGGCGCCCGTGGAGGGGGCTGGCCTCTGTGGGGGAACGGAGTGATCTCTCACTCCACGGCTGGGACGAATCCGCGAAAGGTGCCGTTGTCGCCGGGACGGTCGGTGGGACTCGTGGCGCGGGACTCAGGGTTCCCCATGCGGAGGCCCCCAGGCTCAGGCCCCTGGCAACGGAAGGCTGAGCAAGCAGTCCCGGGCCCGGGCCCGGATTTAGGGGCTGGCCCGGCCCCGGCGGCCGGCGCCAGGGAGGGGACCCCCGGAGGCTGAGGAGCGGGAGGCGTCGGCCTCCCCGGGGCCCGCCTCCCGGAGCTCCTCCTGGCGGTGCCGGAACGCGACGACACGCGATCCCGGACAGGGCCCCGGGGGGGCGACCCTGCGGCCCTGTGGTGCCCGAAGTGTGTTTGCCGGGCGTTTTCCGGCCAATTCTCACGAGCGTTCTGCCCAAATCGGGATCGATTTGGGCAGAACGCTCGTGAGAATTGGCCGGCGTTGGGCAGCCCTGGTCAGCGCCCAGTGCCGCGTGGAGCAGGGACATTTCTCGCTCGTGGCATGGCGCGGCCACCCGGAAAACGAGCCGCGACGATGGGGCGCGGCTGGCGGCCCCGGCGCCGGGGAATTTTTCCCGAGCAGAATGGATGGAGGCGCCGTGGCCGGGCGTCCGCCTCCGCCGTGGTGGGCGGCCGGGGCGCCCGTGGAGGGGGCTGGCCTCTGTGGGGGAACGGAGTGATCTCTCACTCCACGGCTGGGACGAAGCCGCGAAAGTTGCCGTTGTCGCCGGGACGGTCGGTGGGACTCGTGGCGCGGGACTCAGGGTTCCCCATGCGGAGGCCCCCAGGCTCAGGCCCCTGGCAACGGAAGGCTGAGAAAGCAGTCCCGGGCCCGGGCCCGGCTTTAGGGGCTGGCCCGGCCCCGGCGGCCGGCGCCAGGGAGGGGACCCCCGGAGGCTGAGGAGCGGGAGGCGTCGGCCTCCCCGGGGCCCGCCTCCCGGAGCTCCTCCTGGCGGTGCCGGAACGCGACGACACGCGATCCCGGACAGGGCCCCGGGGGGGCGGCCCTGCGGCCCTGTGGTGCCCGAAGTGTATTCACCGGGCGTTTTCCGGCCAATTCTCACGAGCGTTCTGCCCAAATCGGGATCGATTTGGGCAGAACGGTCGTGAGAATTGGCCGGCGTTGGGCAGCCCTGGTCAGCGCCCAGTTCCGCGTGGAGCAGGGCCCTTTCTCGCTCGGGGCATGGCGCGGCCACCCGGAAAACGAGCCGCGACGATGGGGCGCGGCCGGCGTCCCCGGCGTCGGGGAGTTTTCCCCGAGCAGAGTGGATGGAGGCGCCGTGGCCGGGCGTCCGCCTCCGCCGTGGCGGGCCGCCGGGGCGCCCGTGGAGGGGGCTGGCCTCTGTGGGGGATCGGAGTGATCTCTTACACCACGGCTGGGACGAAGCCGCGAAAGGTGCCGTTGTCGCCGGGACGGTAGGGGGGACTCGTGGCGCGGGACTCAGGGTTCCCCATGCGGAGGCCCCCAGGCTCAGGCCCCTGGCAACGGACGGCTGAGCAAGCAGGCCCGGGCCCGGGCCTGGCTTTCGGGGCTGTCCCGGCCCCGGCTGCCGGCGCCAGGGAGGGGACCCCCGGAGGCTGAGGAGCGGGAGGCGTCGGCCTCCCCTGGGCCTGCCTCCCGGAACTCCTCCTGGCGGTGCCGGAATGCGACGACACGGGATCCCGGACAGGACCCCGGGGGGGCGGCCCTGCAGCCCCCTGGTGCCCGAAGTGTGTTCGCCGGGCGTTTTCCGGCCAATTCTCACGAGCGTTCTGCCCAAATCGGGATCGATTTGGGCAGAACGCTCGTGAGAATTGGCCGGCGTTGGGCAGCCCTGGTCAGCGCCCAGTGCCGCGTGGAGCAGGGACATTTCTCGCTCGGGGCATGGCGCGGCCACCCGGAAAACGAGCCGCGACGATGGGGCGCGGCTGGCGGCCCCCGGCGCCGGGGAATTTTTCCCGAGCAGAATGGATGGAGGCGCCGTGGCCGGGCGTCCGCCTCCGCCGTGGTGGGCGGCCGGGGCGCCCGTGGAGGGGGCTGGCCTCTGTGGGGGAACGGAGTGATCTCTCACTCCACGGCTGGGACGAAGCCGCGAAAGTTGCCGTTGTCGCCGGGACGGTCGGTGGGACTCGTGGCGCGGGACTCAGGGTTCCCCATGCGGAGGCCCCCAGGCTCAGGCCCCTGGCAACGGAAGGCTGAGCAAGCAGTCCCGGGCCCGGGCCCGGCTTTAGGGGCTGGCCCGGCCCCGGCGGCTGGCGCCAGGGAGGGGACCCCCGGAGGCTGAGGAGCGGGAGGCGTCGGCCTCCCCGGGGCCCGACTCCCGGAGCTCCTCCTGGCGGTGCCGGAACGCGACGACACGCGATCCCGGACAGGGCCCCGGGGGGGCGGCTCTGCGGCCCTGTGGTGCCCGAAGTGTATTCACCGGGCGTTTTCCGGCCAATTCTCACGAGCGTTCTGCCCAAATCGGGATCGATTTGGGCAGAACGGTCGTGAGAATTGGCCGGCGTTGGGCAGCCCTGGTCAGCGCCCAGTTCCGCGTGGAGCAGGGCCCTTTCTCGCTCGGGGCATGGCGCGGCCACCCGGAAAACGAGCCGCGACGATGGGGCGCAGCCGGCGTCCCCGGCGCCGGGGAGTTTTCCCCGAGCAGAGTGGATGGAGGCGCCGTGGCCGGGCGTCCGCCTCCGCCGTGGCGGGCCGCCGGGGCGCCCGTGGAGGGGGCTGGCCTCTGTGGGGGATCGGAGTGATCTCTTACACCACGGCTGGGACGAAGCCGCGAAAGGTGCCGTTGTCGCCGGGACGGTCGGGGGGACTCGTGGCGCGGGACTCAGTGTTCCCCATGCGGAGGCCCCCAGGCTCAGGCCCCTGGCAACGGAGGGCTGAGCAAGCAGGCCCGGGCCCGGGCCTGGCTTTCGGGGCTGTCCCGGCCCCGGCTGCCGGCGCCAGGGAGGGGACCCCCGGAGGCTGAGGAGCGGGAGGCGTCGGCCTCCCCTGGGCCTGCCTCCCGGAACTCCTCCTGGCGGTGCCGGAATGCGACGACACGGGATCCCGGACAGGACCCCGGGGGGGCGGCCCTGCAGCCCCCTGGTGCCCGAAGTGTGTTCGCCGGGCGTTTTCCGGCCAATTCTCACGAGCGTTCTGCCCAAATCGGGATCGATTTGGGCAGAACGCTCGTGAGAATTGGCCGGCGTTGGGCAGCCCTGGTCAGCGCCCAGTGCCGCGTGGAGCAGGGCCCTTTCTCGCTCGGGGCATGGCACGGCCACCCGGATAACGAGTCGCGACGATGGGGCGCGGCAGGTGGCCCCGGCGCCGGGGAGTTTTCCCCGAGCAGAGTGGATGGAGGCGCCGTGGCCGGGCGTCCGCCTCCGCCGTGGCGGGCGGCCGGGGCGCCCGTGGAGGGGGCTGGCCTCTGTGGGGGAACGGAGTGATCTCTCACTCCACGGCTGGGACGAAGCCGCGAAAGGTGCCGTTGTCGCCGGGACGGTCGGGGGGACTCGTGGCGCGGGACTAAGGGTTACCCATGCGGAGGCCCCCAGGCTCAGGCCCCTGGCAACGGACGGCTGAGCAAGCAGGCCCGGGCCCGGGCCCGGCTTTCGGGGCTGGCCCGGCCCCGGCGGCCGGCGCCAGGGAGGGGACCCCCGGAGGCTGAGGAGCGGGAGGCATCGGCCTCCCCGGGACCCGCCTTCCGGAGCTCCTCCTGGCAGTGCCGGAACGCGACGACACGCGATCCCGGACAGGGCCCCGGGGGGGCGGCCCTGCGGCCCTGTGGTGCCCGAAGTGTGTTCGCCGGGCGTTTTCCGGCCAATTCTCACGAGCGTTCTGCCCAAATCGGGATCGATTTGGGCAGAACGCTCGTGAGAATTGGCCGGCGTTGGGCAGCCCTGGTCAGCGCCCAGTGCCGCGTGGAGCAGGGCCCTTTCTCGCTCGGGGCATGGCGCGGCCACCCGGAAAACGAGCCGCGACGATGGGGCGCGGCCGGCGGCCCCGGCGCCGGGGAGTTTTCCCCGAGCAGAGTGGATGGAGGCGCCGTGGCCGGGCGTCCGCCTCCGACGTGGCGGGCGGCCGGGGCGCCCGTGGAGGGGGCTGGCCTCTGTGGGGGAACGGAGTGATCTCTCACTCCACGGCTGGGACGAAGCCGCGAAAGGCGCCGTTGTCGCCGGGACGGTCGGGGGGACTCGTGGCGCGGGACTCAGGGATCCCCTTGCGGAGGCCCCCAGGCTCATGCCCCTGGCAACGGAAGTCTGAGTAAGCAGGCCCGCGCCCGGGCCCGGCTTTCGGGGCTGGCCCGGCCCCAGCGGCCGGCGCCAGGGAGGGGACCCCCGGAGGCTGAGGAGCGGGAGGCGTCGGCCTCCCCGGGCCCCCCTCCCGTAGCTCCTCCTGGCGGTGCAGGAACGCGACGACACGCGATCCCGGACAGGGCCCCGGGGGAGCGGCCCTGAGGCCCTGTGGTGCCCGAAGTGTGTTCGCCAGGCGTTTTCTGGCCAATTCTCACGAGCGTTCTGCCCAAATTGGGATCGATTTGGGCAGAACGCTCGTGAGAATTGGCCGGCGTTGGGCAGCCCTGGTCAGCGACCAGTGCCGCGTGGAGCAGGGCCCTTTCTCGATCGGGACATGGCGCGGCCACCCGGAAAACGAGCCGCGACGATGTGGCGCGGCCGGAGGCCCCGCGCCGGGGAGTTTTCCCCGAGCAGAGTGGATGGAGGCGCCGTGGCCGGGCATCCGCCTCCGCCGTGGCGGGGGGCCGGGGCGCCCGTGGAGGGGGCTGGCCTCTGTGGGGGAATGAGTGATCTCTCACTCCACGGCTGGGACAAAGCGAGAAAGGTGCCGTTGTCGCCGGGACGGTCGGGGGGACTCGTGGCGCGGGACTCAGGGTTCCCCATGCGGAGGCCCCCAGGCTCAGGCCCCTGGCAACGGAAGGCTGAGAAAGCAGGCCCGGGACCGGGCCCGGATTTCAGGGCTGGCCCGGCCCCAGGGTCCGTCGCCAGGGAGGGGACCCCCGGAGGCTGAGGAGCGGGAGGCGTCGGCCTCCCCGGGGCCCGCCTCCCGGAGCTCCTCCTGGCGGTGCCGGAACGCGACGACACGCGATGCCGGACAGGGCCCCGGGGGGGCGGCCCTGCGGCCCTGTGGTGCCCGAAGTGTGTTCGCCGGGCGTTTTCCGGCCAATTCTCACGAGCGTTCTGCCCAAATCGGGATCGATTTGGGCAGAACGCTCGTGAGAATTGGCCGGCGTTGGGCAGCCCTGGTCAGCGACCAGGGCCGCGTGGAGCAGGGCCCTTTCTCGCTCGGGGCATGTCGCGGCCAAACGGAAAACGAGCCGTGACGATGGGGCGCCGCCGGCGGCCCCGGCGCCGGGGAGTTTTCCCCGAGCAGAGTGGATGGAGGGGCCGTGGCCGGGAGTCCGCGTCCTCCGTGGCGGGCGGCCGGGGCGCCCGTGGATGGGGCTGGCCTCTGTGGGGGAATGGAGTGATCTCTCACTCCACGGATGGGACGAAGCCGCGAAAGGTGCCGTTGTCGCCGGGACGGTCGGGGGGACTCGTGGCGCGGGACTCAGGGTTCCCCATGCGGAGGCCTCCAGGCTCAGGCCCTTGGCAAAGGAAGGCTGAGCAAGCAGGCCCGGGCCCGGGCCCGGCTTTCGGGGCTGGCCCGGCCCCAGCGGCCGGCGCCAGGGAGGGGACCCCCGGAGGCTGAGGAGCGGGAGGCGTCGGCCTCCCCGGGGCCCGCCTCCCGGAGCTCCTCCTGGCGGTGCCGGAACGCGACGACACGCGATCCAGGACAGAGCCCCTGGGGGGCGGCCCTGCGGCCCTGTGGTGCCCGAAGTGTGTTCGCCGGGCGTTTTCCGGCCAATTCTCACGAGCGTTTTGCCCAAATCGGGATCGATTTGGGCAGAACGCTCGTGAGAATTGGCCGGCGTTGGGCAGCCCTGGTCAGCGCCCAGTGCCGCGTGGAGCAGGGCCCTTTCTCGCTCGGGGCATATCGCGGCCATCCGGAAAACGAGCCGCGACGATGGGGCGCGGACGGCGGCCCCGGCGCTGGGGAGTCTTCCCCGAGCAGAGTGGATGGAGGCGCCGTGGACGGTCGTCCGCCTCCGCCGTGGCGGGCCGCCGGGGCGCCCGTGGAGGGGGCTGGCCTCTGTGGGGAACGGAGTGATCTCTCACTCCACGGCTGGGACGAAGCCAAGAAAGGTGCCGTTGTCGCCGGGACGGTCGGGGGGACTCGAGGCGCAGGACACAGGGTTCCCCATGCGGAGGCCCCCAGGCTAAGGCCCCTGGCAACGGAAGGCTGAGCAAGCAGGCCCGGGACCGGGCCCGGATTTCGGGGCTGGCCCGGCCCCAGCGGCCGGCACCAGGGAGGGGAACCCCGGACGCTGAGGAGCGGGAGGCATCGGCCTCACCGGGGCCCGCCTCCCGGAACTCCTCCTGGCGGTGCCGTAACGCGACGCCACGCGATCCCGGACAGGGCCCCGGGGGGGCGGCCCTGCGGCCCTGTGGTGCCCGAAGTGTGTTCGCCAGGCGTTTTCCGGCCAATTCTCACGAGCGTTCTGCCCAAATCGGGATCGATTTGGGCAGAACGCTCGTGAGAATTGGCCGGCGTTGGGCAGCCCTGGTCAGCGCCCAGTGCCGCGTGGAGCAGGGCCCTTTCTCGCTCGGGGCATGGCGCGGCCACCCGGAAAACGAGCCGCGACGATGGGGCGCGGCCGGCGGCCCCGGCGCCGGGGAGTTTTCCCCGAGCAGAGTGGATGGAGGCGCCGTGGCCGGGCGTCCGCCTCCGCCGTGGCGGGCCGCCGGGGCGCCCGTGGAGGGGGCTGGCCTCTGTGGGGGATCGGAGTGATCTCTCACACCACGGCTGGGACGAAGCCGCGAAAGGTGCCGTTGTCGCCGGGACGGTCGGGGGGACTCGTGGCGTGGGACTCAGGGTTCCCCGTGCGGAGGCCCCCAGGCTCAGGCCCCTGGCAACGGAAGGCTGAGCAAGCAGGCCCGGGACCGGGCCCGGATTTCGGGGCTGGCCCGGCCCCAGCGGCCGGCGCCAGGGAGGGGAACCCCGGACGCTGAGGAGCGGGAGGCATCGGCCTCACCGGGGTCCGCCTCCCGGAGCTCCGCCTGGCGGTGCCGGAACGCGACGACACGCGATCCCGGACAGGGCCCCGGGGGGGCGGCCCTGCGGCCCTGTGGTGCCCGAAGTGTGTTCGCCGGGCGTTTTCCGGCCAATTCTCACGAGCGTTCTGCCCAAATCGGGATCGATTTGGGCAGAACGCTTGTGAGAATTGGCCGGCGTTGGGCAGCCCTGGTCAGCGCCCAGTGCCGCGTGGAGCAGGGCCCTTTCTCGCTCGGGGCATGGCGCGGCCACCCGGAAAACGAGCCGCGATGATGGGGCGCGGCCGGCGGCCCCGGCGCCGGGGAGTTTTCCCCGAGCAGAGTGGATGGAGGCGCCGTGGCCGGGCGTCCGCCTCCTCCGTGGCGGGCGGCCGGGGCGCCCGTGGAGGGGGCTGGCCTCTGTGTGGGAACGGAGTGATCTCTCACTCCACGGCTGGGACGAAGCCGCGAAAGGTGCCGTTGTCGCCGGGCCGGTCGGGGGGACTCGTGGCGCGGGACTCAGGGTTCCCCATGCGGAGGCCCCCAGGCTCAGGCCCCTGGCAACGGACGGCTGAGCAAGCAGGCCCGGGCCCGGGCCCGGCTTTCGGGGCTGGCCCGGCCCCAGCGGCCGGCGCCAGGGAGGGGACCCCCGGAGGCTGAGGAGCGGGAGGCGTAGGCCTCCCCGGGGCCCACCTCCCGGAGCTCCTCCTGTCGGTGCCGGAACGCGACGACACGCGATCCCGGACAGGGCCCCGGGGGGGCGGCCCTGCGGCCCTGTGGTGCCCGAAGTGTGTTCGCCGGGCGTTTTCCGGCCAATTCTCACGAGCGTTCTGCCCAAATCGGGATCGATTTGGGCAGAACGCTCGTGAGAATTGGCCGGCGTTGGGCAGCCCTGGTCAGCGCCCAGTGCCGCGTGGAGCAGGGCCCTTTCTCGCTCGGGGCATGGCGCGGCCACCCGGAAAACGAGCCGCGACGATGGGGCGCGGCCGGCGGCCCCGGCGCCGGGGAGTTTTCCCCGAGCAGAGTGGATGGAGGCGCCGTGGCCGGGCGTCCGCCTCCGCCGTGGCGGGCCGCCGGGGCGCCCGTGGAGGGGGCTGGCCTCTGTGGGGGATCGGAGTGATCTCTCACACCACGGATGGGACGAAGCCGCGAAAGGTGCCGTTGTCGCCGGGACGGTCGGGGGGACTCGTGGCGCGGGACTCAGGGTTCCCCATGCGGAGGCCCCCAGGCTCAGGCCTCTGGCAACGGAAGGCTGAGCAAGCAGGCCCGGGCCCGGGCCCGGCTTTCGGGGCTGGCCCGGCCCCGGCGGCCGGCGCCAGGGAGGGGACCCCCGGAGGCTGAGGAGCGGGAGGCGTCGGCCTCCCCGGGCCCCGCCTCCCGGAGCTCCTCCTGGCGGTGCCAGAACGCGACGACACGCGATCCCAGACAGGGCCCCGTGGGGGCGGCCCTGCTGCCCTGTGGTGCCCGAAGTGTGTTCGCCGGGTGTTTTCCGGCCAATTCTCACGAGCGTTCTGCCCAAATCGGGATCGATTTGGGCAGAACGCTCGTGAGAATTGGCCGGCGTTGGGCAGCCCTGGTTAGCGCACAGTGCCGCGTGGAGCAGGGCCCTTTCTCGCTCGGGGCATGGCGCGGCCACCCGGAAAACGAGCCGCGACGATGGGGCGCGGCCGGCGGCCCCGGCGCCGGGGAGTTTTCCCCGAGCAGAGTGGATGGAGGCGCCGTGGCCGGGCGTCCGCCTCCGCCGTGCCGAGCGGCCGGGGCGCCCGTGGAGGGGGCTGGCCTCTGTCGGGGAACGGAGTGATCTCTCACTCCACGGCTTGGACGAAGCCGAGAAAGGTGCCGTTGTCGCCGGGACGGTCGGGGGGACTCGATGCGCAGGACACAGGGTTCCCCATGCGGAGGCCCCCAGGCTCAGGCCCCTGGCAACGGAAGGCTGAGCAAGCAGGCCCGGGACCGGGCCCGGATTTCGGGGCTGGCCCGGCAACAGCGGCCGGCGCCAGGGAGGGGAACCCCGGACGCTGAGGAGCGGGAGTCATCGGCCTCACCGGGGCCCGACTCCCGGAGCTCCTCCTGGCGGTGCCGGAACGCGACGACACGCGATCCCGGACAGGGCCCCGGGGGGGCGGCCCTGCGGCCCTGTGGTGCCCGAAGTGTGTTCGCCGGGCGTTTTCCGGCCAATTCTCACGAGCGTTCTGCCCAAATCGGGATCGATTTGGGACGAACGCTCGTGAGAATTGGCTGGCGTTGGGCAGCCCTGGTGAGCGTCCAGGGCCACGTGGAGCAGGGCCCTTTCTCGCTCGGGGCATTTCGCGGCCACCCGGAAAACGAGCCGCGACGATGGGGCGCGGCCGGCCGCCCAGGCGCCGGGGAGTTTTCCCCGAGCAGAGTGGATGGAGGCGCCGTGGCCGGGCGCCCGCCTCCGCCGTGGCGGGCGGCCGGGGCGCCCGTGGAGGGGGCTGGCCTCTGTGGGGGAACGGAGTGATCTCTCACTCCACGGCTGGGACGAAGCCGCGAAAGGTGCCGTTGTCGCCGCGACGGTCGGGGGGATTCGTGGCGCGGGACTCAGGGTTCCCCGTGCGGAGGCCCGCAAGCTCAGGCCCCTGGCAACGGAAGGCTGAGCAAGCAGGCCCGGGCCCGGGCCCGCCTTTTGGGGCTGGCCCGGCCCCAGCTGCCGGCGCCGGGGAGGGGTCCCCAAGAGGCTGAGGAGTGGGAGGCGTCGGCCTCCCCGGGTCCAGACTCCCGTAGCTCCTCCTGGCGGTGCCGGAACGCGACGAAACGCGATCCAGGACAGGGCCTCGGGGGGGCGGCCCTGCGGCCCTGTGGTGTCCGAAGTGTGTTCGCCGTGAGTTTTCCGGCCAATTCTCACGAGCGTTCTGCCAAAATCGAGATCGATTTGGGCAGAACGCTCATGAGAATTGGCCGGCGTTGGGCAGCCGAGGTCAGCGCCCAGTTCCGCGTGGAGCAGGGCCCTTTCTCGCTCGGGGCATGTCGCGGCCACCCGGAAAACGAGCCGCGACGATGGGACGCGGCCGGCGGCCCCGGCGCCGGGGAGTTTTCCCCGAGAAGAGTGGATGGAGGCGCCGTGGCCGGGCGTCCGCCTCCGCCGTGGCGGGCGGCCGGGGCGCCCGTGGAGGGGGCTGGCCTCTGGGGGGGAACGGAGTGATCTCTCACTCCACGGCTGGGACGAAGCCGCGAAAGGTGCCGTTGTCGCCGGGACGGTCGGGGGGACTCGTGGCGCGGGACTCAGGGTTCCCCATGCGGAGGCCCCCAGGCTCAGGCCCCTGGCAACGGAAGGCTGAACAAGCAGGCCCGGGCCCGGGCCCGGCTTTCGGGGCTGTCCCAGGCCCGGTGGCCGGCGCCAGGGAGGGGACCCCCGGAGGCTGAGGAGCGGGAGGCGTCGGCCTCCCCGGGGCCCGCCTCCCGTAGCTCCTCCTGGCGGTGCCGGAACGCGACAACACGCGATCCCGGACAGGGCCCCGGGGGGGCGGCCCTGCGGCCCTGTGGTGCCCGAAGTGTGTTCGCCGGGCGTTTTCCGGCCAATTCTCACGAGCGTTCTGCCCAAATCGGGATCGATTTGGGCAGAACGCTCGTGAGAATTGGCCGACGTTGGGCAGCCCTGGTCAGCGCCCATTGCCGCGTGGAGCAGGGCCCTTTCTCGCTCGGGGCATGGCGCGGCCACCCGGAAAACGAGCCGCGACGATGGGGCGCGGCCGGCGCCCCCGGCGCCGGGGAGTTTTCCCCGAGCAGAGTGGATGGAGGCGCCGTGGCCGGGCGTCCGCCTCCGCCGTGGCGGGCCACCGGAGCACCCGTGGAGGGGCCTGGCCTCTGTGGGGGATCGGAGTGATCTCTCACACCACGGCTGGGACGAAGCCGCGAAAGGTGCCGTTGTCGCCGGGACGGTCGGGGGGACTCGTGGCGCGGGACTCAGGGTTCCCCATGCGGAGGCCCCCAGGCTCAGGCCCCTGGCAACGGACGGCTGAGCAAGCAGGCCCGGGCCCGGGCCTGGCTTTCGGGGCTGTCCCGGCCCCGGCTGCCGGTGCCAGGGAGGGGACCCCCGGAGGCTGAGGAGCGGGAGGCGTCGGCCTCCCCTGGGCCCGCCTCCCGGAGCTCCTCCTGGCGGTGCCGGAACGCGACGACACGGGATCCTGGACAGGACCCCGGGGGGCGGCCCTGCAGCCCCCTGGTGCCCGAAGTGTGTTCGCCGGGCGTTTTCCGGCCAATTCTCACGAGCGTTCTGCCCAAATCTGGATCGATTTGGGCAGAACGCTCGTGAGAATTGGCCGGCGTTGGGCAGCCCTGGTCAGCGCCCAGTGCCGCGTGGAGCAGGGCCCTTTCTCGCTCGGGGCATGGCACGGCCACCCGGATAACGAGTCGCGACGATGGGGCGCGGCAGGTGTCCCCGGCGCCGGGGAGTTTTCCCCGAGCAGAGTGGATGGAGGCGCCGTGGCCGGGCGTCCGCCTCCGCCGTGGCGGGCGGCCGGGGCGCACGTGGAGGGGGCTGGCCTCTGTGAGGGAACGGAGTGATCTCTAACTCCACGGCTGGGACGAACCCGCGAAAGGTGCCGTTGTCGCCGGGACGGTCGGGGGGGACTCGTGGCGCGGGACTAAGGGTTCCCCATGCGGAGGCCCCCTGTCTCAGGCCCCTGGCAACGGACGGCTGAGCAAGCAGGCCCGGGCCCGGGCCCGGCTTTCGGGGCTGTCCCGGCCCCGGCGGCCGGCGCCAGGGAGGGGACCCCCGGAGGCTGAGGAGCGGGAGGCATCGGCCTCCCCGGGACCCGCCTCCCGGAGCTCCTCCTGGCGGTGCCGGAACGCGACGACACGCGATCCCGGACAGGGCCCCGGGGGCGCGGCCCTGCGGCCCTGTGGTGCCCGAAGTGTGTTCTCCGTGCGTTTTCCGGCCAATTCTCACGAGCGTTCTGCCCAAATCGGCATCGATTTGGGCAGAACGCTCGTGAGAATTGGCCGGCGTTGGGCAGCCCTGGTCAGCGCCCAGTGTCGCGTGGAGCAGGGCCCTTTCTCGCTCGGGGCATGTCGCGGCCACCCGGAAAACGAGCCGCGACGATGGGGCGCGGCCGGCGGCCCCGGCGCCGGGGAGTTTTCCCCGAGCAGAGTGGATGGAGGCGCCGTGGCCGGGCGTCCGCCTCCGCCGTGCCGGGCGGCCGGGGCGCCCGTGGATGGGGCTGGCCTCTGTCGGGGAACGGAGTGATCTCTCACTCCACGGCTGGGACGAAGCCGAGAAAGGTGCCGTTGTCGCCGGGACGGTCGGGGGGACTGGAGGCGCAGGACTCTGGGTTCCCCATGCGGAGGCCCCCAGGCTCAGGCCCCTGGCAACGGAAGGCTGAGCAACCAGGCCCGGGCCCGGGCCCGGCTTTCGGGGCTGGCCTGGCCCCGGCGGCCGGCGCCAGGGAGGGGACCCCCGGAGGCTGAGGAACGGGAGGCGTCGGCCTCCCCGGGGCCCGCCTCCCGGAGCTCTCCTGGCGGTGCCGGAACGCGACGACACGCGATCCCGGACAGGGCCCCGGAGGGGCGGCCCTGCGGCCCTGTGGTGCCCGAAGTGTGTTCGCCGGGCGTTTTCCGGCCAATTCTCACGAGCGTTCTGCCCAAATCGGGATCGATTTGGGCAGAACGGTCGTGAGAATTGGCCGGCGTTGGGCAGCCCTGGTCAGCTCCCAGTGCCGCGTGGAGCAGGGCCCTTTCTCGCTCGGGGCATGGCGCGGCCACCCGGAAAACGAGCCGCGACGATGGGGGGCGGCCGGCCGCCCCGGCGCCGGGGAGTTTTCCCCGAGCAGAGTGGATGGAGGCGCCGTGGCCGGGCGGCCGCCTCCGCCGTGGCGGGCGGCCGGGGCGCCCATGGAGGGGGCTGGCCTCTGTGGGGGAACGGAGTGATCTCTCACACCACGGCTGGGACGAAGCCGCGAAAGGTGCCGTTGTCGCCGGGACGGTCGGGGGGACTCGTGGCGCGGGACTAAGGGTTCCCCATGTGGAGGCCCCCAGGCTCAGGCCCCTGGCAACGGACGGCTGAGCAAGCAGGCCCGGGCCCGGGCCCGGCTTTCGGGGCTGTCCCGGCCCCGGCGGCCGGCGCCAGGGAGGGGACCCCCGGAGGCTGAGGAGCGGGAGGCATCGGCCTCCCCGGGACCCGCCTTCCGGAGCTCCTCCTGGGAGTGCGGGAACGCGACGACACGCGATCCCGGACAGGGCCCCGGGGGGGCGGCCCTGCGGCCCTGTGGTGCCCGAAGTGTGTTCGCCGGGCGTTTTCCGGCCAATTCTCACGAGCGTTCTGCCCAAATCGGGATCGATTTGGGCAGAACGCTCGTGAGAATTGGCCGGCGTTGGGCAGCCCTGGTCAGCGCCCAGGGCCGCGTGGAGCAGGGACATTTCTCGCTCGGGGGCATGTCGCGGCCACCCGGAAAACGAGCCGCGACGATGGGGCGCGGCCGGCGGCCCCGGCGCCACGGAGTTTTCCCCGAGCAGAGTGGATGGAGGCGCCGTGGCCGGGCGTCCGCCTCCGCCGTGCCGGGCGGCCGGGGCACCCGTGGAGGGGGCTGGCCTCTGTGGGGGAACGGAGTGATCTCTCACTCCACGGCTGGGACGAACCCGCGAAAGGTGCCGTTGTCGCCGGGACGGTCGGGGGACTCGTGGCGCGGGACTCAGTGTTCCCCATGCGGAGGCCCCCAGGCTCAGGCCCCTGGCAACGGACGGCTGAGCAAGCAGGCCCGGGCCCGGGCCCGGCTTTCGGGGCTGGCCCGGCCCCGGCGGCCGGCGCCAGGGAGGGGACCCCCGGAGGCTGAGGAGCGGGAGGCGTCGGCCTCCCCTGGGCCCGCCTCCCGGAACTCCTCCTGGCGGTGCCGGAATGCGACGACACGGGATCCCGGACAGGACCCCAGGGGGGCGGCCCTGCAGCCCCCTGGTGCCCGAAGTGTGTTCGCCGGGCGTTTTCCGGCCAATTCTCACGAGCGTTCTGCCCAAATCGGGATCGATTTGGGCAGAACGCTCGTGAGAATTGGCCGGCGTTGGGCAGCCCTGGTCAGCGCCCAGTGCCGCGTGGAGCAGGGCCCTTTTTCGCTCGGGGCATGGCGCGGCCACCCGGAAAACGAGCCGCGACGATGGGGCGCGGCCGGCGGCCCCGGCGCCGGGGAGTTTTCCCCGAGCAGAGTGGATGGAGGCGCCGTGGCCGGGCGTCCGCCTCCGACGTGGCGGGCGGCCGGGGCGCCCGTGGAGGGGGCTGGCCTCTGTGGGGGAACGGAGTGATCTCTCACTCCACGGCTGGGACGAAGCCGCGAAAGGCGCCGTTGTCGCCGGGTCGGTCGGGGGGACTCGTGGCGCGGGACTCAGGGTTCCCCTTGCGGAGGCCCCCAGGCTCATGCCCCTGGCAACGGAAGTCTGAGCAAGCAGGCCCGCGCCCGGGCCCGGCTTTCGGGGCTGGCCCGGCCCCAGCGGCCGGCGCCAGGGAGGGGACCCCCCCCGAGGCTGAGGAGCGGGAGGCGTCGGCCTCCCCGGGCCCCCCTCCCGTAGCTCCTCCTGGCGGTGCAGGAACGCGACGACACGCGATCCCGGACAGGGCCCCGGGGGAGCGGCCCTGAGGCCCTGTGGTGCCCGAAGTGTGTTCGCCAGGCGTTTTCTGGCCAATTCTCACGAGCGTTCTGCCCAAATTGGGATCGATTTGGGCAGAACGCTCGTGAGAATTGGCCGGCGTTGGGCAGCCCTGGTCAGCGACCAGTGCCGCGTGGAGCAGGGCCCTTTCTCGATCGGGACATGGCGTGGCCACCCGGAAAACGAGCCGCGACGATGTGGCGCGGCCGGAGGCCCCGCGCCGGGGAGTTTTCCCCGAGCAGAGTGGATGGAGGCGCCGTGGCCGGGCATCCGCCTCCGCCGTGGCGGGGGGCCGGGGCGCCCGTGGAGGGGGCTGGCCTCTGTGGGGGAATGAGTGATCTCTCACTCCACGGCTGGGACAAAGCGAGAAAGGTGCCGTTGTCGCCGGGACGGTCGGGGGGACTCGTGGCGCGGGACTAAGGGTTCCCCATGCGGAGGCCCCCAGGCTCAGGCCCCTGGCAACGGACGGCTGAGCAAGCAGGCCCGGGCCCGGGCCCGGCTTTAGGGGCTGGCCCGGCCCCGGCGGCCGGCGCCAGGGAGGGGACCCCCGGAGCCTGAGGAGCGGGAGGCGTCGGCCTCCCCGGGGCAGCCTCCCGGAGCTCCTCCTGGCGGTGCCGGAACGCGACGACACGCGATCCCGGACAGGGCCCCGGGGGGGCGGCCCTGCGGCCCTGTGGTGCCCGAAGTGTATTCACCGGGCGTTTTTCCGGCCAATTCTCACGAGCGTTCTTCCCAAATCGGGATCGATTTGGGCAGAACGGTCGTGAGAATTGGCCGGCGTTGGGCAGCCCTGGTCAGCGCCCAGTTCCGCGTGGAGCAGGGCCCTTTCTCGCTCGGGGCATGGCGCGGCCACCCGGAAAACGAGCCGCGACGATGGGGCGCGGCCGGCGTCCCCGGCGCCGGGGAGTTTTCCCCCGAGCAGAGTGGATGGAGGCGCCGTGGCCGGGCGTCCGCCTCCGCCGTGGCGGGCGGCCGGGGCGCCCGTGGAGGGGGCTGGCCTCTGTGGGGGAACGGAGTGATCTCTCACTCCACGGCTGGGACGAACCCGAGAAAGGTGCCGTTGTCGCCGGGACGGTCGGGGGGACTCGTGGCGCGGGACTCAGGGTTCCCCATGCGGAGGCCCCCAGGCTCAGGCCCCTGGCAACGGACGGCTGAGCAGCAGGCCCGGGCCCGGGCCTGGCTTTCGGGGCTGTCCCGGCCCCGGCTGCCGGCGCCAGGGAGGGTACCCCCGGAGGCTGAGGAGTGGGAGGCGTCGGCCTCCCCTGGGCCTGCCTCCCGGAACTCCTCCTGGCGGTGCCGGAATGCGACGACACGGGATCCCGGACAGGACCCCGGGGGGGGCGGCCCTGCAGCCCCCTGGTGCCCGAAGTGTGTTCGCCGGGCGTTTTCCGGCCAATTCTCACGAGCGTTCTGCCCAAATCGGGATCGATTTGGGCAGAACGCTCGTGAGAATTGGCCGGCGTTGGGCAGCCCTGGTCAGCGCCCAGTGCCGCGTGGAGCAGGGCCCTTTCTCGCTCGGGGCATGGCACGGCCACCCGGATAACGAGTCGCGACGATGGGGCGCGGCAGGTGGCCCCGGCGCCGGGGAGTTTTCCCCGAGCAGAGTGGATGGAGGCGCCGTGGCCGGGCGTCCGCCTCCGCCGTGGCGGGCGGCCGGGGCGCCCGTGGAGGGGGCTGGCCTCTGTGGGGGAACGGAGTGATCTCTCACTCCACGGCTGGGACGAACCCGAGAAAGGTGCCGTTGTCGCCGGGACGGTCGGGGGGACTCGTGGCGCGGGACTTAGGGTTCCCCATGCGGAGGCCCCCAGGCTCAGGCCCCTGGCAACGGACGGCTGAGCAAGCAGGCCCGGGCCCGGGCCCGGCTTTCGGGGCTGTCCCGGCCCCGGCGGCCGGCGCCAGGGAGGGGACCCCCGGAGGCTGAGGAGCGGGAGGCATCGGCCTCCCCGGGACCCGCCTTCCGGAGCTCCTCCTGGCAGTGCCGGAACGCGACGACACGCGATCCCGGACAGGGCCCCGGGGGGGCGGCCCTGCGGCCCTGTGGTGCCCGAAGTGTGTTCGCCGGGCGTTTTCCGGCCAATTCTCACGAGCGTTCTGCCCAAATCGGGATCGATTTGGGCAGAACGCTCGTGAGAATTGGCCGGCGTTGGGCAGCCCTGGTCAGCGCCCAGGGCCGCGTGGAGCAGGGACATTTCTCGCTCGGGGCATGTCGCGGCCACCCGGAAAACGAGCCGCGACGATGGGGCGCGGCCGGCGGCCCCGGCGCCACGGAGTTTTCCCCGAGCAGAGTGGATGGAGGCGCCGTGGCCGGGCGTCCGCCTCCGCCGTGCCGGGCGGCCGGGGCACCCGTGGAGGGGGCTGGCCTCTGTGGGGGTACGGAGTGATCTCTCACTCCACGGCTGGGACGAACCCGCGAAAGGTGCCGTTGTCGCCGGGACGGTCGGGGGGACTCGTGGCGCGGGACTCAGGGTTCCCCATGCGGAGGCCCCCAGGCTCAGGCCCCTGGCAACGGACGGCTGAGCAAGCAGGCCCGGGCCCGGGCCCGGCTTTCGGGGCTGGCCCGGCCCCGGCGTCCGGCGCCAGGGAGGGGACCCCCGGAGGCTGAGGAGCGGGAGGCGTCGGCCTCCCCTGGGCCCGCCTCCCGGAACTCCTCCTGGCGGTGCCGGAATGCGACGACACGGGATCCCGGACAGGACCCCGGGGGGGCGGCCCTGCAGCCCCCTGGTGCCCGAAGTGTGTTCGCCGGGCGTTTTCCGGCCAATTCTCACGAGCGTTCTGCCCAAATCGGGATCGATTTGGGCAGAACGCTCGTGAGAATTGGCCGGCGTTGGGCAGCCCTGGTCAGCGCCCAGTGCCGCGTGGAGCAGGGCCCTTTCTCGCTCGGGGCATGGCACGGCCACCCGGATAACGAGTCGCGACGATGGGGCGCGGCAGGTGGCCCCGGCGCCGGGGAGTTTTCCCCGAGCAGAGTGGATGGAGGCGCCGTGGCCGGGCGTCCGCCTCCGCCGTGGCGGGCGGCCGGGGCGCCCGTGGAGGGGGCTGGCCTCTGTGGCGGAACGGAGTGATCTCTCACTCCACGGCTGGGACGAACCCGAGAAAGGTGCCGTTGTCGCCGGGACGGTCGTGGGGACTCGTGGCGCGGGACTAAGCGTTCCCCATGCGGAGGCCCCCAGGCTCAGGCCCCTGGCAACGGACGGCTGAGCAAGCAGGCCCGGGCCCGGGCCCGGCTTTCGGGGCTGTCCCGGCCCCGGCGGCCGGCGCCAGGGAGGGGACCCCCGGAGGCTGAGGAGCGGGAGGCATCGGCCTCCCCGGGACCCGCCTTCCGGAGCTCCTCCTGGCAGTGCCGGAACGCGACGACACGCGATCCCGGACAGGGCCCCGGGGGGGCGGCCCTGCGGCCCTGTGGTGCCCGAAGTGTGTTCGCCGGGCGTTTTCCGGCCAATTCTCACGAGCGTTCTGCCCAAATCGGGATCGATTTGGGCAGAACGCTCGTGAGAATTGGCCGGGGATGGGCAGCCCTGGTCAGCGCCCAGTGCCGCGTGGAGCAGGGACATTTCTCGCTCGGGGCATGTCGCGGCAACCCGGAAAACGAGCCGCGACGATGGGGCGCGGCCGGCGGCCCCGGCGCCGCGGAGTTTTCCCCGAGCAGAGTGGATGGAGGCGCCGTGGCCGGGCGTCCGCCTCCGCCGTGCCGGGCGGCCGGGGCGCCCGTGGAGGGGGCTGGCCTCTGTGGCGGAACGGAGTGATCTCTCACTCCACGGCTGGGACGAAGCCTCGAAAGGTGCCGTTGTCGCCGGGACGGTCGGGGGGACTCGTGGCGCGGGACTCAGGGTTCCCCATGCGGAGGCCCCCAGGCTCAGGCCCCTGGCAACGGACGGCTGAGCAAGCAGGCCCGGGCCCGGGCCCGGCTTTCGGGGCTGGCCTGGCCCCGGCGGCCGGCGCCAGGGAGGGGACCCCCGGAGGCTGAGGAGCGGGAGGCGTCGGCCTCCCCGGGGCCCGCCTCCCGGAGCTCCTCCTGGCGGTGCCGGAACGCGACGACACGCGATCCCGGACAGGGCCCCGGGGGGGCGGCCCTGCGGCCCTGTGGTGCCCGAAGTGTGTTCGCCGGGCGTTTTCCGGCCAATTCTCACGAGCGTTCTGCCCATACCGGGATCGATTTGGGCAGAACGCTCGTGAGAATTGGCCGGCGTTGGGCAGCCCTGGTCAGCGCCCAGTGCCGCGTGGAGCAGGGCCCTTTCTCGCTCGGGGCATGGCGCGGCCACCCGGAAAACGAGCCGCGACGATGGGGCGCGGCCGGCGGCCCCGGCGCCGGGGAGTTTTCCCCGAGCAGAGTGGATGGAGGCGCCGTGGCCGGGCGTCCGCCTCCGACGTGGCGGGCGGCCGGGGCGCCCGTGGAGGGGGCTGGCCTCTGTGGGGGAACGGAGTGATCTCTCACTCCACGGCTGGGACGAAGCCGCGAAAGGCGCCGTTGTCGCCGGGACGGTCGGGGGGACTCGTGGCGCGGGACTCAGGGTTCCCCTTGCGGAGGCCCCCAGGCTCATGCCCCTGGCAACGGAAGTCTGAGCAAGCAGGCCCGCGCCCGGGCCCGGCTTTCGGGGCTGGCCCGGCCCCAGCGGCCGGCGCCAGGGAGGGGACCCCCCCGAGGCTGAGGAGCGGGAGGCGTCGGCCTCCCCGGGCCCCCCTCCCGTAGCTCCTCCTGGCGGTGCAGGAACGCGACGACACGCGATCCCGGACAGGGCCCCGGGGGAGCGGCCCTGAGGCCCTGTGGTGCCCGAAGTGTGTTCGCCAGGCGTTTTCTGGCCAATTCTCACCAGCGTTCTGCCCAAATTGGGTTCGATTTGGGCAGAACGCTCGTGAGAATTGGCCGGCGTTGGGCAGCCCTGGTCAGCGACCAGTGCCGCGTGGAGCAGGGCCCTTTCTCGATCGGGACATGGCGTGGCCACCCGGAAAACGAGCCGCGACGATGTGGTGCGGCCGGAGGCCCCGCGCCGGGGAGTTTACCCCGAGCAGAGTGGATGGAGGCGCCGTGGCCGGGCATCCGCCTCCGCCGTGGCGGGGGGCCGGGGCGCCCGTGGAGGGGGCTGGCCTCTGTGGGGGAATGAGTGATCTCTCACTCCACGGCTGGGACAAAGCGAGAAAGGTGCCGTTGTCGCCGGGACGGTCGGGGGGACTCGTGGCGCGGGACTCAGGGTTCCCCATGCGGAGGTCCCCAGGCTCAGGCCCCTGGCAACGGAAGGCTGAGCAAGCAGGCCCGGGACCGGGCCCGGATTTCAGGGCTGGCCCGGCCCCAGGGTCCGTCGCCAGGGAGGGGACCCCCGGAGGCTGAGGAGCGGGAGGCGTCGGCCTCCCCGGGGCCCGCCTCCCGGAGCTCCTCCTGGCGGTGCCGGAACGCGACGACACGCGATGCCGGACAGGGCCCCGGGGGGGCGGCCCTGCGGCCCTGTGGTGCCCGAAGTGTGTTCGCCGGGCGTTTTCCGGCCAATTCTCATGAGCGTTCTGCCCAAATCGGGATCGATTTGGGCAGAACGCTCGTGAGAATTGGCCGGCGTTGGGCAGCCCTGGTCAGCGACCAGGGCCGCGTGGAGCAGGGCCCTTTCTCGCTCGGGGTATGTCGCGGCCAAACGGAAAACGAGCCGTCACGATGGGGCGCCGCCGGCGGCCCCGGCGCCGGGGAGTTTTCCCCGAGCAGAGTGGATGGAGGGGCCGTGGCCGGGAGTCCGCGTCCTCCGTGGCGGGCGGCCGGGGCGCCCGTGGAGGGGGCTGGCCTCTGTGGGGGAATGGAGTGATCTCTCACTCCACGGCTGGGACGAAGCCGCGAAAGGTGCCGTTGTCGCCGGGACGGTCGGGGGGACTCGTGGCGCGGGACTCAGGGTTCCCCATGCGGAGGCCCCCAGGCTCAGGCCCCTGGCAACGGACGGCTGAGCAAGCAGGCCCGGGCCCGGGCCCGGCTTTCGGGGCTGGCCCGGCCCCGGCGGCCGGCGCCAGGGAGGGGACCCCCGGAGGCTGAGGAGCGGGAGGCGTCGGCCTCCCCGGGGCACGACTCCCGTAGCTCCTCCTGGCGGTGCCGGAACGCGACGAAACGCGATCCAGGACAGGGCCTCGGGGGGGCGGCCCTGCGGCCCTGTGGTGTCCGAAGTGTGTTCGCCGTGAGTTTTCCGGCCAATTCTCACGAGCGTTCTGCCAAAATCGAGATCGATTTGGGCAGAACGCTCATGAGAATTGGCCGGCGTTGGGCAGCCGAGGTCAGCGCCCAGTTCCGCGTGGAGCAGGGCCCTTTCTCGCCAGGGGCATGTCGCGGCCACCCGGAAAACGAGCCGCGACGATGGGACGCGGCCGGCGGCCCCGGCGCCGGGGAGTTTTCCCAGAGAAGAGTGGATGGAGGCGCCGTGGCCGGGCGCCCGCCTCCGCCGTGGCGGGCGGCCGGGACGCCCGTGGAGGGGGCTGGCCTCTGTGGGGGAACGGACTGATCTCTCACTCCACGGCTGCGACGAAGCCGTGAAAGGTGCCGTTGTCGCCGCGACGGTCGGGGGGACTCTTCGCGCGGGACTCAGGGTTCCCCGTGCGGAGGCCCGCAAGATCAGGCCCCTGGCAACGGAAGGCTGAGCAAGCAGGCCCGGGCCCGGGCCCGCCATTCGGGGCCGGCCCGGCCCCAGCTGTCGGCGCCGGGGAGGGGACCCCCGGAGTCTGAGGAGCGGGAGGGGTCGGCCTCCCCGGGGCCCGCCTCCCGGAGCTCCTCCTGGCGGTGCCGGAACGCGACGACTCGCGACCCCGGACAGGGCCCCGGGGGGGCGTCCCTGCGCCCCTGTGGTTCCCGAAGTGTGTTCGCCGGGCGTTTTCCGGCCAATTCTCACGAGCGTTCTACCCAAATCGGGATCGATTTCGGCAGAACGCTCGTGAGAATGGACGGCGTTGGGCAGCCCTGATCAGCGCCCAGTGCCGCGTGGAGCAGGGCCCTTTCTCGCTCGGGGCATGTCGCGGCCACCCGGAAAACGAGCCGCGACGATGGGGCGCGGCCGGCGGCCCCGGCGCCGGGGAGTTTTCCCCGAGCAGTGTGGATGGAGGAGCCGTGGCCGGTCGTCCGCCTCCGCCGTGGTGGGCGGCTGGGGCGCCCGTGGAGGGGGCTGGCCTCTGTGGGGGAACGGAGTGATCTCTCACTCCACGGCTGGGACGAAGCCGCGAAAGTTGCCGTTGTCGCCGGGATGGTCGGGGGGACTCGTGGCGCGGGACTCAGGGTTCCCCGTGCAGAGGCCCCCAGTCTCAGGCCCCTGGCAACGGAAGGCTGAGCAAGCAGGCCCGGGCCCGAGCCCGCTTTTCGGGGCCGGCCCGGCGCCAGCTGCCGGCGCCGGGGAGGGGACCCCCGGAGGCTGAGGAGCGGGAGGCGTCGGCCTCCCCGGGTCCCGCCTCCCGGAGCTCCTCCTGGCGGTGCCGGAACGCGACGACCCGCGACCCCGGACAGGGCCCCGGGGGGGCTTCCCTGAGCCCCTGTGGTGCCCGAAGTGTGTTCGCCGGGCGTTTTCCGGCCAATTCTCACGAACGTTCTGGCCAAATCGGGATCGATTTGGGCAGAACCCTGGTGAGATGTGGCCGGCGTTGGACAGCCCTGGTCAGCGCCCTGTTCCGCGTGGAGCAGGGCCCTTTCTCGCTCGGGGCATGTCGCGGCCACCCGGAAAACGAGCCGCGACGATGGGGCGCGGCCGGGGGCCCCGGCTCCGGGGACCCCGAGCAGAGTGGATGGAGGTGCCGTAGCCGGGCGCCCGCCTGCACCGTGGCGGGCGGCCTGGGCGCACGTGGAGGGGTCTGGCCTCTGTGGGGGAACGGACTGATCTCGCACTCCACGGCTGGGACTAAGCCGCGAAAGGTGCCGTTGTCGCCCGGACGGTCGGGGGGACTCCTGGCGCGGGACTCAGGGTTCCCCGTGAGGAGGCCCTCAGCCTCAGGCCCCTGGCAACGGAAGGCTGAGCAAGCAGGCCTGGGCCCGGGCCCGCCTTTCGGGGCCGGCCCGGCCCCAGCTGCTGGGGCCGGGGAGGGGACCCCCGGAGGCTGAGGAGCGGGAGGCGTCGGCCTCCCCTGGGACCGCCTCCCGGAGCTCCTCGTGGCGGTGCCGGAACGCGACGACACGCGACCCCGGACAGGGCCCCGGGCGGTCGTCCCTGCGCCCCTGTGGTGCCCAAAGTGAGTTCGCCGGGTGTTTTCCGGCCAATTCTCACGAGCGTTCTGCCCAAATCGGGATCGATTTGGGCAGAACGCTCGTGAGAATTGGACGGCGTTGGGCAGCCCTGGTCAGCGCCCAGTGCCGCGGGGAGCAGGGCCCTTTCTCGCTCGGGGCATGTCGCGGCCACCCGGAAAACGAGCCGCGACGATGGGGCGCGGCCGGCGGCCCCGGCGCCGGGGAGTTTTCCCCGAGCAGAGAGGATGGAGGCGCCGTGGCCGGGCGCCCGCCTCCGCCGTGGCGGGCGGCCGGGGCGCCCGAGGAGGGGGCTGGCCTCTCTGGGGGAACGGACTGATCTCTCACTCCACGGCTGGGACGAAGCCGCGAAAGGTGCCGTTGTCGTCGCGGCGGTCGTGGGGACTCGTGGCGCGGGACTCAGGGTTCCCCGTGCAGAGGCCCCCAGTCTCAGGCCCCTGGAAACGGAAGGCTGAGCAAGCAGGCCTGGGCCCGGGCCCGCCTTTCGGGGCCGGCCCGGCCCCAGCTGCCGGCGCCGGGGAGGGGACCCCCGGAGGCTGAGGAGCGGGAGGCCTTGGCCTCCCCGGGGCCCGCCTCCCGGAGCTCCTCCTGGCGGAGACGGAACGCGACGACACGCGACCCCGGACAGGGCCCCGGGGGGGCGTCCCTGCGACCCTGTGGTGTCCGAAGTGTGTTCGCCGGGCGTTTTCCGACCAATTCTCACGAGCGTTCTGCCCAAATCGGGATCGATTTGGGCAGAACGCTCGTGAGAATTGGCCGGCGTTGGACAGCCCTGGTCAGCGCCCAGTTCCACGTGGAGCAGGGCCCTTTCTCGCTCGGGGCATGGCCCGGCAACCCGGAAAACGAGCCGCGACGATGGGGCGCGGCCGGCGGCCCCGGCGCCGGGGAGTTTTCCCCGAGCAGAGTAGATGGAGGCGACATGGCCGGGCGCCCGCCTCCTCCGTGGTGGGCGGCCGGGGCGCCCGTGGAGGGGGCTGGCCTCTGTGGGGGAACGGACTGATCTCTCACTCCACGGCTGGGACGAAGCCGCGAAAGGTGCCGTTGTCGGTCGTGGGGACTCGTGGCGCGGGACTCAGGGTTCCCCGTGCAGAGGCCCCCAGTCTCAGGCCCCAGGCAACGGAAGGCTGAGCAAGCAGGCCCGGGCCCGAGCCCGCCTTTTGGGGCCGGCCCGGACCCAGCTGCCGGCGCCGGGGAGGGGACCCCCGGAGGCTGAGGAGCTGGAGGCGTCGGCCTCCCGGGAGCCCGCCTCCCGGAACTCCTCCTGGCGGTGCCGGAACGCCACAACACGCGTTCCCGGACAGGGCCCCGGGGGGGCGGCTCTGCAGCCCTGTGGTGCCCGAAGTGTGTTCGCCGGGCGTTTTCCTTCCAATTCTCACGAGCGTTCTGCCCAAATCGGCATCGATTTGGGCAGAAGGCTCGTGAGAATTGGCCGGCGTTGGGCAGCCCTGGTCAGCGCCCAGTTCCGCGTGGGGCAGGGCCCTTTCTCGCTCGGGGCATGTCGCGGCCACCCGGAAAACGAGCCGCGACGATGGGGCGCGGCCGGTGGCCCCTGCGCCGGGGAGTTTTCCCCGAGCAGAGAGGATGGAGGCGCCGTGGCCGGGCGCCCGCCTCCGCCGTGGCGGGCGGCCGGGGCGCCCGTGGAGGGGGCTGGCCTCTGTGGGGGAACGGACTGATCTCTCACTCCACGGCTGGGACAAAGCCGCGAAAGGTGCCGTTGTCGCCGCGACGGTCGGGGGGACTCGTGGCGCGGGACTCAGGGTTCCCCGTGCAGAGGCCCCCAGTCTCAGGCCCCTGGAAACGGAAGGCTGAGCAAGCAGTCCCGGGCCCGGGCCCGCCTTTCGGGGCCGGCCCGGCCCCAGCTGCCGGCGCCGGGGAGGGGATCCCCAGAGGCTAAGGAGCGGGAGGCTTCGGCCTCCCCAGGGCCCGCCTCCCGGAGCTCCTCCTGGCGGTGCCGGAACGCGACGACCCGCGACCCCGGACAGGGCCCCGGGGGGGCGTCCCTGCGCCCCTGTGGTGCCCGAAGTGTGTTCGCCGGGCGTTTTCCTTCCAATTCTCACGAGCGTTCTGCCCAAATCGGCATCGATTTGGGCAGAAGGCTCGTAAGAATTGGCCGGCGTTGGGCAGCCCTGGTCAGCGCCCAGTTCCGCGTGGGGCAGGGCCCTTTCTCGCTCGGGGCATGTCGCGGCCACCCGGAAAACGAGCCGCGACGA
The DNA here is from genome assembly GCF_922984935.1 of Meles meles. Taxonomy (NCBI): domain Eukaryota; kingdom Metazoa; phylum Chordata; class Mammalia; order Carnivora; family Mustelidae; genus Meles; species Meles meles. The sequence continues at coordinate 211,329 of NW_025721185.1, forward strand.
TGGGGCGCGGCCGGCGGCCCCGGCGCCGGGGAGTTTTCCCCCGAACAGAGTGGATTGGTGCGCCTTGGCCGGGCGCCCGCGTGTGCCATGGCGGGCGGCCGGGGCGCCCGTTGAGGGGGCTGGACTCTGTGGGGGAACAGACTGATCTCTCACTCCACGGCTGGGACGAAGCCGCGAAAGGTGCCGTTGTCGCCGGGACGGTCGGGGGGACTCGTGGCGTGGGACTCAGGGTTCCCCGTGCGTAGGACCCCAGGCTCAGGCCCCTGGCAACGGAAGGCTGAGCAAGCAGGACCGGGCCCGGGCCCGCCTTTCGGGGCTGGCCCGGCCCCAGCTGCGGCGCCGGAGAGGGGACCCCCGGAGGCTGAGGAGCGGGAGGCGTCGGCCTCCCCGGGGCCCGCCTCCCGGAGCTCCTCCTGGCGGTGCCGGAACGCGACGACCCGCGAGCCCGGACAGGGCCCCAGGGGGGCGGCTCTGAGCCCCTGTGGTGCCCGAAGTGTGTTCGCCGGGAGTATTCCGGCCAATTCTCACGAGCGTTCTGCCCAAATTGGGATCGATTTGGGCAGAACGCTCGTGAGAATTGGCCGGCGTTGGGCAGCCCTGGTCAGCGCCCAGTTCCGCGTGGAACAGGGCCCTTTCTCGCTCAGGGCATGTCGCGGCAACCCGGAAAACGAGCCGCGACGATGGGGCGCGGCCGGCGGCCCCGGCGCCGGGGAGTTTTCCCCGAGCAGAGTGGATGGAGGCGCCTTGGCCAGGCGCCCGCCTCTGCCGTGGCCCGCGGCCGGGGCGCCCGTGGAGGGGGCTGGCCTCTGTGGGGGAACAGACTGATCTCTCACTACACGGCTGGGACGAAGCCGCGAAAGGTGCCATTGTCGCTGGGACGGTCGGGGGGACTCGTGGCGTGGGACTCAGGGTTCCCCGTGCACAGGACCCCAGGCTCAGGCCCCTGGCAACGGAAGGCTGAGCAAGCAGGCCCGAGCCCGGGCCAGCCTTTCGGGGCTGGACCGGCCCCAGCTGCAGGCGCCAGGCAGGGGACCCCCGGAGGCTGAGGAGCGGGAGGTGTCGGCCTCCCTGGGGCCCGCATCCCGGAGCTCCTCCTGGCGGTGCCGGAACGCGACGACCCGCGACCCCGGACAGGGCCCCGGGGGGCGGCCCTGCGCCCCTGTGGTGCCCGAAGTGTGTTCGCCGGGAGTTTTCCGGCCAATTCTCACGAGCGTTCTGCCCAAATCGGGATCGATTTGGGCAGAACGCTCGTGAGAATTGGCCGGCGTTGGGCAGCCCTGGTCAGCGCCCAGTTCCGCGTGGAGCAGGTCCCTTTCTCGTTCGGGTCATGTCGCGGCCACCCGGAAAATGAGCCGCGACGGGAGGCGCGGCCGGCGGCCCCGGCGCTGGGGAGTTTTCCCCGAGCAGAGTGGATGGAGGCGCCATGGGCGGGCGCCCGCCTCCGCCGTGGCAGGCGGCCGGGGCGCCCATGGAGGGGGCTGGCCTCTGTGGGGGAATGGACTGATCTCGCACTCCACGGCTGGGACGAAGCCGTGAAAGGTGCCGTTGTCGCCGGGACGGTCGGGGGGACTCCTGGCGCGGGACTCAGGGTTCCACGTGCGGAGGCCCCCAGGCTCAGGCCCCTGGCAACGGAAGGCTGAGCAAGCAGGCCCGGGCCCGAGCCCGCCTTTCGGGGCCGGCCCGGCCCCAGCTGCAGGCGCCAGGGAGGGGACCCCCGGAGGCTGAGGAGCGGGAGGCGTCGGCCTCCCCGGGGCCCGCCTCCCGGAGCTCCTCCTGGCGGTGCAGGAACGCGACGACCCACGACCCCGGACAGGGCCCCGGGGGGGCGGCCCTGCGCCCCTGTTGTGCCCGAAGTGTGTTCGCCGGGCGTTTTCCGGCCATTTCTCACGAGCGTTCTGCCCACATCGGGATCGATTTGGGCAGAACGCTCGTGAGAATTGGCCGGTGTGGGCAGCCCTGGTCAGCGCCCAGTTCCGCGTGGAGCAGGGCCCTTTATGGCTCGGGGCATGTCGCGGCCACCCGGAAAACGAGCCGCGACGATGGGGCGCGGCCGGCGGCCCCGGCGCCGGGGAGTTTTCCCCGAGCAGAGTGGATGGAGGCGCCGTGGCCGGTCGTCCGCCTCCGCCGTGGCGGGCGGCTGGGGCGCCGGTGGAGGGGGCTGGCCTCTGTGGGGGAACGGAGTGATCTCTCACTCCACGGCTGGGACGAAGCCGCGAAAGGTGCCGTTGTCGCCGGGATGGTCGGGGGGACTCGTGGCGCGGGACTCAGGGTTCCCCATGCGGAGGCCCCCAGGCTCAGGCCCCTGGCAACAGAAGGCTGAGTAAGGAGGACCGGGCCCGGGCCCGGCTTTCGGGGCCTGCCCGGCCCCAGCGGCCGGCGCCAGGGAGGGGACCCCCGGAGGTTGAGGAGTGGGAGGCGTCGGCCTCCCCGGTGCCCGCCTCTCGGAGCTCCTCCTGGCGGTGCCGGAACGCGAGGACACGCGATCCCGGACAGGGCCCCGGGGGGGCGGCCCTGCGGCCCTGTGGTACCCGAAGTGTGTTCGCCGGGCGTTTTCGTGCCAAATCTCACGAGCGTTCTGCCAAAATCGATCCCGATTTGGGCAGAACGCTCGTGAGAATTGGCCGGCGTTGGGCAGCCCTGGTCAGCGCCCAGTTCCGCGTGGAGCAGGGCACTTTCTCGCTCGGGGCATGTCGCGGCCACCCGGAAAACGAGCCGCGACGATTGGGCGCGGCCGGCGGCCCCGGTGCCGGGGAGTTTTCCCCGAGCAGAGTGGATGGAGGCGCCGTGGCCGGGCGCCCGCCTCCGCCGTGGCGGGCGGCCGGGGCGCCCGTGGAGGGGGCTGGCCTCTGTGGGGGAACGGACTGATCTCTCACTCCACGGCTGGGACAAAGCCGCGGAAGGTGCCGTTGTCGCAGCGACGGTCGGGGGGACTCGTGGCGCGGGACTCAGGGTACCCCGTGCGGAGGCCCGCAAGCTCAGGCCCCTGGCAACGAAAGGCTGAGCAAGCAGGCCCGGGCCCGGGCCCGCCTTTTGGGGCTGGCCCGTCCCCAGCTGCCGGCGCCGGGGAGTGGACCCCCGGAGGCTGAGGAGCGGGAGGCGTCGGCCTCCCCGGGGCCCGCATCCCGGAGCTCCTCCTGGCGGTGCCGGAACGCGACGACCCGCGACCCCGGACAGGGCCCCGGGGGGCGGCCCTGCGCCCCTGTGGTGCCCGAAGTGTGTTCGCCGGGAGTTTTCCGGCCAATTCTCACGAGCGTTCTGCCCAAATCGGCATCGATTTGGGCAGAACGCTCGTGAGAATTGGCCGGCGTTGGGTAGCCCTGGTCAGCGCCCAGTTCCGCGTGGAGCAGGTCCCTTTCTCGTTCGGGTCATGTCGCGGCCACCCGGAAAATGAGCCGCGACGGCGGGCGCGGCCGGCGGCCCCGGCGCTGGGGAGTTTTCCCCGAGCAGAGTGGATGGAGGCGCCATGGGCGGGCGCCCGCCTCCGCCGTGGCAGGCGGCCGGGGCGCCCATGGAGGGGGCTGGCCTCTGTGGGGGAATGGACTGATCTCGCACTCCACGGCTGGGACGAAGCCGTGAAAGGTGCCGTTGTCGCCGGGACGGTCGGGGGGACTCCTGGCGCGGGACTCAGGGTTCCACGTGCGGAGGCCCCCAGGCTCAGGCCCCTGGCAACGGAAGGCTGAGCAAGCAGGCCCGGGCCCGAGCCCGCCTTTCGGGGCCGGCCCGGCCCAGCTGCAGGCGCCAGGGAGGGGACCCCCGGAGGCTGAGGAGCGGGAGGCGTCGGCCTCCCCGGGGCCCGCCTCCCGGAGCTCCTCCTGGCGGTGCAGGAACGCGACGACCCACGACCCCGGACAGGGCCCCGGGGGGGCGGCCCTGCGCCCCTGTTGTGCCCGAAGTGTGTTCGCCGGGCGTTTTCCGGCCATTTCTCACGAGCGTTCTGCCCACATCGGGATCGATTTGGGCAGAACGCTCGTGAGAATTGGCCGGTGTGGGCAGCCCTGGTCAGCGCCCAGTTCCGCGTGGAGCAGGGCCCTTTATGGCTCGGGGCATGTCGCGGCCACCCGGAAAACGAGCCGCGACGATGGGGCGCGGCCGGCGGCCCCGGCGCCGGGGAGTTTTCCCCGAGCAGAGTGGATGGAGGCGCCGTGGCCGGTCGTCCGCCTCCGCCGTGGCGGGCGGCTGGGGCGCCGGTGGAGGGGGCTGGCCTCTGTGGGGGAACGGAGTGATCTCTCACTCCACGGCTGGGACGAAGCCGCGAAAGGTGCCGTTGTCGCCGGGATGGTCGGGGGGACTCGTGGCGCGGGACTCAGGGTTCCCCATGCGGAGGCCCCCAGGCTCAGGCCCCTGGCAACAGAAGGCTGAGTAAGGAGGACCGGGCCCGGGCCCGGCTTTCGGGGCCTGCCCGGCCCCAGCGGCCGGCGCCAGGGAGGGGACCCCCGGAGGTTGAGGAGTGGGAGGCGTCGGCCTCCCCGGTGCCCGCCTCTCGGAGCTCCTCCTGGCGGTGCCGGAACGCGAGGACACGCGATCCCGGACAGGGCCCCGGGGGGGCGGCCCTGCGGCCCTGTGGTGCCCGAAGTGTGTTCGCCGGGCGTTTTCGTGCCAAATCTCACGAGCGTTCTGCCAAAATCGATCCCGATTTGGGCAGAACGCTCGTGAGAATTGGCCGGCGTTGGGCAGCCCTGGTCAGCGCCCAGTTCCGCGTGGAGCAGGGCACTTTCTCGCTCGGGGCATGTCGCGGCCACCCGGAAAACGAGCCGCGACGATTGGGCGCGGCCGGCGGCCCCGGTGCCGGGGAGTTTTCCCCGAGCAGAGTGGATGGAGGCGCCGTGGCCGGGCGCCCGCCTCCGCCGTGGCGGGCGGCCGGGGCGCCCGTGGAGGGGGCTGGCCTCTGTGGGGGAACGGACTGATCTCTCACTCCACGGCTGGGACAAAGCCGCGGAAGGTGCCGTTGTCGCAGCGACGGTCGGGGGGACTCGTGGCGCGGGACTCAGGGTACCCCGTGCGGAGGCCCGCAAGCTCAGGCCCCTGGCAACGAAAGGCTGAGCAAGCAGGCCCGGGCCCGGGCCCGCCTTTTGGGGCTGGCCCGTCCCCAGCTGCCGGCGCCGGGGAGTGGACCCCCGGAGGCTGAGGAGCGGGAGGCGTCGGCCTCCCCGGGGCCCGCATCCCGGAGCTCCTCCTGGCGGTGCCGGAACGCGACGACCCGCGACCCCGGACAGGGCCCCGGGGGGGCGGCCCTGCGCCCCTGTGGTGCCCGAAGTGTGTTCGCCGGGCGTTTTCCGGCCAATTATCACGAGTGTTCTGCCCAAATCGGGATCGATTTGGGCAGAACGCTCGTGAGAATTGGCCGGCGTTGGGCAGCCCTGGTCAGCGCCCAGTTCCGCGTGGAGCAGGGCCCTTTCTCGCTCAGGGCATGTCGCGGCAACCCGGAAAACGAGCCGCGACGATGGGGCGCGGCCGGCGGCCCCGGCGCAGGGGAGTTTTCCCCGAGCAGAGTGGATGGAGGCGCCATGGGCGGGCGCCCGCCTCTGCCGTGGCAGGCGGCCGGGGCGCCCATGGAGGGGGCTGGCCTCTGTGGGGGAATGGACTGATCTCACACTCCACGGCTGGGACGAAGCCGCGAAAGGTGCCGTTGTCGCCGGGACGGTCGGGGGGACTCCTGGCGCGGGACTCAGGGTTCCCCGTGCGGAGGCCCCCAGGCTCAGGCCCCTGGCAACGGAAGGCTGAGCAAGCGGGCCCGGGCCCGGGCCCGCTTTCGGGGCCGGCCCGGCCCCAGCTCCGGCGCCGGGGAGGGGACCCCCGGAGGCTGAGGAGCGGGAGGCGTCGGCCTCCCCAGGGCCCGCCTCCCGGAGCTCCTCCTGGCGGTGCCGGAACGGGACGACCGGTGAGCCCGGACAGGGCCCCGGGGGGGCGTCCCTGCCCCCCTGTGGTGCCCGAAGTGTGTTCGCTGGGCGTTTTCCGGCCAATTCTCACGAGCGTTCTGCCCAAATCGGGATCGATTTGGGCAGAACGCTCGTGAGAATTGGCCGGCGTTGGGCAGCCCTGGTCAGCGCCCAGTGCCGCGTGGAGCAGGGCCCTTTCTCGCTCGGGGCATGGCGCGGCCACCCGGAAAACGAGCCGCGACGATGGGGCGCAGCCGGCGGCCCCGGCGCCGGGGAGTTTTCCCCGAGCAGAGTGGATGGAGGCGCCGTGGCCGGACGTCCGCCTCCGCCGTGGCGGGCCGCCGGGGCGCCCGTGGAGGGGGCTGGCCTCTGTGGGGGATCGGAGTGATCTCTCACACCACGGCTGGGACGAAGCCGCGAAAGGTGCCGTTGTCGCCGGGACGGTCGGGGGGACTCGTGGCGCGGGACTCAGGGTTCCCCATGCGGAGGCCCCCAGGCTCAGGCCCCTGGCAACGGAAGGCTGAGCAAGCAGGCCCGGACCCGGGCCCGGCTTTCGGGGCTGGCCCGGCCCCGGCGGCCGGCGCCAGGGAGGGGACCCCCGGAGGCTGAGGAGCGGGAGGCGTCGGCCTCCCCGGGCCCCGCCTCCCGGAGCTCCTCCTGGCGGTGCCAGAACGCGACGACACGCGATCCCAGACAGGGCCCCGGGGGGGCGGCCCTGCTGCCCTGTGGTGCCCGAAGTGTGTTCGCCGGGTGTTTTCCGGCCAGTTCTCACGAGCGTTCTGCCCAAATCGGGATCGATTTGGGCAGAACGCTCGTGAGAATTGGCCGGCGTTGGGCAGCCCTGGTTAGCGCCCAGTGCCGCGTGGAGCAGGGCCCTTTCTCGCTCGGGGCATGGCGCGGCCACCCGGAAAACGAGCCGCGACGATGGGGCGCGGCCGGCGGCCCCGGCGCCGGGGAGTTTTCCCCGAGCAGAGTGGATGGAGGCGCCGTGGCCGGGTGTCCGCCTCCGCCGTGCCGAGCGGCCGGAGCGCCCGTGGAGGGGGCTGGCCTCTGTCGGGGAACGTAGTGATCTCTCACTCCACGGCTGGGACGAAGCCGAGAAAGGTGCCGTTGTCGCCGGGGCGGTCGGGGGGACTCGAGGCGCAGGACACAGGGTTCCCCATGCGGAGGCCCCCAGGCTCAGGCCCCTGGCAACGGAAGGCTGAGCAAGCAGGCCCGGGACCGGGCCCGGATTTCGGGGCTGGCCCGGCCCCAGCGGCCGGCGCCAGGGAGGGGAACCCCGGACGCTGAGGAGCGGGAGGCGTCGGCCTCCCCGGGTCCCGCCTCCCGGAGCTCCTCCTGGCGGTGCCGGAACGCGACGACCCGCGACCCCGGACAGGGCCCCGGGGGGGCGTCCCTGAGCCCCTGTGGTGCCCGAAGTGTGTTCGCCGGGCGTTTTCCGGCCAATTCTCACGAACGTTCTGGCCAAATCGGGATCGATTTGGGCAGAACCCTGGTGAGATGTGGCCGGCGTTGGACAGCCCTGGTCAGCGCCCTGTTCCGCGTGGAGCAGGGCCCTTTCTCGCTCGGGGCATGTCGCGGCCACCCGGAAAACGAGCCGCGACGATGGGGCGCGGCCGGGGGCCCCGGCTCCGGGGAGTTTTCCCCGAGCAGAGTGGATGGAGGTGCCGTGGCCGGGCGCCCGCCTGCACCGTGGCGGGCGGCCTGGGCGCCCGTGGAGGGGTCTGGCCTCTGTGGGGGAACGGACTGATCTCGCACTCCACGGCTGGGACTAAGCCGCGAAAGGTGCCGTTGTCGCCCGGACGTTCGGGGGGACTCCTGGCGCGGGACTCAGGGTTCCCCGTGAGGAGGCCCTCAGGCTCAGGCCCCTGGCAACGGAAGGCTGAGCAAGCAGGCCCGGGCCCGGGCCCGCCTTTCGGGGCCGGCCCGGCCCCAGCTGCTGGCGCCGGGGAGGGGACCCCCGGAGGCTGAGGAGCGGGAGGCGTCGGCCTCCCCTGGGCCCGCCTCCCGGAGCTCCTCCTGGCGGTGCCGGAACGCGACGACACGCGACCCCGGACAGGGCCCCGGGCGGTCGTCCCTGCGCCCCTGTGGTGCCCAAAGTGAGTTCGCCGGGTGTTTTCCGGCCAATTCTCACGAGCGTTCTGCCCAAATCGGGATCGATTTGGGCAGAACGCTCGTGAGAATTGGACGGCGTTGGGCAGCCCTGGTCAGCGCCCAGTGCCGCGTGGAGCAGGGCCCTTTCTCGCTCGGGGCATGTCGCGGCCACCCGGAAAACGAGCCGCGACGATGGGGCGCGGCCGGCGGCCCCGGCGCCGGGGAGTTTTCCCCGAGCAGAGTGGATTGGTTTGCCTTGGCCGGGCGCCCGCCTCTGCCGTGGCGGGCGGCCGGGGCGCCCGTTGAGGGGGCTGGCCTCTGTGGGGGAACGGATGGATCCCTCACTCCACGGCTGGGACGAAGCCGCGAAAGGTGCCGTTGTCGCCGGGACGGTCGGGGGGACTCGTGGCGTGGGACTCAGGTTTCCCCGTGCGTAGGACCCAGGCTCTGGCCCCTGGCAACGGAAGGCTGAGCAAGCAGGCACGGGCCCGGGCCCGCCTTTCGGGGCTGGCCCGGCCCCAGCTGCGGCGCCAGGGAGGGGACCCCCGGAGGCTGAGGAGCGGGAGGCCTCGGCCTCCCCGGGGCCCGCCTCCCGGAGCTCCTCCTGGCGGTTCCGGAACGCGACGACCCGCGAGCCCGGACAGGGCCCCGGGGGGGCGGCCCTGAGCCCCTGTGGTGCCCGAAGTGTGTTCGCCGGGCGTATTCCTGCCAATTCTCACGAGCGTTCTGCCCAAATTGGGATCGTTTTGGGAAGAACGCTCGTGAGAATTGGCCGGCGTTGGGCAGCCCTGGTCAGCGCCCAGTTCCGCGTGGAGCAGGACCCTTTCTCGCTCGGGGCATGTCGCGGCACCCGGAAAACGAGCCGCGACATGGGGCGCGGCCGGCGGCCCCTGCGCCGGGGAGTTTTCCCCGAGCAGAGAGGATGGAGGCGCCGTGGCCGGGCGCCCGCCTCCGCCGTGGCGGGCGGCCGGGGCGCCCGTGGAGGGGGCTGGCCTCTCTGGGGGAACGGACTGATCTCTAACTCCACGGCTGGGACAAAGCCGCGAAAGGTGCCGTTGTCGCAGCGACGGTCGGGGGGACTCGTGGCGCGGGACTCAGGGTTCCCCGTGCAGAGGTCCGCAAGCTCAGGGCCCTGGCAACGAAAGGCTGAGCAAGCAGGCCCGGGCCCGGGCCCGCCTTTTGGGGCTGGCCCGGCCCCAGCTGCTGGCGCCGGTGAGGGGACCCCCGGAGGCTGTGGAGCGGGAGGCGTCGGCCTCCCCGGGGCCCGCCTCCCGGAGCTTCTCCTGGCGGTGCCGGAACGCGACGACCCGCGACCCCGGACAGGGCCACGGGGGGGCGTCCCTGCACCCCTGTGGTGCCCGAAGTGTGTTCGCCGGGCGTTTTCCGGCCAATTCTCACGAGCGTTCTGCCCAAATCGGGATCGATTTGGGCAGAACGCTCGTGAGAATTGGCCGGCGTTGGACAGCCCTGGTCAGCGCCCAGTTCGGCGTGGAGCAGGGCCCTTTCTCGCTCGGGGCATGTCGCGGCCACCCGGAAAACGAGCCCCGACGATGGGGCGCGGCCGGCGGCCCCGGCGCCGGGGAGTTTTCCCCGAGCAGAGTGGATGGAGGCGCCGTGGCCGGGCGCCCGCCTCCGCCGTGACGGGCGGCCGGGGCGCCCGTGGAGGGGGCTGGCCTCTGTGGGGGAACGGACTGATCTCTCACTCCACGGCTGGGACGAAGCCGCGAAAGGTGCCGTTGTCGTCGCGGCGGTCGTGGGGACTCGTGGCGCGGGACTCAGGGTTCCCCGTGCAGAGGCCCCCAGTCTCAGGCCCCTGGCAACGGAAGGCTGAGCAAGCAGGCCCGGGCCCGGGCCCGCCTTTCGGGGCCGGCCCGGCCCCAGCTGCCGGCGCCGGGGAGGGGACCCCCGGAGGCTGAGGAGCGGGAGGCCTTGGCCTCCCCGGGGCCCGCCTCCCGGAGCTCCTCCTGGCGGAGACGGAACGCGACGACACGCGACCCCGGACAGGGCCCCGGGGGGGCGTCCCTGCGACCCTGTGGTGTCCGAAGTGTGTTCGCCGGGCGTTTTCCGACCAATTCTCACGAGCGTTCTGCCCAAATCGGGATCGATTTGGGCAGAACGCTCGTGAGAATTGGCCGGCGTTGGACAGCCCTGGTCAGCGCCCAGTTCCGCGTGGAGCAGGGCCCTTTCTCGATCGGGGCACGGCGCGGCAACCCGGAAAACGAGCCGCGACGATGGGGCGCGGCCGGCGGCCCCGGCGCCGGGGAGTTTTCCCCGAGCAGAGTAGATGGAGGCGACATGGCCGGGCGCCCGCCTCCTCCGTGGTGGGCGGCCGGGGCGCCCGTGGAGGGGGCTGGCCTCTGTGGGGGAAAGGACTGATCTCTCACTCCACGGCTGGGACGAAGCCGCGAAAGGTGCCGTTGTCGGTCGTGGGGACTCGTGGCGCGGGACTCAGGGTTCCCCGTGCAGAGGCCCCCAGTCTCAGGCCCCAGGCAACGGAAGGCTGAGCAAGCAGGCCCGGGCCCGAGCCCGCCTTTTGGGGCCGGCCCGGACCCAGCTGCCGGCGCCGGGGAGGGGACCCCCGGAGGCTGAGGAGCTGGAGGCGTCGGCCTCCCGGTGGCCCGCCTCCCGGAACTCCTCCTGGCGGTGCCGGAACGCCACAACACGCGTTCCCGGACAGGGCCCCGGGGGGGCGGCTCTGCAGCCCTGTGGTGCCCGAAGTGTGTTCGCCGGGCGTTTTCCTTCCAATTCTCACGAGCGTTCTGCCCAAATCGGCATCGATTTGGGCAGAAGGCTCGTAAGAATTTGCCGGCGTTGGGCAGCCCTGGTCAGCACCCAGTTCCGCGTGGGGCAGGGCCCTTTCTCGCTCGGGGCATTTCGCGGCCACCCGGAAAACGAGCCGCGACGATGGGGCGCGGCCGGCGGCCCCTGCGCCGGGGAGTTTTCCCCGAGCAGAGAGGATGGAGGCGCCGTGGCCGGGCGCCCGCCTCCGCCGTGGCGGGCGGCCGGGGCGCCCGTGGAGGGGGCTGGCCTCTCTGGGGGAACGGACTGATCTCTCACTCCACGGCTGGGACAAAGCCGCGAAAGTTGCCATTGTCGCCGCGACGGTTGGGGGGACTCGTGGCGCGGGACTCAGGGTTCCCCGTGCAGAGGCCCCCAGTCTCAGGCCCCTGGAAACGGAAGGCTGAGCAAGCAGGCCCGGGCCCGGGCCCGCCTTTCGGGGCCGGCCCGGCCCCAGCTGCCGGCGCCGGGGAGGGGATCCCCAGAGGCTAAGGAGCGGGAGGCTTCGGCCTCCCCCGGGGAAGGCCTCCCGGAGCTCCTCCTGGCGGTGCCGGAACGCGACGACCCGCGACCCCGGACAGGGCCCCGGGGGGGCGTCCCTGCGCCCCTGTGGTGCCCGAAGTGTGTTCGCCGGGCGTTTTCCTTCCAATTCTCACGAGCGTTCTGCCCAAATCGGCATCGATTTGGGCAGAAGGCTCATAAGAATTGGCCGGCGTTGGGCAGCCCTGGTCAGCGCCCAGTTCCGCGTGGGGCAGGGCCCTTTCTCGCTCGGGGCATGTCGCGGCCACCCGGAAAACGAGCCGCGACGATGGGGCGCGGCCGGCGGCCCCGGCGCCGGGGAGTTTTCCCCGAACAGAGTGGATTGGTGCGCCTTGGCCGGGCGCCCGCCTGTGCCATGGCGGGCGGCCGGGGCGCCCGTTGAGGGGGCTGGACTCTGTGGGGGAACAGACTGATCTCTCACTCCACGGCTGGGACGAAGCCGCGAAAGGTGCCGTTGTCGCCGGGACGGTCGGGGGGACTCGTGGCGTGGGACTCAGGGTTCCCCGTGCGTAGGACCCCAGGCTCAGGCCCCTGGCAACGGAAGGCTGAGCAAGCAGGACCGGGCCCGGGCCCGCCTTTCGGGGCTGGCCCGGCCCCAGCTGCGGCGCCGGAGAGGGGACCCCCGGAGGCTGAGGAGCGGGAGGCGTCGGCCTCCCCGGGGCCCGCCTCCCGGAGCTCCTCCTGGCGGTGCAGGAACGCGACGACCCGCGAGCCTGGACAGGGCCCCAGGGGGGCGGCTCTGAGCCCCTGTGGTGCCCGAAGTGTGTTCACCGGGAGTATTCCGGCCAATTCTCACGAGCGTTCTGCCCAAATTGGGATCGATTTGGGCAGAACGCTCGTGAGAATTGGCCGGCGTTGGGCAGCCCTGGTCAGCGCCCAGTTCCGCGTGGAACAGGGCCCTTTCTCGCTCAGGGCATGTCGCGGCAACCCGGAAAACGAGCCGCGACGATGGGGCGCTGCCGGCGGCCCCGGCGCCGGGGAGTTTTCCCCGAGCAGAGTGGATGGAGGCGCCTTGGCCAGGCGCCCGCCTCTGCCGTGGCCCGCGGCCGGGGCGCCCGTGGAGGGGGCTGGCCTCTGTGGGGGAACAGACTGATCTCTCACTACACGGCTGGGACGAAGCCGCGAAAGGTGCCATTGTCGCCGGGACGGTCGGGGGGACTCGTGGCGTGGGACTCAGGGTTCCCCGTGCGCAGGACCCCAGGCTCAGGCCCCTGGCAACGGAAGGCTGAGCAAGCAGGCCCGAGCCCGGGCCAGCCTTTCGGGGCTGGACCGGCCCCAGCTGCAGGCGCCAGGCAGGGGACCCCCGGAGGCTGAGGTGCGGGAGGTGTCGGCCTCCCTGGGGCCCGCATCCCGGAGCTCCTCCTGGCGGTGCCGGAACGCGACGACCCGCGACCCCGGACAGGGCCCCGGGGGGCGGCCCTGCGCCCCTGTGGTGCCCGAAGTGTGTTCGCCGGGAGTTTTCCGGCCAATTCTCACGAGCGTTCTGCCCAAATCGGCATCGATTTGGGCAGAACGCTCGTGAGAATTGGCCGGCGTTGGGTAGCCCTGGTCAGCGCCCAGTTCCGCGTGGAGCAGGTCCCTTTCTCGTTCGGGTCATGTCGCGGCCACCCGGAAAATGAGCCGCGACGGCGGGCGCGGCCGGCGGCTCCGGCGCTGGGGAGTTTTCCCCGAGCAGAGTGGATGGAGGCGCCATGGGCGGGCGCCCGCCTCCGCCGTGGCAGGCGGCCGGGGCGCCCATGGAGGGGGCTGGCCTCTGTGGGGGAATGGACTGATCTCGCACTCCACGGCTGGGACGAAGCCGTGAAAGGTGCCGTTGTCGCCGGGACGGTCGGGGGGACTCCTGGCGCGGGACTCAGGGTTCCACGTGCGGAGGCCCCCAGGCTCAGGCCCCTGGCAACGGAAGGCTGAGCAAGCAGGCCCGGGCCCGAGCCCGCCTTTCGGGGCCGGCCCGGCCCCAGCTGCAGGCGCCAGGGAGGGGACCCCCGGAGGCTGAGGAGCGGGAGGCGTCGGCCTCCCCGGGGCCCGCCTCCCGGAGCTCCTCCTGGTGGTGCAGGAACGCGACGACCCACGACCCCGGACAGGGACCCGGGGGGGCGGCCCTGCGCCCCTGTTGTGCCCGAAGTGTGTTCGCCGGGCGTTTTCCGGCCATTTCTCACGAGCGTTCTGCCTACATCGGGATCGATTTGGGCAGAACGCTCGTGAGAATTGGCCGGTGTGGGCAGCCCTGGTCAGCGCCCAGTTCCGCGTGGAGCAGGGCCCTTTCTCGCTCGGGGCATGGCACGGCCACCCGGATAACGAGTCGCGACGATGGGGCGCGGCAGGTGGCCCCGGCGCCGGGGAGTTTTCCCCGAGCAGAGTGGATGGAGGCGCCGTGGCCGGGCGTCCGCCTCCGCCGTGGCGGGCGGCCAGGGCGCCCGTGGAGGGGGCTGGCCTCTGTGAGGGAACGGAGTGATCTCTCACTCCACGGCTGGGACGAACCCGCGAAAGGTGCCGTTGTCGCCGGGACGGTCGGGGGGACTCGTGGCGCGGGACTAAGGGTTCCCCATGCGGAGGCCCCCAGGCTCAGGCCCCTGGCAACGGACGGCTGAGCAAGAAGGCCCGGGCCCGGGCCAGGCTTTCGGGGCTGTCCCGGCCCCGGCGGCCGGCGCCAGGGATGGGACCCCCGGAGGCTGATGAGCGGGAGGCATCGGCCTCCCCGGGACCCGCCTCCCGGAGCTCCTCCTGGTGGTGCCGGAACGCGACGAAACGCGATCCCGGACAGGGCACCGGGGGGGCGGCCCTGCGGCCCTGTGGTGCCCGAAGTGTGTTCTCCGGGCGTTTTCCGGCCAATTCTCACGAGCGTTCTGCCCAAATCGGCATCGATTTCTGCAGAACGCTCGTGAGAATTGGCCGGCGTTGGGCAGCCCTGGTCAGCGCCCAGTGCCGCGTGGAGCAGGGCACTTTCTCGCTCGGGGCATGTCGCGGCCACCCGGAAAACGAGCCGCGACGTTGGGGCGCGGCCGTCGGCCCCGGCGCCGGGGAGTTTTCCCCGAGCAGAGTGGATGGAGGCGCCGTGGCCGGGCGTCCGCCTCCGCCGTGGCGGGCGGCCGGGGCGCCCGTGGAGGGGGCTGGCCTCTGTGGGGGAACGGAGTGATCTCTCACTCCACGGCTGGGACGAAGCCGCGAAAGGTGCCGTTGTCGCCGGGACGGTCGGGGGGACTCGTGGCGCGGGACTCAGGGTTCCCCATGCGGAGGCCCCCAGGCTCAGGCCACTGGCAACGGAAGGCTGAACAAGCAGGCCCGGGCCCGGGCCCGGCTTTCGGGGCTGTCCCGGCCCCGGCGGCCGGCGCCAGGGAGGGGACCCCCGGAGGCTGAGGAGCGGGAGGCATCGGCCTCCCCGGGACCCGCCTCCCGGAGCTCCTCCTGGCGGTGCCGGAACGCGACGACACGCGATCCCGGACAGGGCCCCGGGGGGGCGGCCCTACGGCCCTGTGGTGCCCGAAGTGTGTTCTCCGTGCGTTTTCCGGCCAATTCTCACGAGCGTTCTGCCCAAATCGGCATCGATTTGGGCAGAACGCTCGTGAGAATTGCCCGGCGTTGGGCAGCCCTGGTCAGCGCCCAGTGCCGCGTGGAGCAGGGCCCTTTCTCGCTCGGAGCATGTCGCGGCCACCCGGAAAACGAGCCGCGACGATGGGGCGCGGCCGGCGGCCCCGGCGCCGGGGAGTTTTCCCCGAGCAGAGTGGATGGAGGCGCCGTGGCCGGGCATCCGCCTCCGCCGTGGCGGGGGGCCGGGGCGCCCGTGGAGGGGGCTGGCCTCTGTGGGGGAATGAGTGATCTCTCACTCCACGGCTGGGACAAAGCGAGAAAGGTGCCGTTGTCGCCGGGACGGTCGGGGGGACTCGTGGCGCGGGACTCAGGGTTCCCCATGCGGAGGTCCCCAGGCTCAGGCCCCTGGCAACGGAAGGCTGAGCAAGCAGGCCCGGGACCGGGCCCGGATTTCAGGGCTGGCCCGGCCCCAGGGTCCGTCGCCAGGGAGGGGACCCCCGGAGGCTGAGGAGCGGGAGGCGTCGGCCTCCCCGGGGCCCGCCTCCCGGAGCTCCTCCTGGCGGTGCCGGAACGCGACGACACGCGATGCCGGACAGGGCCCCGGGGGGGCGGCCCTGCGGCCCTGTGGTGCCCGAAGTGTGTTCGCCGGGCGTTTTCCGGCCAATTCTCATGAGCGTTCTGCCCAAATCGGGATCGATTTGGGCAGAACGCTCGTGAGAATTGGCCGGCGTTGGGCAGCCCTGGTCAGCGACCAGGGCCGCGTGGAGCAGGGCCCTTTCTCGCTCGGGGTATGTCGCGGCCAAACGGAAAACGAGCCGTCACGATGGGGCGCCGCCGGCGGCCCCGGCGCCGGGGAGTTTTCCCCGAGCAGAGTGGATGGAGGGGCCGTGGCCGGGAGTCCGCGTCCTCCGTGGCGGGCGGCCGGGGCGCCCGTGGAGGGGGCTGGCCTCTGTGGGGGAATGGAGTGATCTCTCACTCCACGGCTGGGACGAAGCCGCGAAAGGTGCCGTTGTCGCCGGGACGGTCGGGGGGACTCGTGGCGCGGGACTCAGGGTTCCCCATGCGGAGGCCCCCAGGCTCAGGCCCCTGGCAACGGACGGCTGAGCAAGCAGGCCCGGGCCCGGGCCCGGCTTTCGGGGCTGGCCCGGCCCCGGCGGCCGGCGCCAGGGAGGGGACCCCCGGAGGCTGAGGAGCGGGAGGCGTCGGCCTCCCCGGGGCCCGACTCCCGTAGCTCCTCCTGGCGGTGCCGGAACGCGACGAAACGCGATCCAGGACAGGGCCTCGGGGGGGCGGCCCTGCGGCCCTGTGGTGTCCGAAGTGTGTTCGCCGTGAGTTTTCCGGCCAATTCTCACGAGCGTTCTGCCAAAATCGAGATCGATTTGGGCAGAACGCTCATGAGAATTGGCCGGCGTTGGGCAGCCGAGGTCAGCGCCCAGTTCCGCGTGGAGCAGGGCCCTTTCTCGCCAGGGGCATGTCGCGGCCACCCGGAAAACGAGCCGCGACGATGGGACGCGGCCGGCGGCCCCGGCGCCGGGGAGTTTTCCCAGAGAAGAGTGGATGGAGGCGCCGTGGCCGGGCGCCCGCCTCCGCCGTGGCGGGCGGCCGGGACGCCCGTGGAGGGGGCTGGCCTCTGTGGGGGAACGGACTGATCTCTCACTCCACGGCTGCGACGAAGCCGTGAAAGGTGCCGTTGTCGCCGCGACGGTCGGGGGGACTCTTCGCGCGGGACTCAGGGTTCCCCGTGCGGAGGCCCGCAAGATCAGGCCCCTGGCAACGGAAGGCTGAGCAAGCAGGCCCGGGCCCGGGCCCGCCATTCGGGGCCGGCCCGGCCCCAGCTGTCGGCGCCGGGGAGGGGACCCCCGGAGTCTGAGGAGCGGGAGGGGTCGGCCTCCCCGGGGCCCGCCTCCCGGAGCTCCTCCTGGCGGTGCCGGAACGCGACGACTCGCGACCCCGGACAGGGCCCCGGGGGGGCGTCCCTGCGCCCCTGTGGTTCCCGAAGTGTGTTCGCCGGGCGTTTTCCGGCCAATTCTCACGAGCGTTCTACCCAAATCGGGATCGATTTCGGCAGAACGCTCGTGAGAATGGACGGCGTTGGGCAGCCCTGATCAGCGCCCAGTGCCGCGTGGAGCAGGGCCCTTTCTCGCTCGGGGCATGTCGCGGCAACCCGGAAAACGAGCCGGGACGATGGGGCGCGGCCGGCGGCCCCGGCGCCGGGGAGTTTTCCCCGAGCAGTGTGGATGGAGGAGCCGTGGCCGGTCGTCCGCCTCCGCCGTGGTGGGCGGCTGGGGCGCCCGTGGAGGGGGCTGGCCTCTGTGGGGGAACGGAGTGATCTCTCACTCCACGGCTGGGACGAAGCCGCGAAAGTTGCCGTTGTCGCCGGGATGGTCGGGGGGACTCGTGGCGCGGGACTCAGGGTTCCCCGTGCAGAGGCCCCCAGTCTCAGGCCCCTGGCAACGGAAGGCTGAGCAAGCAGGCCCGGGCCCGAGCCCGCTTTTCGGGGCCGGCCCGGCGCCAGCTGCCGGCGCCGGGGAGGGGACCCCCGGAGGCTGAGGAGCGGGAGGCGTCGGCCTCCCCTGGTCCCGCCTCCCGGAGCTCCTCCTGGCGGTGCCGGAACGCGACGACCCGCGACCCCGGACAGGGCCCCGGGGGGGCTTCCCTGAGCCCCTGTGGTGCCCGAAGTGTGTTCGCCGGGCGTTTTCCGGCCAATTCTCACGAACGTTCTGGCCAAATCGGGATCGATTTGGGCAGAACCCTGGTGAGATGTGGCCGGCGTTGGACAGCCCTGGTCAGCGCCCTGTTCCGCGTGGAGCAGGGCCCTTTCTCGCTCGGGGCATGTCGCGGCCACCCGGAAAACGAGCCGCGACGATGGGGCGCGGCCGGGGGCCCCGGCTCCGGGGACCCCGAGCAGAGTGGATGGAGGTGCCGTAGCCGGGCGCCCGCCTGCACCGTGGCGGGCGGCCTGGGCGCACGTGGAGGGGTCTGGCCTCTGTGGGGGAACGGACTGATCTCGCACTCCACGGCTGGGACTAAGCCGCGAAAGGTGCCGTTGTCGCCCGGACGGTCGGGGGGACTCCTGGCGCGGGACTCAGGGTTCCCCGTGAGGAGGCCCTCAGCCTCAGGCCCCTGGCAACGGAAGGCTGAGCAAGCAGGCCCGGGCCCGGGCCCGCCTTTCGGGGCCGGCCCGGCCCCAGCTGCTGGGGCCGGGGAGGGGACCCCCGGAGGCTGAGGAGCGGGAGGCGTCGGCCTCCCCTGGGACCGCCTCCCGGAGCTCCTCGTGGCGGTGCCGGAACGCGACGACACGCGACCCCGGACAGGGCCCCGGGCGGTCGTCCCTGCGCCCCTGTGGTGCCCAAAGTGAGTTCGCCGGGTGTTTTCCGGCCAATTCTCACGAGCGTTCTGCCCAAATCGGGATCGATTTGGGCAGAACGCTCGTGAGAATTGGACGGCGTTGGGCAGCCCTGGTCAGCGCCCAGTGCCGCGGGGAGCAGGGCCCTTTCTCGCTCGGGGCATGTCGCGGCCACCCGGAAAACGAGCCGCGACGATGGGGCGCGGCCGGCGGCCCCGGCGCCGGGGAGTTTTCCCCGAGCAGAGAGGATGGAGGCGCCGTGGCCGGGCGCCCGCCTCCGCCGTGGCGGGCGGCCGGGGCGCCCGAGGAGGGGGCTGGCCTCTCTGGGGGAACGGACTGATCTCTCACTCCACGGCTGGGACGAAGCCGCGAAAGGTGCCGTTGTCGTCGCGGCGGTCGTGGGGACTCGTGGCGCGGGACTCAGGGTTCCCCGTGCAGAGGCCCCCAGTCTCAGGCCCCTGGAAACGGAAGGCTGAGCAAGCAGGCCTGGGCCCGGGCCCGCCTTTCGGGGCCGGCCCGGCCCCAGCTGCCGGCGCCGGGGAGGGGACCCCCGGAGGCTGAGGAGCGGGAGGCCTTGGCCTCCCCGGGGCCCGCCTCCCGGAGCTCCTCCTGGCGGAGACGGAACGCGACGACACGCGACCCCGGACAGGGCCCCGGGGGGGCGTCCCTGCGACCCTGTGGTGTCCGAAGTGTGTTCGCCGGGCGTTTTCCGACCAATTCTCACGAGCGTTCTGCCCAAATCGGGATCGATTTGGGCAGAACGCTCGTGAGAATTGGCCGGCGTTGGACAGCCCTGGTCAGCGCCCAGTTCCACGTGGAGCAGGGCCCTTTCTCGCTCGGGGCATGGCCCGGCAACCCGGAAAACGAGCCGCGACGATGGGGCGCGGCCGGCGGCCCCGGCGCCGGGGAGTTTTCCCCGAGCAGAGTAGATGGAGGCGACATGGCCGGGCGCCCGCCTCCTCCGTGGTGGGCGGCCGGGGCGCCCGTGGAGGGGGCTGGCCTCTGTGGGGGAACGGACTGATCTCTCACTCCACGGCTGGGACGAAGCCGCGAAAGGTGCCGTTGTCGGTCGTGGGGACTCGTGGCGCGGGACTCAGGGTTCCCCGTGCAGAGGCCCCCAGTCTCAGGCCCCAGGCAACGGAAGGCTGAGCAAGCAGGCCCGGGCCCGAGCCCGCCTTTTGGGGCCGGCCCGGACCCAGCTGCCGGCGCCGGGGAGGGGACCCCCGGAGGCTGAGGAGCTGGAGGCGTCGGCCTCCCGGGAGCCCGCCTCCCGGAACTCCTCCTGGCGGTGCCGGAACGCCACAACACGCGTTCCCGGACAGGGCCCCGGGGGGGCGGCTCTGCAGCCCTGTGGTGCCCGAAGTGTGTTCGCCGGGCGTTTTCCTTCCAATTCTCACGAGCGTTCTGCCCAAATCGGCATCGATTTTGGCAGAAGGCTCGTGAGAATTGGCCGGCGTTGGGCAGCCCTGGTCAGCGCCCAGTTCCGCGTGGGGCAGGGCCCTTTCTCGCTCGGGGCATGTCGCGGCCACCCGGAAAACGAGCCGCGACGATGGGGCGCGGCCGGTGGCCCCTGCGCCGGGGAGTTTTCCCCGAGCAGAGAGGATGGAGGCGCCGTGGCCGGGCGCCCGCCTCCGCCGTGGCGGGCGGCCGGGGCGCCCGTGGAGGGGGCTGGCCTCTGTGGGGGAACGGACTGATCTCTCACTCCACGGCTGGGACAAAGCCGCGAAAGGTGCCGTTGTCGCCGCGACGGTCGGGGGGACTCGTGGCGCGGGACTCAGGGTTCCCCGTGCAGAGGCCCCCAGTCTCAGGCCCCTGGAAACGGAAGGCTGAGCAAGCAGTCCCGGGCCCGGGCCCGCCTTTCGGGGCCGGCCCGGCCCCAGCTGCCGGCGCCGGGGAGGGGATCCCCAGAGGCTAAGGAGCGGGAGGCTTCGGCCTCCCCAGGGCCCGCCTCCCGGAGCTCCTCCTGGCGGTGCCGGAACGCGACGACCCGCGACCCCGGACAGGGCCCCGGGGGGGCGTCCCTGCGCCCCTGTGGTGCCCGAAGTGTGTTCGCCGGGCGTTTTCCTTCCAATTCTCACGAGCGTTCTGCCCAAATCGGCATCGATTTGGGCAGAAGGCTCGTAAGAATTGGCCGGCGTTGGGCAGCCCTGGTCAGCGCCCAGTTCCGCGTGGGGCAGGGCCCTTTCTCGCTCGGGGCATGTCGCGGCCACCCGGAAAACGAGCCGCGACGATGGGGCGCGGCCGGCGGCCCCGGCGCCGGGGAGTTTTCCCCGAACAGAGTGGATTGGTGCGCCTTGGCCGGGCGCCCGCGTGTGCCATGGCGGGCGGCCGGGGCGCCCGTTGAGGGGGCTGGACTCTGTGGGGGAACAGACTGATCTCTCACTCCACGGCTGGGACGAAGCCGCGAAAGGTGCCGTTGTCGCCGGGACGGTCGGGGGGACTCGTGGCGTGGGACTCAGGGTTCCCCGTGCGTAGGACCCCAGGCTCAGGCCCCTGGCAACGGAAGGCTGAGCAAGCAGGACCGGGCCCGGGCCCGCCTTTCGGGGCTGGCCCGGCCCCAGCTGCGGCGCCGGAGAGGGGACCCCCGGAGGCTGAGGAGCGGGAGGCGTCGGCCTCCCCGGGGCCCGCCTCCCGGAGCTCCTCCTGGCGGTGCCGGAACGCGACGACCCGCGAGCCCGGACAGGGCCCCAGGGGGGCGGCTCTGAGCCCCTGTGGTGCCCGAAGTGTGTTCGCCGGGAGTATTCCGGCCAATTCTCACGAGCGTTCTGCCCAAATTGGGATCGATTTGGGCAGAACGCTCGTGAGAATTGGCCGGCGTTGGGCAGCCCTGGTCAGCGCCCAGTTCCGCGTGGAACAGGGCCCTTTCTCGCTCAGGGCATGTCGCGGCAACCCGGAAAACGAGCCGCGACGATGGGGCGCGGCCGGCGGCCCCGGCGCCGGGGAGTTTTCCCCGAGCAGAGTGGATGGAGGCGCCTTGGCCAGGCGCCCGCCTCTGCCGTGGCCCGCGGCCGGGGCGCCCGTGGAGGGGGCTGGCCTCTGTGGGGGAACAGACTGATCTCTCACTACACGGCTGGGACGAAGCCGCGAAAGGTGCCATTGTCGCTGGGACGGTCGGGGGGACTCGTGGCGTGGGACTCAGGGTTCCCCGTGCACAGGACCCCAGGCTCAGGCCCCTGGCAACGGAGGCTGAGCAAGCAGGCCCGAGCCCGGGCCAGCCTTTCGGGGCTGGACCGGCCCCAGCTGCAGGCGCCAGGCAGGGGACCCCCGGAGGCTGAGGAGCGGGAGGTGTCGGCCTCCCTGGGGCCCGCATCCCGGAGCTCCTCCTGGCGGTGCCGGAACGCGACGACCCGCGACCCCGGACAGGGCCCCGGGGGGCGGCCCTGCGCCCCTGTGGTGCCCGAAGTGTGTTCGCCGGGCGTTTTCCGGCCAATTCTCACGAGCGTTCTGCCCAAATCGGGATCGATTTGGGCAGAACGCTCGTGAGAATTGGCCGGCGTTGGGCAGCCCTGGTCAGCGCCCAGTTCCGCGTGGAGCAGGTCCCTTTCTCGTTCGGGTCATGTCGCGGCCACCCGGAAAATGAGCCGCGACGGGGGGCGCGGCCGGCGGCCCCGGCGCTGGGGAGTTTTCCCCGAGCAGAGTGGATGGAGGCGCCATGGGCGGGCGCCCGCCTCCGCCGTGGCAGGCGGCCGGGGCGCCCATGGAGGGGGCTGGCCTCTGTGGGGGAATGGACTGATCTCGCACTCCACGGCTGGGACGAAGCCGTGAAAGGTGCCGTTGTCGCCGGGACGGTCGGGGGGACTCCTGGCGCGGGACTCAGGGTTCCACGTGCGGAGGCCCCCAGGCTCAGGCCCCTGGCAACGGAAGGCTGAGCAAGCAGGCCCGGGCCCGAGCCCGCCTTTCGGGGCCGGCCCGGCCCCAGCTGCAGGCGCCAGGGAGGGGACCCCCGGAGGCTGAGGAGCGGGAGGCGTCGGCCTCCCCGGGGCCCGCCTCCCGGAGCTCCTCCTGGCGGTGCAGGAACGCGACGACCCACGACCCCGGACAGGGCCCCGGGGGGGCGGCCCTGCGCCCCTGTTGTGCCCGAAGTGTGTTCGCCGGGCGTTTTCCGGCCATTTCTCACGAGCGTTCTGCCCACATCGGGATCGATTTGGGCAGAACGCTCGTGAGAATTGGCCGGTGTGGGCAGCCCTGGTCAGCGCCCAGTTCCGCGTGGAGCAGGGCCCTTTATGGCTCGGGGCATGTCGCGGCCACCCGGAAAACGAGCCGCGACGATGGGGCGCGGCCGGCGGCCCCGGCGCCGGGGAGTTTTCCCCGAGCAGAGTGGATGGAGGCGCCGTGGCCGGTCGTCCGCCTCCGCCGTGGCGGGCGGCTGGGGCGCCGGTGGAGGGGGCTGGCCTCTGTGGGGGAACGGAGTGATCTCTCACTCCACGGCTGGGACGAAGCCGCGAAAGGTGCCGTTGTCGCCGGGATGGTCGGGGGGACTCGTGGCGCGGGACTCAGGGTTCCCCATGCGGAGGCCCCCAGGCTCAGGCCCCTGGCAACAGAAGGCTGAGTAAGGAGGACCGGGCCCGGGCCCGGCTTTCGGGGCCTGCCCGGCCCCAGCGGCCGGCGCCAGGGAGGGGACCCCCGGAGGTTGAGGAGTGGGAGGCGTCGGCCTCCCCGGTGCCCGCCTCTCGGAGCTCCTCCTGGCGGTGCCGGAACGCGAGGACACGCGATCCCGGACAGGGCCCCGGGGGGGCGGCCCTGCGGCCCTGTGGTGCCCGAAGTGTGTTCGCCGGGCGTTTTCGTGCCAAATCTCACGAGCGTTCTGCCAAAATCGATCCCGATTTGGGCAGAACGCTCGTGAGAATTGGCCGGCGTTGGGCAGCCCTGGTCAGCGCCCAGTTCCGCGTGGAGCAGGGCACTTTCTCGCTCGGGGCATGTCGCGGCCACCCGGAAAACGAGCCGCGACGATTGGGCGCGGCCGGCGGCCCCGGTGCCGGGGAGTTTTCCCCGAGCAGAGTGGATGGAGGCGCCGTGGCCGGGCGCCCGCCTCCGCCGTGGCGGGCGGCCGGGGCGCCCGTGGAGGGGGCTGGCCTCTGTGGGGGAACGGACTGATCTCTCACTCCACGGCTGGGACAAAGCCGCGGAAGGTGCCGTTGTCGCAGCGACGGTCGGGGGGACTCGTGGCGCGGGACTCAGGGTACCCCGTGCGGAGGCCCGCAAGCTCAGGCCCCTGGCAACGAAAGGCTGAGCAAGCAGGCCCGGGCCCGGGCCCGCCTTTTGGGGCTGGCCCGTCCCCAGCTGCCGGCGCCGGGGAGTGGACCCCCGGAGGCTGAGGAGCGGGAGGCGTCGGCCTCCCCGGGGCCCGCATCCCGGAGCTCCTCCTGGCGGTGCCGGAACGCGACGACCCGCGACCCCGGACAGGGCCCCGGGGGGCGGCCCTGCGCCCCTGTGGTGCCCGAAGTGTGTTCGCCGGGAGTTTTCCGGCCAATTCTCACGAGCGTTCTGCCCAAATCGGCATCGATTTGGGCAGAACGCTCGTGAGAATTGGCCGGCGTTGGGTAGCCCTGGTCAGCGCCCAGTTCCGCGTGGAGCAGGTCCCTTTCTCGTTCGGGTCATGTCGCGGCCACCCGGAAAATGAGCCGCGACGGCGGGCGCGGCCGGCGGCCCCGGCGCTGGGGAGTTTTCCCCGAGCAGAGTGGATGGAGGCGCCATGGGCGGGCGCCCGCCTCCGCCGTGGCAGGCGGCCGGGGCGCCCATGGAGGGGGCTGGCCTCTGTGGGGGAATGGACTGATCTCGCACTCCACGGCTGGGACGAAGCCGTGAAAGGTGCCGTTGTCGCCGGGACGGTCGGGGGGACTCCTGGCGCGGGACTCAGGGTTCCACGTGCGGAGGCCCCCAGGCTCAGGCCCCTGGCAACGGAAGGCTGAGCAAGCAGGCCCGGGCCCGAGCCCGCCTTTCGGGGCCGGCCCGGCCCAGCTGCAGGCGCCAGGGAGGGGACCCCCGGAGGCTGAGGAGCGGGAGGCGTCGGCCTCCCCGGGGCCCGCCTCCCGGAGCTCCTCCTGGCGGTGCAGGAACGCGACGACCCACGACCCCGGACAGGGCCCCGGGGGGGCGGCCCTGCGCCCCTGTTGTGCCCGAAGTGTGTTCGCCGGGCGTTTTCCGGCCATTTCTCACGAGCGTTCTGCCCACATCGGGATCGATTTGGGCAGAACGCTCGTGAGAATTGGCCGGTGTGGGCAGCCCTGGTCAGCGCCCAGTTCCGCGTGGAGCAGGGCCCTTTATGGCTCGGGGCATGTCGCGGCCACCCGGAAAACGAGCCGCGACGATGGGGCGCGGCCGGCGGCCCCGGCGCCGGGGAGTTTTCCCCGAGCAGAGTGGATGGAGGCGCCGTGGCCGGTCGTCCGCCTCCGCCGTGGCGGGCGGCTGGGGCGCCGGTGGAGGGGGCTGGCCTCTGTGGGGGAACGGAGTGATCTCTCACTCCACGGCTGGGACGAAGCCGCGAAAGGTGCCGTTGTCGCCGGGATGGTCGGGGGGACTCGTGGCGCGGGACTCAGGGTTCCCCATGCGGAGGCCCCCAGGCTCAGGCCCCTGGCAACAGAAGGCTGAGTAAGGAGGACCGGGCCCGGGCCCGGCTTTCGGGGCCTGCCCGGCCCCAGCGGCCGGCGCCAGGGAGGGGACCCCCGGAGGTTGAGGAGTGGGAGGCGTCGGCCTCCCCGGTGCCCGCCTCTCGGAGCTCCTCCTGGCGGTGCCGGAACGCGAGGACACGCGATCCCGGACAGGGCCCCGGGGGGGCGGCCCTGCGGCCCTGTGGTGCCCGAAGTGTGTTCGCCGGGCGTTTTCGTGCCAAATCTCACGAGCGTTCTGCCAAAATCGATCCCGATTTGGGCAGAACGCTCGTGAGAATTGGCCGGCGTTGGGCAGCCCTGGTCAGCGCCCAGTTCCGCGTGGAGCAGGGCACTTTCTCGCTCGGGGCATGTCGCGGCCACCCGGAAAACGAGCCGCGACGATTGGGCGCGGCCGGCGGCCCCGGTGCCGGGGAGTTTTCCCCGAGCAGAGTGGATGGAGGCGCCGTGGCCGGGCGCCCGCCTCCGCCGTGGCGGGCGGCCGGGGCGCCCGTGGAGGGGGCTGGCCTCTGTGGGGGAACGGACTGATCTCTCACTCCACGGCTGGGACAAAGCCGCGGAAGGTGCCGTTGTCGCAGCGACGGTCGGGGGGACTCGTGGCGCGGGACTCAGGGTACCCCGTGCGGAGGCCCGCAAGCTCAGGCCCCTGGCAACGAAAGGCTGAGCAAGCAGGCCCGGGCCCGGGCCCGCCTTTTGGGGCTGGCCCGTCCCCAGCTGCCGGCGCCGGGGAGTGGACCCCCGGAGGCTGAGGAGCGGAAGGCGTCGGCCTCCCCGGGGCCCGCATCCCGGAGCTCCTCCTGGCGGTGCCGGAACGCGACGACCCGCGACCCCGGACAGGGCCCCGGGGGGGCGGCCCTGCGCCCCTGTGGTGCCCGAAGTGTGTTCGCCGGGCGTTTTCCGGCCAATTATCACGAGTGTTCTGCCCAAATCGGGATCGATTTGGGCAGAACGCTCGTGAGAATTGGCCGGCGTTGGGCAGCCCTGGTCAGCGCCCAGTTCCGCGTGGAGCAGGGCCCTTTCTCGCTCAGGGCATGTCGCGGCAACCCGGAAAACGAGCCGCGACGATGGGGCGCGGCCGGCGGCCCCGGCGCAGGGGAGTTTTCCCCGAGCAGAGTGGATGGAGGCGCCATGGGCGGGCGCCCGCCTCTGCCGTGGCAGGCGGCCGGGGCGCCCATGGAGGGGGCTGGCCTCTGTGGGGGAATGGACTGATCTCACACTCCACGGCTGGGACGAAGCCGCGAAAGGTGCCGTTGTCGCCGGGACGGTCGGGGGGACTCCTGGCGCGGGACTCAGGGTTCCCCGTGCGGAGGCCCCCAGGCTCAGGCCCCTGGCAACGGAAGGCTGAGCAAGCGGGCCCGGGCCCGGGCCCGCTTTCGGGGCCGGCCCGGCCCCAGCTCCGGCGCCGGGGAGGGGACCCCCGGAGGCTGAGGAGCGGGAGGCGTCGGCCTCCCCAGGGCCCGCCTCCCGGAGCTCCTCCTGGCGGTGCCGGAACGGGACGACCGGTGAGCCCGGACAGGGCCCCGGGGGGGCGTCCCTGCCCCCCTGTGGTGCCCGAAGTGTGTTCGCTGGGCGTTTTCCGGCCAATTCTCACGAGCGTTCTGCCCAAATCGGGATCGATTTGGGCAGAACGCTCGTGAGAATTGGCCGGCGTTGGGCAGCCCTGGTCAGCGCCCAGTGCCGCGTGGAGCAGGGCCCTTTCTCGCTCGGGGCATGGCGCGGCCACCCGGAAAACGAGCCGCGACGATGGGGCGCGGCCGGCGGCCCCGGCGCCGGGGAGTTTTCCCCGAGCAGAGTGGATGGAGGCGCCGTGGCCGGACGTCCGCCTCCGCCGTGGCGGGCCGCCGGGGCGCCCGTGGAGGGGGCTGGCCTCTGTGGGGGATCGGAGTGATCTCTCACACCACGGCTGGGACGAAGCCGCGAAAGGTGCCGTTGTCGCCGGGACGGTCGGGGGGACTCGTGGCGCGGGACTCAGGGTTCCCCATGCGGAGGCCCCCAGGCTCAGGCCCCTGGCAACGGAAGGCTGAGCAAGCAGGCCCGGACCCGGGCCCGGCTTTCGGGGCTGGCCCGGCCCCGGCGGCCGGCGCCAGGGAGGGGACCCCCGGAGGCTGAGGAGCGGGAGGCGTCGGCCTCCCCGGGCCCCGCCTCCCGGAGCTCCTCCTGGCGGTGCCAGAACGCGACGACACGCGATCCCAGACAGGGCCCCGGGGGGGCGGCCCTGCTGCCCTGTGGTGCCCGAAGTGTGTTCGCCGGGTGTTTTCCGGCCAGTTCTCACGAGCGTTCTGCCCAAATCGGGATCGATTTGGGCAGAACGCTCGTGAGAATTGGCCGGCGTTGGGCAGCCCTGGTTAGCGCCCAGTGCCGCGTGGAGCAGGGCCCTTTCTCGCTCGGGGCATGGCGCGGCCACCCGGAAAACGAGCCGCGACGATGGGGCGCGGCCGGCGGCCCCGGCGCCGGGGAATTTTCCCCGAGCAGAGTGGATGGAGGCGCCGTGGCCGGGCGTCCGCCTCCGCCGTGCCGAGCGGCCGGGGTGCCCGTGGAGGGGGCTGGCCTCTGTCGGGGAACGGAGTGATCTCTCACTCCACGGCTGGGACGAAGCCGAGAAAGGTGCCGTTGTCGCCGGGGCGGTCGCGGGGACTCGAGGCGCAGGACACAGGGTTCCCCATGCGGAGGCCCCCAGGCTCAGGCCCCTGGCAACGGAAGGCTGAGCAAGCAGGCCCGGGACCGGGCCCGGATTTCGGGGCTGGCCCGGCCCCAGCGGCTGGCGCCAGGGAGGGGAACCCCGGACGCTGAGGAGCGGGAGGCGTCGGCCTCCCCGGGTCCCGCCTCCCGGAGCTCCTCCTGGCGGTGCCGGAACGCGACGACCCGCGACCCCGGACAGGGCCCCGGGGGGGCGTCCCTGAGCCCCTGTGGTGCCCGAAGTGTGTTCGCCGGGCGTTTTCCGGCCAATTCTCACGAACGTTCTGGCCAAATCGGGATCGATTTGGGCAGAACCCTGGTGAGATGTGGCCGGCGTTGGACAGCCCTGGTCAGCGCCCTGTTCCGCGTGGAGCAGGGCCCTTTCTCGCTCGGGGCATGTCGCGGCCACCCGGAAAACGAGCCGCGACGATGGGGCGCGGCCGGGGGCCCTGGCTCCGGGGAGTTTTCCCCGAGCAGAGTGGATGGAGGTGCCGTGGCCGGGCGCCCGCCTGCACCGTGGCGGGCGGCCTGGGCGCCCGTGGAGGGGTCTGGCCTCTGTGGGGGAACGGACTGATCTCGCACTCCACGGCTGGGACTAAGCCGCGAAAGGTGCCGTTGTCGCCCGGACGTTCGGGGGGACTCCTGGCGCGGGACTCAGGGTTCCCCGTGAGGAGGCCCTCAGCCTCAGGCCCCTGGCAACGGAAGGCTGAGCAAGCAGGCCCGGGCCCGGGCCCGCCTTTCGGGGCCGGCCCGGCCCCAGCTGCTGGCGCCGGGGAGGGGACCCCCGGAGGCTGAGGAGCGGGAGGCGTCGGCCTCCCCAGGGCCCGCCTCCCGGAGCTCCTCCTGGCGGTGCCGGAACGCGACGACCGGCGAGCCCGGACAGGGCCCCAGGGGGCGTCCCTGCGCCCCTGTGGTGCCCGAAGTGTGTTCGCTGGGCGTTTTCCGGCCAATTCTCACGAGCGTTCTGCCCAAATCGGGATCGATTTGGGCAGAACGCTCGTGAGAATTGGCCGGTGTGGGCAGCCCTGGTCAGCGCCCAGTGCCGCGTGGAGCAGGGCCCTTTCTCGCTCGGGGCATGGCGCGGCCACCCGGAAAACGAGCCGCGACGATGGGGCGCGGCCGGCGGCCCCGGCGCCGGGGAGTTTTCCCCGAGCAGAGTGGATGGAGGCGCCGTGGCCGGGCGTCCGCGTCCGCCGTGGCGGGCCGCCGGGGCGCCCGTGGAGGGGGCTGGCCTCTCTGGGGGATCGGAGTGATCTCTCACACCACGGCTGGGACGAAGCCGCGAAAGTTGCCGTTGTCGCCGGGACGGTCGGGGGGACTCGTGGCGCGGGACTCAGGGTTCCCCATGCGGAGGCCCCCAGGCTCAGGCCCCTGGCAACGGAAGGCTGAGCAAGCAGGCCCGGGCCCGGGCCCGGCTTTCGGGGCTGGCCCGGCCCCGGCGGCCGGCGCCAGGGAGGGGACCCCCGGAGGCTGAGGAGCGGGAGGCGTCGGCCTCCCCGGGCCCCGCCTCCCGGAGCTCCTCCTGGCGGTGCCAGAACGCGACGACACGCGATCCCAGACAGGGCCCCGGGGGGGCGGCCCTGCTGCCCTGTGGTGCCGGAAGTGTGTTCGCCGGGTGTTTTCCGGCCAATTCTCACGAGCGTTCTGCCCAAATCGGGATCGATTTGGGCAGAACGCTCGTGAGAATTGGCCGGCGTTGGGCAGCCCTGGTTAGCGCCCAGTGCCGCGTGGAGCAGGGCCCTTTCTCGCTCGGGGCATGGCGCGGCCACCCGGAAAACGAGCCGCGACGATGGGGCG
This sequence comes from Meles meles, assembly GCF_922984935.1. NCBI lineage: Eukaryota > Metazoa > Chordata > Mammalia > Carnivora > Mustelidae > Meles > Meles meles. The sequence goes on from NW_025721185.1 coordinate 240,566, forward strand.
CGGCCGGCGGCCCCGGCGCCGGGGAGTTTTCCCCGAGCAGAGTGGATGGAGGCGCCGTGGCCGGGTGTCCGCCTCCGCCGTGCCGAGCGGCCGGAGCGCCCGTGGAGGGGGCTGGCCTCTGTCGGGGAACGTAGTGATCTCTCACTCCACGGCTGGGACGAAGCCGAGAAAGGTGCCGTTGTCGCCGGGGCGGTCGGGGGGACTCGAGGCGCAGGACACAGGGTTCCCCATGCGGAGGCCCCCAGGCTCAGGCCCCTGGCAACGGAAGGCTGAGCAAGCAGGCCCGGGACCGGGCCCGGATTTCGGGGCTGGCCCGGCCCCAGCGGCCGGCGCCAGGGAGGGGAACCCCGGACGCTGAGGAGCGGGAGGCGTCGGCCTCCCCGGGTCCCGCCTCCCGGAGCTCCTCCTGGCGGTGCCGGAACGCGACGACCCGCGACCCCGGACAGGGCCCCGGGGGGGCGTCCCTGAGCCCCTGTGGTGCCCGAAGTGTGTTCGCCGGGCGTTTTCCGGCCAATTCTCACGAACGTTCTGGCCAAATCGGGATCGATTTGGGCAGAACCCTGGTGAGATGTGGCCGGCGTTGGACAGCCCTGGTCAGCGCCCTGTTCCGCGTGGAGCAGGGCCCTTTCTCGCTCGGGGCATGTCGCGGCCACCCGGAAAACGAGCCGCGACGATGGGGCGCGGCCGGGGGCCCTGGCTCCGGGGAGTTTTCCCCGAGCAGAGTGGATGGAGGTGCCGTGGCCGGGCGCCCGCCTGCACCGTGGCGGGCGGCCTGGGCGCCCGTGGAGGGGTCTGGCCTCTGTGGGGGAACGGACTGATCTCGCACTCCACGGCTGGGACTAAGCCGCGAAAGGTGCCGTTGTCGCCCGGACGTTCGGGGGGACTCCTGGCGCGGGACTCAGGGTTCCCCGTGAGGAGGCCCTCAGCCTCAGGCCCCTGGCAACGGAAGGCTGAGCAAGCAGGCCCGGGCCCGGGCCCGCCTTTCGGGGCCGGCCCGGCCCCAGCTGCTGGCGCCGGGGAGGGGACCCCCGGAGGCTGAGGAGCGGGAGGCGTCGGCCTCCCCAGGGCCCGCCTCCCGGAGCTCCTCCTGGCGGTGCCGGAACGCGACGACCGGCGAGCCCGGACAGGGCCCCAGGGGGCGTCCCTGCGCCCCTGTGGTGCCCGAAGTGTGTTCGCTGGGCGTTTTCCGGCCAATTCTCACGAGCGTTCTGCCCAAATCGGGATCGATTTGGGCAGAACGCTCGTGAGAATTGGCCGGTGTGGGCAGCCCTGGTCAGCGCCCAGTGCCGCGTGGAGCAGGGCCCTTTCTCGCTCGGGGCATGGCGCGGCCACCCGGAAAACGAGCCGCGACGATGGGGCGCGGCCGGCGGCCCCGGCGCCGGGGAGTTTTCCCCGAGCAGAGTGGATGGAGGCGCCGTGGCCGGGCGTCCGCGTCCGCCGTGGCGGGCCGCCGGGGCGCCCGTGGAGGGGGCTGGCCTCTGTGGGGGATCGGAGTGATCTCTCACACCACGGCTGGGACGAAGCCGCGAAAGTTGCCGTTGTCGCCGGGACGGTCGGGGGGACTCGTGGCGCGGGACTCAGGGTTCCCCATGCGGAGGCCCCCAGGCTCAGGCCCCTGGCAACGGAAGGCTGAGCAAGCAGGCCCGGGCCCGGGCCCGGCTTTCGGGGCTGGCCCGGCCCCGGCGGCCGGCGCCAGGGAGGGGACCCCCGGAGGCTGAGGAGCGGGAGGCGTCGGCCTCCCCGGGCCCCGCCTCCCGGAGCTCCTCCTGGCGGTGCCAGAACGCGACGACACGCGATCCCAGACAGGGCCCCGGGGGGGCGGCCCTGCTGCCCTGTGGTGCCGGAAGTGTGTTCGCCGGGTGTTTTCCGGCCAATTCTCACGAGCGTTCTGCCCAAATCGGGATCGATTTGGGCAGAACGCTCGTGAGAATTGGCCGGCGTTGGGCAGCCCTGGTTAGCGCCCAGTGCCGCGTGGAGCAGGGCCCTTTCTCGCTCGGGGCATGGCGCGGCCACCCGGAAAACGAGCCGCGACGATGGGGCGCGGCCGGCGGCCCCGGCGCCGGGGAGTTTTCCCCGAGCAGAGTGGATGGAGGCGCCGTGGCCGGGTGTCCGCCTCCGCCGTGCCGAGCGGCCGGAGCGCCCGTGGAGGGGGCTGGCCTCTGTCGGGGAACGTAGTGATCTCTCACTCCACGGCTGGGACGAAGCCGAGAAAGGTGCCGTTGTCGCCGGGGCGGTCGGGGGGACTCGAGGCGCAGGACACAGGGTTCCCCATGCGGAGGCCCCCAGGCTCAGGCCCCTGGCAACGGAAGGCTGAGCAAGCAGGCCCGGGACCGGGCCCGGATTTCGGGGCTGGCCCGGCCCCAGCGGCCGGCGCCAGGGAGGGGAACCCCGGACGCTGAGGAGCGGGAGGCGTCGGCCTCCCCGGGTCCCGCCTCCCGGAGCTCCTCCTGGCGGTGCCGGAACGCGTCGACCCGCGACCCCGGACAGGGCCCCGGGGGGGCGTCCCTGAGCCCCTGTGGTGCCCGAAGTGTGTTCGCCGGGCGTTTTCCGGCCAATTCTCACGAACGTTCTGGCCAAATCGGGATCGATTTGGGCAGAACCCTGGTGAGATGTGGCCGGCGTTGGACAGCCCTGGTCAGCGCCCTGTTCCGCGTGGAGCAGGGCCCTTTCTCGCTCGGGGCATGTCGCGGCCACCCGGAAAACGAGCCGCGACGATGGGGCGCGGCCGGGGGCCCCGGCTCCGGGGAGTTTTCCCCGAGCAGAGTGGATGGAGGTGCCGTGGCCGGGCGCCCGCCTGCACCGTGGCGGGCGGCCTGGGCGCCCGTGGAGGGGTCTGGCCTCTGTGGGGGAACGGACTGATCTCGCACTCCACGGCTGGGACTAAGCCGCGAAAGGTGCCGTTGTCGCCCGGACGTTCGGGGGGACTCCTGGCGCGGGACTCAGGGTTCCCCGTGAGGAGGCCCTCAGGCTCAGGCCCCTGGCAACGGAAGGCTGAGCAAGCAGGCCCGGGCCCGGGCCCGCCTTTCGGGGCCGGCCCGGCCCCAGCTGCTGGCGCCGGGGAGGGGACCCCCGGAGGCTGAGGAGCGGGAGGCGTCGGCCTCCCCTGGGCCCGCCTCCCGGAGCTCCTCCTGGCGGTGCCGGAACGCGACGACACGCGACCCCGGACAGGGCCCCGGGCGGTCGTCCCTGCGCCCCTGTGGTGCCCAAAGTGAGTTCGCCGGGTGTTTTCCGGCCAATTCTCACGAGCGTTCTGCCCAAATCGGGATCGATTTGGGCAGAACGCTCGTGAGAATTGGACGGCGTTGGGCAGCCCTGGTCAGCGCCCAGTGCCGCGTGGAGCAGGGCCCTTTCTCGCTCGGGGCATGTCGCGGCCACCCGGAAAACGAGCCGCGACGATGGGGCGCGGCCGGCGGCCCCGGCGCCGGGGAGTTTTCCCCGAGCAGAGTGGATTGGTTTGCCTTGGCCGGGCGCCCGCCTCTGCCGTGGCGGGCGGCCGGGGCGCCCGTTGAGGGGGCTGGCCTCTGTGGGGGAACGGATGGATCCCTCACTCCACGGCTGGGACGAAGCCGCGAAAGGTGCCGTTGTCGCCGGGACGGTCGGGGGGACTCGTGGCGTGGGACTCAGGTTTCCCCGTGCGTAGGACCCAGGCTCTGGCCCCTGGCAACGGAAGGCTGAGCAAGCAGGCACGGGCCCGGGCCCGCCTTTCGGGGCTGGCCCGGCCCCAGCTGCGGCGCCAGGGAGGGGACCCCCGGAGGCTGAGGAGCGGGAGGCCTCGGCCTCCCCGGGGCCCGCCTCCCGGAGCTCCTCCTGGCGGTTCCGGAACGCGACGACCCGCGAGCCCGGACAGGGCCCCGGGGGGGCGGCCCTGAGCCCCTGTGGTGCCCGAAGTGTGTTCGCCGGGCGTATTCCTGCCAATTCTCACGAGCGTTCTGCCCAAATTGGGATCGTTTTGGGAAGAACGCTCGTGAGAATTGGCCGGCGTTGGGCAGCCCTGGTCAGCGCCCAGTTCCGCGTGGAGCAGGACCCTTTCTCGCTCGGGGCATGTCGCGGCACCCGGAAAACGAGCCGCGACATGGGGCGCGGCCGGCGGCCCCTGCGCCGGGGAGTTTTCCCCGAGCAGAGAGGATGGAGGCGCCGTGGCCGGGCGCCCGCCTCCGCCGTGGCGGGCGGCCGGGGCGCCCGTGGAGGGGGCTGGCCTCTCTGGGGGAACGGACTGATCTCTCACTCCACGGCTGGGACAAAGCCGCGAAAGGTGCCGTTGTCGCAGCGACGGTCGGGGGGACTCGTGGCGCGGGACTCAGGGTTCCCCGTGCAGAGGTCCGCAAGCTCAGGGCCCTGGCAACGAAAGGCTGAGCAAGCAGGCCCGGGCCCGGGCCCGCCTTTTGGGGCTGGCCCGGCCCCAGCTGCTGGCGCCGGTGAGGGGACCCCCGGAGGCTGTGGAGCGGGAGGCGTCGGCCTCCCCGGGGCCCGCCTCCCGGAGCTTCTCCTGGCGGTGCCGGAACGCGACGACCCGCGACCCCGGACAGGGCCACGGGGGGGCGTCCCTGCACCCCTGTGGTGCCCGAAGTGTGTTCGCCGGGCGTTTTCCGGCCAATTCTCACGAGCGTTCTGCCCAAATCGGGATCGATTTGGGCAGAACGCTCGTGAGAATTGGCCGGCGTTGGACAGCCCTGGTCAGCGCCCAGTTCGGCGTGGAGCAGGGCCCTTTCTCGCTCGGGGCATGTCGCGGCCACCCGGAAAACGAGCCCCGACGATGGGGCGCGGCCGGCGGCCCCGGCGCCGGGGAGTTTTCCCCGAGCAGAGTGGATGGAGGCGCCGTGGCCGGGCGCCCGCCTCCGCCGTGACGGGCGGCCGGGGCGCCCGTGGAGGGGGCTGGCCTCTGTGGGGGAACGGACTGATCTCTCACTCCACGGCTGGGACGAAGCCGCGAAAGGTGCCGTTGTCGTCGCGGCGGTCGTGGGGACTCGTGGCGCGGGACTCAGGGTTCCCCGTGCAGAGGCCCCCAGTCTCAGGCCCCTGGCAACGGAAGGCTGAGCAAGCAGGCCCGGGCCCGGGCCCGCCTTTCGGGGCCGGCCCGGCCCCAGCTGCCGGCGCCGGGGAGGGGACCCCCGGAGGCTGAGGAGCGGGAGGCCTTGGCCTCCCCGGGGCCCGCCTCCCGGAGCTCCTCCTGGCGGAGACGGAACGCGACGACACGCGACCCCGGACAGGGCCCCGGGGGGGCGTCCCTGCGACCCTGTGGTGTCCGAAGTGTGTTCGCCGGGCGTTTTCCGACCAATTCTCACGAGCGTTCTGCCCAAATCGGGATCGATTTGGGCAGAACGCTCGTGAGAATTGGCCGGCGTTGGACAGCCCTGGTCAGCGCCCAGTTCCGCGTGGAGCAGGGCCCTTTCTCGATCGGGGCACGGCGCGGCAACCCGGAAAACGAGCCGCGACGATGGGGCGCGGCCGGCGGCCCCGGCGCCGGGGAGTTTTCCCCGAGCAGAGTAGATGGAGGCGACATGGCCGGGCGCCCGCCTCCTCCGTGGTGGGCGGCCGGGGCGCCCGTGGAGGGGGCTGGCCTCTGTGGGGGAAAGGACTGATCTCTCACTCCACGGCTGGGACGAAGCCGCGAAAGGTGCCGTTGTCGGTCGTGGGGACTCGTGGCGCGGGACTCAGGGTTCCCCGTGCAGAGGCCCCCAGTCTCAGGCCCCAGGCAACGGAAGGCTGAGCAAGCAGGCCCGGGCCCGAGCCCGCCTTTTGGGGCCGGCCCGGACCCAGCTGCCGGCGCCGGGGAGGGGACCCCCGGAGGCTGAGGAGCTGGAGGCGTCGGCCTCCCGGTGGCCCGCCTCCCGGAACTCCTCCTGGCGGTGCCGGAACGCCACAACACGCGTTCCCGGACAGGGCCCCGGGGGGGCGGCTCTGCAGCCCTGTGGTGCCCGAAGTGTGTTCGCCGGGCGTTTTCCTTCCAATTCTCACGAGCGTTCTGCCCAAATCGGCATCGATTTGGGCAGAAGGCTCGTAAGAATTTGCCGGCGTTGGGCAGCCCTGGTCAGCACCCAGTTCCGCGTGGGGCAGGGCCCTTTCTCGCTCGGGGCATTTCGCGGCCACCCGGAAAACGAGCCGCGACGATGGGGCGCGGCCGGCGGCCCCTGCGCCGGGGAGTTTTCCCCGAGCAGAGAGGATGGAGGCGCCGTGGCCGGGCGCCCGCCTCCGCCGTGGCGGGCGGCCGGGGCGCCCGTGGAGGGGGCTGGCCTCTCTGGGGGAACGGACTGATCTCTCACTCCACGGCTGGGACAAAGCCGCGAAAGTTGCCATTGTCGCCGCGACGGTTGGGGGGACTCGTGGCGCGGGACTCAGGGTTCCCCGTGCAGAGGCCCCCAGTCTCAGGCCCCTGGAAACGGAAGGCTGAGCAAGCAGGCCCGGGCCCGGGCCCGCCTTTCGGGGCCGGCCCGGCCCCAGCTGCCGGCGCCGGGGAGGGGATCCCCAGAGGCTAAGGAGCGGGAGGCTTCGGCCTCCCCCGGGGAAGGCCTCCCGGAGCTCCTCCTGGCGGTGCCGGAACGCGACGACCCGCGACCCCGGACAGGGCCCCGGGGGGGCGTCCCTGCGCCCCTGTGGTGCCCGAAGTGTGTTCGCCGGGCGTTTTCCTTCCAATTCTCACGAGCGTTCTGCCCAAATCGGCATCGATTTGGGCAGAAGGCTCATAAGAATTGGCCGGCGTTGGGCAGCCCTGGTCAGCGCCCAGTTCCGCGTGGGGCAGGGCCCTTTCTCGCTCGGGGCATGTCGCGGCCACCCGGAAAACGAGCCGCGACGATGGGGCGCGGCCGGCGGCCCCGGCGCCGGGGAGTTTTCCCCGAACAGAGTGGATTGGTGCGCCTTGGCCGGGCGCCCGCCTGTGCCATGGCGGGCGGCCGGGGCGCCCGTTGAGGGGGCTGGACTCTGTGGGGGAACAGACTGATCTCTCACTCCACGGCTGGGACGAAGCCGCGAAAGGTGCCGTTGTCGCCGGGACGGTCGGGGGGACTCGTGGCGTGGGACTCAGGGTTCCCCGTGCGTAGGACCCCAGGCTCAGGCCCCTGGCAACGGAAGGCTGAGCAAGCAGGACCGGGCCCGGGCCCGCCTTTCGGGGCTGGCCCGGCCCCAGCTGCGGCGCCGGAGAGGGGACCCCCGGAGGCTGAGGAGCGGGAGGCGTCGGCCTCCCCGGGGCCCGCCTCCCGGAGCTCCTCCTGGCGGTGCAGGAACGCGACGACCCGCGAGCCTGGACAGGGCCCCAGGGGGGCGGCTCTGAGCCCCTGTGGTGCCCGAAGTGTGTTCACCGGGAGTATTCCGGCCAATTCTCACGAGCGTTCTGCCCAAATTGGGATCGATTTGGGCAGAACGCTCGTGAGAATTGGCCGGCGTTGGGCAGCCCTGGTCAGCGCCCAGTTCCGCGTGGAACAGGGCCCTTTCTCGCTCAGGGCATGTCGCGGCAACCCGGAAAACGAGCCGCGACGATGGGGCGCTGCCGGCGGCCCCGGCGCCGGGGAGTTTTCCCCGAGCAGAGTGGATGGAGGCGCCTTGGCCAGGCGCCCGCCTCTGCCGTGGCCCGCGGCCGGGGCGCCCGTGGAGGGGGCTGGCCTCTGTGGGGGAACAGACTGATCTCTCACTACACGGCTGGGACGAAGCCGCGAAAGGTGCCATTGTCGCCGGGACGGTCGGGGGGACTCGTGGCGTGGGACTCAGGGTTCCCAGTGCGCAGGACCCCAGGCTCAGGCCCCTGGCAACGGAAGGCTGAGCAAGCAGGCCCGAGCCCGGGCCAGCCTTTCGGGGCTGGACCGGCCCCAGCTGCAGGCGCCAGGCAGGGGACCCCCGGAGGCTGAGGTGCGGGAGGTGTCGGCCTCCCTGGGGCCCGCATCCCGGAGCTCCTCCTGGCGGTGCCGGAACGCGACGACCCGCGACCCCGGACAGGGCCCCGGGGGGCGGCCCTGCGCCCCTGTGGTGCCCGAAGTGTGTTCGCCGGGAGTTTTCCGGCCAATTCTCACGAGCGTTCTGCCCAAATCGGCATCGATTTGGGCAGAACGCTCGTGAGAATTGGCCGGCGTTGGGTAGCCCTGGTCAGCGCCCAGTTCCGCGTGGAGCAGGTCCCTTTCTCGTTCGGGTCATGTCGCGGCCACCCGGAAAATGAGCCGCGACGGCGGGCGCGGCCGGCGGCCCCGGCGCTGGGGAGTTTTCCCCGAGCAGAGTGGATGGAGGCGCCATGGGCGGGCGCCCGCCTCCGCCGTGGCAGGCGGCCGGGGCGCCCATGGAGGGGGCTGGCCTCTGTGGGGGAATGGACTGATCTCGCACTCCACGGCTGGGACGAAGCCGTGAAAGGTGCCGTTGTCGCCGGGACGGTCGGGGGGACTCCTGGCGCGGGACTCAGGGTTCCACGTGCGGAGGCCCCCAGGCTCAGGCCCCTGGCAACGGAAGGCTGAGCAAGCAGGCCCGGGCCCGAGCCCGCCTTTCGGGGCCGGCCCGGCCCCAGCTGCAGGCGCCAGGGAGGGGACCCCCGGAGGCTGAGGAGCGGGAGGCGTCGGCCTCCCCGGGGCCCGCCTCCCGGAGCTCCTCCTGGTGGTGCAGGAACGCGACGACCCACGACCCCGGACAGGGACCCGGGGGGGCGGCCCTGCGCCCCTGTTGTGCCCGAAGTGTGTTCGCCGGGCGTTTTCCGGCCATTTCTCACGAGCGTTCTGCCTACATCGGGATCGATTTGGGCAGAACGCTCGTGAGAATTGGCCGGTGTGGGCAGCCCTGGTCAGCGCCCAGTTCCGCGTGGAGCAGGGCCCTTTCTCGCTCGGGGCATGGCACGGCCACCCGGATAACGAGTCGCGACGATGGGGCGCGGCAGGTGGCCCCGGCGCCGGGGAGTTTTCCCCGAGCAGAGTGGATGGAGGCGCCGTGGCCGGGCGTCCGCCTCCGCCGTGGCGGGCGGCCAGGGCGCCCGTGGAGGGGGCTGGCCTCTGTGAGGGAACGGAGTGATCTCTCACTCCACGGCTGGGACGAACCCGCGAAAGGTGCCGTTGTCGCCGGGACGGTCGGGGGGACTCGTGGCGCGGGACTAAGGGTTCCCCATGCGGAGGCCCCCAGGCTCAGGCCCCTGGCAACGGACGGCTGAGCAAGAAGGCCCGGGCCCGGGCCAGGCTTTCGGGGCTGTCCCGGCCCCGGCGGCCGGCGCCAGGGATGGGACCCCCGGAGGCTGATGAGCGGGAGGCATCGGCCTCCCCGGGACCCGCCTCCCGGAGCTCCTCCTGGTGGTGCCGGAACGCGACGAAACGCGATCCCGGACAGGGCACCGGGGGGGCGGCCCTGCGGCCCTGTGGTGCCCGAAGTGTGTTCTCCGGGCGTTTTCCGGCCAATTCTCACGAGCGTTCTGCCCAAATCGGCATCGATTTCTGCAGAACGCTCGTGAGAATTGGCCGGCGTTGGGCAGCCCTGGTCAGCGCCCAGTGCCGCGTGGAGCAGGGCACTTTGCGCTCGGGGCATGTCGCGGCCACCCGGAAAACGAGCCGCGACGTTGGGGCGCGGCCGTCGGCCCCGGCGCCGGGGAGTTTTCCCCGAGCAGAGTGGATGGAGGCGCCGTGGCCGGGCGTCCGCCTCCGCCGTGGCGGGCGGCCGGGGCGCCCGTGGAGGGGGCTGGCCTCTGTGGGGGAACGGAGTGATCTCTCACTCCACGGCTGGGACGAAGCCGCGAAAGGTGCCGTTGTCGCCGGGACGGTCGGGGGGACTCGTGGCGCGGGACTCAGGGTTCCCCATGCGGAGGCCCCCAGGCTCAGGCCACTGGCAACGGAAGGCTGAACAAGCAGGCCCGGGCCCGGGCCCGGCTTTCGGGGCTGTCCCGGCCCCGGCGGCCGGCGCCAGGGAGGGGACCCCCGGAGGCTGAGGAGCGGGAGGCATCGGCCTCCCCGGGACCCGCCTCCCGGAGCTCCTCCTGGCGGTGCCGGAACGCGACGACACGCGATCCCGGACAGGGCCCCGGGGGGGCGGCCCTACGGCCCTGTGGTGCCCGAAGTGTGTTCTCCGTGCGTTTTCCGGCCAATTCTCACGAGCGTTCTGCCCAAATCGGCATCGATTTGGGCAGAACGCTCGTGAGAATTGCCCGGCGTTGGGCAGCCCTGGTCAGCGCCCAGTGCCGCGTGGAGCAGGGCCCTTTCTCGCTCGGAGCATGTCGCGGCCACCCGGAAAACGAGCCGCGACGATGGGGCGCGGCCGGCGGCCCCGGCGCCGGGGAGTTTTCCCCGAGCAGAGTGGATGGAGGCGCCGTGGCCGGGCGTACGCCTCCGCCGTGGCGGGCGGCCGGGGCGCCCATGGAGGGGGCTGGCCTCTGTGGGGGAACGGAGTGATCTCTCACACCACGGCTGGGACGAAGCCGCGAAAGGTGCCGTTGTCGCCGGGGACGGTCGGGGGGACTCGTGGCGCGGGACTCAGGGTTCCCCATGCGGAGGCCCCCAGGCTCAGGCCCCTGGCAACGGACGGCTGAGCAAGCAGGCCCAGGCCCGGGCCCGGCTTTCGGGGCTGGCCCGGCCCCAGCTGCCGGCGCCAGGGAGGGGACCCCCGGAGGCTGAGGAGCGGGAGGCGTCGGCCTCCCCGGGGCACGCCTCCCGGAGCTCCACCCGGCGGTGCTGGAACGCGACGACACGCGATCCCGGACAGGGCCCCGGGGGGGCCGCCCTGCGGCCCTGTGGTGCCCGAAGTGTGTTCGTCGAGGGTTTTCCGGCCAATTCTCACGAGCGTTCTGCCCAAATCAGGATCGATTTGGGCAGAACGCTTGTGAGAATTGGCCGGCGTTGGGCAGCCCTGGTCAGCGCCCAGGGCCGCGTGGAGCAGGGACATTTCTCGCTCGGGGCATGTCGCGGCCACCCGGGAAAACGAGCCGCGACGATGGGGCGCCGCCGGCGGCCCCGGCGCCACGGAGTTTTCCCCGAGCAGAGTGGATGGAGGCGCCGTGGCCGGGCGTCCGCCTCCGCCGTGCCGGGCGGCCGGGGCACCCGTGGAGGGGGCTGGCCTCTGTGGGGGAACGGAGTGATCTCTTACTCCACGGCTGGGACGAACCCGCGAAAGGTGCCGAGGTCGCCGGGACGGTCGGGGGGACTCGTGGCGCGGGACTCAGGGTTCCCCATGCGGAGGCCCCCAGGCTCAGGCCCCTGGCAACGGACGGCTGAGCAAGCAGGCCCGGGCCCGGGCCCGGCTTTCGGGGCTGGCCCGGCCCCGGCGGCCGGCGCCAGGGAGGGGACCCCCGGAGGCTGAGGAGCGGGAGGCGTCGGCCTCCCCTGGGCCCGCCTCCCGGAACTCCTCCTGGCGGTGCCGGAATGCGACGACACGGGATCCCGGACAGGACCCCGGGGGGGCGGCCCTGCAGCCCCCTGGTGCCCGAAGTGTGTTCGCCGGGCGTTTTCCGGCCAATTCTCACGAGCGTTCTGCCCAAATCGGGATCGATTTGGGCAGAACGCTCGTGAGAATTGGCCGGCGTTGGGCAGCCCTGGTCAGCGCCCAGTGCCACGTGGAGCAGGGCCCTTTCTCGCTCGGGGCATGGCACGGCCACCCGGATAACGAGTCGCGACGATGGGGCGCGGCAGGTGGCCCCGGCGCCGGGGAGTTTTCCCCGAGCAGAGTGGATGGAGGCGCCGTGACCGGGCGTCCGCCTCCGCCGTGGCGGGCGGCCGGGGCGCCCGTGGAGGGGGCTGGCCTCTGTGGCGGAACGGAGTGATCTCTCACTCCACGGCTGGGACGAACCCGAGAAAGGTGCCGTTGTCGCCGGGACGGTCGGGGGGGACTCGTGGCGCGGGACTAAGGGTTCCCCATGCGGAGGCCCCCAGGCTCAGGCCCCTGGCAACGGACGGCTGAGCAAGCAGGCCCGGGCCCGGGCCCGGCTTTAGGGGCTGGCCCGGCCCCGGCGGCCGGCGCCAGGGAGGGGACCCCCGGAGGCTGAGGAGCGGGAGGCGTCGGCCTCCCCGGGGCCCGCCTCCCGGAGCTCCTCCTGGCGGTGCCGGAACGCGACGACACGCGATCCCGGACAGGGCCCCGGGGGGGCGGCCCTGCGGCCCTGTGGTGCCCGAAGTGTATTCACCGGGCGTTTTCCGGCCAATTCTCACGAGCGTTCTTCCCAAATCGGGATCGATTTGGGCAGAACGGTCGTGAGAATTGGCCGGCGTTGGGCAGCCCTGGTCAGCGCCCAGTTCCGCGTGGAGCAGGGCCCTTTCTCGCTCGGGGCATGGCGCGGCCACCCGGAAAACGAGCCGCGACGATGGGGTGCGGCCGGCGTCCCCGGCGCCGGGGAGTTTTCCCCGAGCAGAGTGGATGGAGGCGCCGTGGCCGGGCGTCCGTCTCCGCCGTGGCGGGCCGCCGGGGCGCCCGTGGAGGGGGCTGGCCTCTGTGGGGGATCGGAGTGATCTCTTACACCACGGCTGGGACGAAGCCGCGAAAGGTGCCGTTGTCGCCGGGACGGTCGGGGGGGACTCGTGGCGCGGGACTCAGGGTTCCCCATGCGGAGGCCCCCAGGCTCAGGCCCCTGGCAACGGACGGCTGAGCAAGCAGGCCCGGGCCCGGGCCCGGCTTTCAGGGCTGTCCCGGCCCCGGCGGCCGGCGCCAGGGAGGGGACCCCCGGAGGCTGAGGAGCGGGAGGCATCGGCCTCCCCGGGACCCGCCTTCCGGAGCTCCTCCTGGCAGTGCCGGAACGCGACGACACGCGATCCCGGACAGGGCCCCGGGGGGGCGGCCCTGCGGCCCTGTGGTGCCCGAAGTGTGTTCGCCGGGCGTTTTCCGGCCAATTCTCACGAGCGTTCTGCCCAAATCGGGATCGATTTGGGCAGAACGCTCGTGAGAATTGGCCGGCGTTGGGCAGCCCTGGTCAGCGCCCAGGGCCGCGTGGAGCAGGGACATTTCTCGCTCGGGGCATGTCGCGGCCACCCGGAAAACGAGCCGCGACGATGGGGCGCGGCCGGCGGCCCCGGCGCCACGGAGTTTTCCCCGAGCAGAGTGGATGGAGGCGCCGTGGCCGGGCGTCCGCCTCCGCCGTGCCGGGCGGCCGGGGCACCCGTGGAGGGGGCTGGCCTCTGTGGGGGAACGGAGTGATCTCTCACTCCACGGCTGGGACGAACCCGCGAAAGGTGCCGTTGTCGCCGGGACGGTCGGGGGGACTCGTGGCGCGGGACTCAGGGTTCCCCATGCGGAGGCCCCCAGGCTCAGGCCCCTGGCAACGGACGGCTGAGCAAGCAGGCCCGGGCCCGGGCCCGGCTTTCGGGGCTGGCCCGGCCCCGGCGGCCGTCGCCAGGGAGGGGACCCCCGGAGGCTGAGGAGCGGGAGGCGTCGGCCTCCCCTCGGCCCGCCTCCCGGAACTCCTCCTGGCGGTGCCGGAATGCGACGACACGGGATCCCGGACAGGACCCCGGGGGGGCGGCCCTGCAGCCCCCTGGTGCCCGAAGTGTGTTCGCCGGGGGTTTTCCGGCCAATTCTCACGAGCGTTCTGCCCAAATCGGGATCGATTTGGGCAGAACGCTCGTGAGAATTGGCCGGCGTTGGGCAGCCCTGGTCAGCGCCCAGTGCCGCGTGGAGCAGGGCCCTTTCTCGCTCGGGGCATGGCACGGCCACCCGGATAACGAGTCGCGACGATGGGGCGCGGCAGGTGGCCCCGGCGCCGGGGAGTTTTCCCCGAGCAGAGTGGATGGAGGCGCCGTGGCCGGGCGTCCGCCTCCGCCGTGGCGGGCGGCCGGGGCGCCCGTGGAGGGGGCTGGCCTCTGTGGCGGAACGGAGTGATCTCTCACTCCACGGCTGGGACGAACCCGAGAAAGGTGCCGTTGTCGCCGGGACGGTCGGGGGGACTCGTGGCGCGGGACTTAGGGTTCCCCATGCGGAGGCCCCCAGGCTCAGGCCCCTGGCAACGGACGGCTGAGCAAGCAGGCCCGGGCCCGGGCCCGGCTTTCGGGCTGGCCCGGCCCAGCGGCCGGCGCCAGGGAGGGGACCCCCGGAGGCTGAGGAGCGGGAGGCGTTGGCCTCCCCGGGGCCCGCCTCCCGGAGCTCCTCCTGGCGGTGCCAGAACGCGACGACACGCGATCCCGGACAGGGCCCCGGGGGGGCGGCCCTGCGGCCCTGTGGTGCCCGAAGTGTGTTCGCCGGGCGTTTTCCGGCCAATTCTCACGAGCGTTCTGCCCAAATCGGGATCGATTTGGGCAGAACGCTCGTGAGAATTGGCTGGCGTTGGGCAGCCCTGGTCAGCGCCCAGTGCCGCGTGGAGCAGGGCCCTTTCTCGCTCGGGGCATGGCGCGGCCACCCGGAAAACGAGCCGCGACGATGGGGCGCGGCCGGCGGCCCCGGCGCCGGGGAGTTTTCCCCGAGCAGAGTGGATGGAGGTGCCGTGGCCGGGCGTCCGCCTCCGACGTGGCGGGCGGCCGGGGCGCCCGTGGAGGGGGCTGGCCTCTGTGGGGGAACGGAGTGATCTCTCACTCCACGGCTGGGACGAAGCCGCGAAAGGCGCCGTTGTCGCCGGGACTGTCGGGGGGACTCGTGGCGCGGGACTCAGTGTTCCCCTTGCGGAGGCCCCCAGGCTCATGCCCCTGGCAACGGAAGTCTGAGCAAGCAGGCCCGCGCCCGGGCCCGGCTTTCGGGGCTGGCCCGGCCCCAGCGGCCGGCGCCAGGGAGGGGACCCCCCCGAGGCTGAGGAGCGGGAGGCGTCGGCCTCCCCGGGCCCCCCTCCCGTAGCTCCTCCTGGCGGTGCAGGAACGCGACGACACGCGATCCCGGACAGGGCCCCGGGGGAGCGGCCCTGAGGCCCTGTGGTGCCCGAAGTGTGTTCGCCAGGCGTTTTCTGGCCAATTCTCACGAGCGTTCTGCCCAAATTGGGATCGATTTGGGCAGAACGCTCGTGAGAATTGGCCGGCGTTGGGCAGCCCTGGTCAGCGACCAGTGCCGCGTGGAGCAGGGCCCTTTCTCGATCGGGACATGGCGTGGCCACCCGGAAAACGAGCCGCGACGATGTGGCGCGGCCGGAGGCCCCGCGCCGGGGAGTTTTCCCCGAGCAGAGTGGATGGAGGCGCCGTGGCCGGGCATCCGCCTCCGCCGTGGCGGGGGGCCGGGGCGCCCGTGGAGGGGGCTGGCCTCTGTGGGGGATCGGAGTGATCTCTTACACCACGGCTTGGGACGAAGCCGCGAAAGGTGCCGTTGTCGCCGGGACGGTCGGGGGGACTCGTGGCGCGGGACTCAGGGTTCCCCATGCGGAGGCCCCCAGGCTCAGGCCCCTGGCAACGGACGGCTGAGCAAGCAGGCCCGGGCCCGGGCCTGGCTTTCGGGGCTGTCCCGGCCCCGGCTGCCGGCGCCAGGGAGGGTACCCCCGGAGGCTGAGGAGCGGGAGGCGTCGGCCTCCCCTGGGCCTGCCTCCCGGAACTCCTCCTGGCGGTGCCGGAATGCGACGACACGGGATCCCGGACAGGACCCCGGGGGGGCGGCCCTGCAGCCCCCTGGTGCCCGAAGTGTGTTCGCCGGGCGTTTTCCGGCCAATTCTCACGAGCGTTCTGCCCAAATCGGGATCGATTTGGGCAGAACGCTCGTGAGAATTGGCCGGCGTTGGGCAGCCCTGGTCAGCGCCCAGTGCCGCGTGGAGCAGGGCCCTTTCTCGCTCGGGGCATGGCACGGCCACCCGGATAACGAGTCGCGACGATGGGGCGCGGCAGGTGGCCCCGGCGCCGGGGAGTTTTCCCCGAGCAGAGTGGATGGAGGCGCCGTGGCCGGGCGTCCGCCTCCGCCGTGGCGGGCGGCCGGGGCGCCCGTGGAGGGGGCTGGCCTCTGTGGGGGAACGGAGTGATCTCTCACTCCACGGCTGGGACGAACCCGAGAAAGGTGCCGTTGTCGCCGGGACGGTTGGGGGGACTCGTGGCGCGGGACTTAGGGTTCCCCATGCGGAGGCCCCCAGGCTCAGGCCCCTGGCAACGGACGGCTGAGCAAGCAGGCCCGGGCCCGGGCCCGGCTTTCGGGGCGGTCCCGGCCCCGGCGGCCGGCGCCAGGGAGGGGACCCCCGGAGGCTGAGGAGCGGGAGGCATCGGCCTCCCCGGGACCCGCCTTCCGGAGCTCCTCCTGGCAGTGCCGGAACGCGACGACACGCGATCCCGGACAGGGCCCCGGGGGGGCGGCCCTGCGGCCCTGTGGTGCCCGAAGTGTGTTCGCCGGGCGTTTTCCGGCCAATTCTCACGAGCGTTCTGCCCAAATCGGGATCGATTTGGGCAGAACGCTCGTGAGAATTGGCCGGCGTTGGGCAGCCCTGGTCAGCGCCCAGGGCCGCGTGGAGCAGGGACATTTCTCGCTCGGGGCATGTCGCGGCCACCCGGAAAACGAGCCGCGACGATGGGGCGCGGCCGGCGGCCCCGGCGCCACGGAGTTTTCCCCGAGCAGAGTGGATGGAGGCGCCGTGGCCGGGCGTCCGCGTCCGCCGTGGCGGGCCGCCGGGGCGCCCGTGGAGGGGGCTGGCCTCTGTGGGGGATCGGAGTGATCTCTCACACCACGGCTGGGACGAAGCCGCGAAAGTTGCCGTTGTCGCCGGGACGGTCGGGGGGACTCGTGGCGCGGGACTCAGGGTTCCCCATGCGGAGGCCCCCAGGCTCAGGCCCCTGGCAACGGAAGGCTGAGCAAGCAGGCCCGGGCCCGGGCCCGGCTTTCGGGGCTGGCCCGGCCCCGGCGGCCGGCGCCAGGGAGGGGACCCCCGGAGGCTGAGGAGCGGGAGGCGTCGGCCTCCCCGGGCCCCGCCTCCCGGAGCTCCTCCTGGCGGTGCCAGAACGCGACGACACGCGATCCCAGACAGGGCCCCGGGGGGGCGGCCCTGCTGCCCTGTGGTGCCGGAAGTGTGTTCGCCGGGTGTTTTCCGGCCAATTCTCACGAGCGTTCTGCCCAAATCGGGATCGATTTGGGCAGAACGCTCGTGAGAATTGGCCGGCGTTGGGCAGCCCTGGTTAGCGCCCAGTGCCGCGTGGAGCAGGGCCCTTTCTCGCTCGGGGCATGGCGCGGCCACCCGGAAAACGAGCCGCGACGATGGGGCGCGGCCGGCGGCCCCGGCGCCGGGGAGTTTTCCCCGAGCAGAGTGGATGGAGGCGCCGTGGCCGGGTGTCCGCCTCCGCCGTGCCGAGCGGCCGGAGCGCCCGTGGAGGGGGCTGGCCTCTGTCGGGGAACGTAGTGATCTCTCACTCCACGGCTGGGACGAAGCCGAGAAAGGTGCCGTTGTCGCCGGGGCGGTCGGGGGGACTCGAGGCGCAGGACACAGGGTTCCCCATGCGGAGGCCCCCAGGCTCAGGCCCCTGGCAACGGAAGGCTGAGCAAGCAGGCCCGGGACCGGGCCCGGATTTCGGGGCTGGCCCGGCCCCAGCGGCCGGCGCCAGGGAGGGGAACCCCGGACGCTGAGGAGCGGGAGGCGTCGGCCTCCCCGGGTCCCGCCTCCCGGAGCTCCTCCTGGCGGTGCCGGAACGCGACGACCCGCGACCCCGGACAGGGCCCCGGGGGGGCGTCCCTGAGCCCCTGTGGTGCCCGAAGTGTGTTCGCCGGGCGTTTTCCGGCCAATTCTCACGAACGTTCTGGCCAAATCGGGATCGATTTGGGCAGAACCCTGGTGAGATGTGGCCGGCGTTGGACAGCCCTGGTCAGCGCCCTGTTCCGCGTGGAGCAGGGCCCTTTCTCGCTCGGGGCATGTCGCGGCCACCCGGAAAACGAGCCGCGACGATGGGGCGCGGCCGGGGGCCCCGGCTCCGGGGAGTTTTCCCCGAGCAGAGTGGATGGAGGTGCCGTGGCCGGGCGCCCGCCTGCACCGTGGCGGGCGGCCTGGGCGCCCGTGGAGGGGTCTGGCCTCTGTGGGGGAACGGACTGATCTCGCACTCCACGGCTGGGACTAAGCCGCGAAAGGTGCCGTTGTCGCCCGGACGTTCGGGGGGACTCCTGGCGCGGGACTCAGGGTTCCCCGTGAGGAGGCCCTCAGGCTCAGGCCCCTGGCAACGGAAGGCTGAGCAAGCAGGCCCGGGCCCGGGCCCGCCTTTCGGGGCCGGCCCGGCCCCAGCTGCTGGCGCCGGGGAGGGGACCCCCGGAGGCTGAGGAGCGGGAGGCGTCGGCCTCCCCTGGGCCCGCCTCCCGGAGCTCCTCCTGGCGGTGCCGGAACGCGACGACACGCGACCCCGGACAGGGCCCCGGGCGGTCGTCCCTGCGCCCCTGTGGTGCCCAAAGTGAGTTCGCCGGGTGTTTTCCGGCCAATTCTCACGAGCGTTCTGCCCAAATCGGGATCGATTTGGGCAGAACGCTCGTGAGAATTGGACGGCGTTGGGCAGCCCTGGTCAGCGCCCAGTGCCGCGTGGAGCAGGGCCCTTTCTCGCTCGGGGCATGTCGCGGCCACCCGGAAAACGAGCCGCGACGATGGGGCGCGGCCGGCGGCCCCGGCGCCGGGGAGTTTTCCCCGAGCAGAGTGGATTGGTTTGCCTTGGCCGGGCGCCCGCCTCTGCCGTGGCGGGCGGCCGGGGCGCCCGTTGAGGGGGCTGGCCTCTGTGGGGGAACGGATGGATCCCTCACTCCACGGCTGGGACGAAGCCGCGAAAGGTGCCGTTGTCGCCGGGACGGTCGGGGGGACTCGTGGCGTGGGACTCAGGTTTCCCCGTGCGTAGGACCCAGGCTCTGGCCCCTGGCAACGGAAGGCTGAGCAAGCAGGCACGGGCCCGGGCCCGCCTTTCGGGGCTGGCCCGGCCCCAGCTGCGGCGCCAGGGAGGGGACCCCCGGAGGCTGAGGAGCGGGAGGCCTCGGCCTCCCCGGGGCCCGCCTCCCGGAGCTCCTCCTGGCGGTTCCGGAACGCGACGACCCGCGAGCCCGGACAGGGCCCCGGGGGGGCGGCCCTGAGCCCCTGTGGTGCCCGAAGTGTGTTCGCCGGGCGTATTCCTGCCAATTCTCACGAGCGTTCTGCCCAAATTGGGATCGTTTTGGGAAGAACGCTCGTGAGAATTGGCCGGCGTTGGGCAGCCCTGGTCAGCGCCCAGTTCCGCGTGGAGCAGGACCCTTTCTCGCTCGGGGCATGTCGCGGCACCCGGAAAACGAGCCGCGACATGGGGCGCGGCCGGCGGCCCCTGCGCCGGGGAGTTTTCCCCGAGCAGAGAGGATGGAGGCGCCGTGGCCGGGCGCCCGCCTCCGCCGTGGCGGGCGGCCGGGGCGCCCGTGGAGGGGGCTGGCCTCTCTGGGGGAACGGACTGATCTCTAACTCCACGGCTGGGACAAAGCCGCGAAAGGTGCCGTTGTCGCAGCGACGGTCGGGGGGACTCGTGGCGCGGGACTCAGGGTTCCCCGTGCAGAGGTCCGCAAGCTCAGGGCCCTGGCAACGAAAGGCTGAGCAAGCAGGCCCGGGCCCGGGCCCGCCTTTTGGGGCTGGCCCGGCCCCAGCTGCTGGCGCCGGTGAGGGGACCCCCGGAGGCTGTGGAGCGGGAGGCGTCGGCCTCCCCGGGGCCCGCCTCCCGGAGCTTCTCCTGGCGGTGCCGGAACGCGACGACCCGCGACCCCGGACAGGGCCACGGGGGGGCGTCCCTGCACCCCTGTGGTGCCCGAAGTGTGTTCGCCGGGCGTTTTCCGGCCAATTCTCACGAGCGTTCTGCCCAAATCGGGATCGATTTGGGCAGAACGCTCGTGAGAATTGGCCGGCGTTGGACAGCCCTGGTCAGCGCCCAGTTCGGCGTGGAGCAGGGCCCTTTCTCGCTCGGGGCATGTCGCGGCCACCCGGAAAACGAGCCCCGACGATGGGGCGCGGCCGGCGGCCCCGGCGCCGGGGAGTTTTCCCCGAGCAGAGTGGATGGAGGCGCCGTGGCCGGGCGCCCGCCTCCGCCGTGACGGGCGGCCGGGGCGCCCGTGGAGGGGGCTGGCCTCTGTGGGGGAACGGACTGATCTCTCACTCCACGGCTGGGACGAAGCCGCGAAAGGTGCCGTTGTCGTCGCGGCGGTCGTGGGGACTCGTGGCGCGGGACTCAGGGTTCCCCGTGCAGAGGCCCCCAGTCTCAGGCCCCTGGCAACGGAAGGCTGAGCAAGCAGGCCCGGGCCCGGGCCCGCCTTTCGGGGCCGGCCCGGCCCCAGCTGCCGGCGCCGGGGAGGGGACCCCCGGAGGCTGAGGAGCGGGAGGCCTTGGCCTCCCCGGGGCCCGCCTCCCGGAGCTCCTCCTGGCGGAGACGGAACGCGACGACACGCGACCCCGGACAGGGCCCCGGGGGGGCGTCCCTGCGACCCTGTGGTGTCCGAAGTGTGTTCGCCGGGCGTTTTCCGACCAATTCTCACGAGCGTTCTGCCCAAATCGGGATCGATTTGGGCAGAACGCTCGTGAGAATTGGCCGGCGTTGGACAGCCCTGGTCAGCGCCCAGTTCCGCGTGGAGCAGGGCCCTTTCTCGATCGGGGCACGGCGCGGCAACCCGGAAAACGAGCCGCGACGATGGGGCGCGGCCGGCGGCCCCGGCGCCGGGGAGTTTTCCCCGAGCAGAGTAGATGGAGGCGACATGGCCGGGCGCCCGCCTCCTCCGTGGTGGGCGGCCGGGGCGCCCGTGGAGGGGGCTGGCCTCTGTGGGGGAAAGGACTGATCTCTCACTCCACGGCTGGGACGAAGCCGCGAAAGGTGCCGTTGTCGGTCGTGGGGACTCGTGGCGCGGGACTCAGGGTTCCCCGTGCAGAGGCCCCCAGTCTCAGGCCCCAGGCAACGGAAGGCTGAGCAAGCAGGCCCGGGCCCGAGCCCGCCTTTTGGGGCCGGCCCGGACCCAGCTGCCGGCGCCGGGGAGGGGACCCCCGGAGGCTGAGGAGCTGGAGGCGTCGGCCTCCCGGTGGCCCGCCTCCCGGAACTCCTCCTGGCGGTGCCGGAACGCCACAACACGCGTTCCCGGACAGGGCCCCGGGGGGGCGGCTCTGCAGCCCTGTGGTGCCCGAAGTGTGTTCGCCGGGCGTTTTCCTTCCAATTCTCACGAGCGTTCTGCCCAAATCGGCATCGATTTGGGCAGAAGGCTCGTAAGAATTTGCCGGCGTTGGGCAGCCCTGGTCAGCACCCAGTTCCGCGTGGGGCAGGGCCCTTTCTCGCTCGGGGCATTTCGCGGCCACCCGGAAAACGAGCCGCGACGATGGGGCGCGGCCGGCGGCCCCTGCGCCGGGGAGTTTTCCCCGAGCAGAGAGGATGGAGGCGCTGTGGCCGGGCGCCCGCCTCCGCCGTGGCGGGCGGCCGGGGCGCCCGTGGAGGGGGCTGGCCTCTCTGGGGGAACGGACTGATCTCTCACTCCACGGCTGGGACAAAGCCGCGAAAGTTGCCATTGTCGCCGCGACGGTTGGGGGGACTCGTGGCGCGGGACTCAGGGTTCCCCGTGCAGAGGCCCCCAGTCTCAGGCCCCTGGAAACGGAAGGCTGAGCAAGCAGGCCCGGGCCCGGGCCCGCCTTTCGGGGCCGGCCCGGCCCCAGCTGCCGGCGCCGGGGAGGGGATCCCCAGAGGCTAAGGAGCGGGAGGCTTCGGCCTCCCCCGGGGAAGGCCTCCCGGAGCTCCTCCTGGCGGTGCCGGAACGCGACGACCCGCGACCCCGGACAGGGCCCCGGGGGGGCGTCCCTGCGCCCCTGTGGTGCCCGAAGTGTGTTCGCCGGGCGTTTTCCTTCCAATTCTCACGAGCGTTCTGCCCAAATCGGCATCGATTTGGGCAGAAGGCTCATAAGAATTGGCCGGCGTTGGGCAGCCCTGGTCAGCGCCCAGTTCCGCGTGGGGCAGGGCCCTTTCTCGCTCGGGGCATGTCGCGGCCACCCGGAAAACGAGCCGCGACGATGGGGCGCGGCCGGCGGCCCCGGCGCCGGGGAGTTTTCCCCGAACAGAGTGGATTGGTGCGCCTTGGCCGGGCGCCCGCCTGTGCCATGGCGGGCGGCCGGGGCGCCCGTTGAGGGGGCTGGACTCTGTGGGGGAACAGACTGATCTCTCACTCCACGGCTGGGACGAAGCCGCGAAAGGTGCCGTTGTCGCCGGGACGGTCGGGGGGACTCGTGGCGTGGGACTCAGGGTTCCCCGTGCGTAGGACCCCAGGCTCAGGCCCCTGGCAACGGAAGGCTGAGCAAGCAGGACCGGGCCCGGGCCCGCCTTTCGGGGCTGGCCCGGCCCCAGCTGCGGCGCCGGAGAGGGGACCCCCGGAGGCTGAGGAGCGGGAGGCGTCGGCCTCCCCGGGGCCCGCCTCCCGGAGCTCCTCCTGGCGGTGCAGGAACGCGACGACCCGCGAGCCTGGACAGGGCCCCAGGGGGGCGGCTCTGAGCCCCTGTGGTGCCCGAAGTGTGTTCACCGGGAGTATTCCGGCCAATTCTCACGAGCGTTCTGCCCAAATTGGGATCGATTTGGGCAGAACGCTCGTGAGAATTGGCCGGCGTTGGGCAGCCCTGGTCAGCGCCCAGTTCCGCGTGGAACAGGGCCCTTTCTCGCTCAGGGCATGTCGCGGCAACCCGGAAAACGAGCCGCGACGATGGGGCGCTGCCGGCGGCCCCGGCGCCGGGGAGTTTTCCCCGAGCAGAGTGGATGGAGGCGCCTTGGCCAGGCGCCCGCCTCTGCCGTGGCCCGCGGCCGGGGCGCCCGTGGAGGGGGCTGGCCTCTGTGGGGGAACAGACTGATCTCTCACTACACGGCTGGGACGAAGCCGCGAAAGGTGCCATTGTCGCCGGGACGGTCGGGGGGACTCGTGGCGTGGGACTCAGGGTTCCCCGTGCGCAGGACCCCAGGCTCAGGCCCCTGGCAACGGAAGGCTGAGCAAGCAGGCCCGAGCCCGGGCCAGCCTTTCGGGGCTGGACCGGCCCCAGCTGCAGGCGCCAGGCAGGGGACCCCCGGAGGCTGAGGTGCGGGAGGTGTCGGCCTCCCTGGGGCCCGCATCCCGGAGCTCCTCCTGGCGGTGCCGGAACGCGACGACCCGCGACCCCGGACAGGGCCCCGGGGGGCGGCCCTGCGCCCCTGTGGTGCCCGAAGTGTGTTCGCCGGGAGTTTTCCGGCCAATTCTCACGAGCGTTCTGCCCAAATCGGCATCGATTTGGGCAGAACGCTCGTGAGAATTGGCCGGCGTTGGGTAGCCCTGGTCAGCGCCCAGTTCCGCGTGGAGCAGGTCCCTTTCTCGTTCGGGTCATGTCGCGGCCACCCGGAAAATGAGCCGCGACGGCGGGCGCGGCCGGCGGCCCCGGCGCTGGGGAGTTTTCCCCGAGCAGAGTGGATGGAGGCGCCATGGGCGGGCGCCCGCCTCCGCCGTGGCAGGCGGCCGGGGCGCCCATGGAGGGGGCTGGCCTCTGTGGGGGAATGGACTGATCTCGCACTCCACGGCTGGGACGAAGCCGTGAAAGGTGCCGTTGTCGCCGGGACGGTCGGGGGACTCCTGGCGCGGGACTCAGGGTTCCACGTGCGGAGGCCCCCAGGCTCAGGCCCCTGGCAACGGAAGGCTGAGCAAGCAGGCCCGGGCCCGAGCCCGCCTTTCGGGGCCGGCCCGGCCCCAGCTGCAGGCGCCAGGGAGGGGACCCCCGGAGGCTGAGGAGCGGGAGGCGTCGGCCTCCCCGGGGCCCGCCTCCCGGAGCTCCTCCTGGTGGTGCAGGAACGCGACGACCCACGACCCCGGACAGGGACCCGGGGGGGCGGCCCTGCGCCCCTGTTGTGCCCGAAGTGTGTTCGCCGGGCGTTTTCCGGCCATTTCTCACGAGCGTTCTGCCTACATCGGGATCGATTTGGGCAGAACGCTCGTGAGAATTGGCCGGTGTGGGCAGCCCTGGTCAGCGCCCAGTTCCGCGTGGAGCAGGGCCCTTTCTCGCTCGGGGCATGGCACGGCCACCCGGATAACGAGTCGCGACGATGGGGCGCGGCAGGTGGCCCCGGCGCCGGGGAGTTTTCCCCGAGCAGAGTGGATGGAGGCGCCGTGGCCGGGCGTCCGCCTCCGCCGTGGCGGGCGGCCAGGGCGCCCGTGGAGGGGGTTGGCCTCTGTGAGGGAACGGAGTGATCTCTCACTCCACGGCTGGGACGAACCCGCGAAAGGTGCCGTTGTCGCCGGGACGGTCGGGGGGACTCGTGGCGCGGGACTAAGGGTTCCCCATGCGGAGGCCCCCAGGCTCAGGCCCCTGGCAACGGACGGCTGAGCAAGAAGGCCCGGGCCCGGGCCAGGCTTTCGGGGCTGTCCCGGCCCCGGCGGCCGGCGCCAGGGATGGGACCCCCGGAGGCTGATGAGCGGGAGGCATCGGCCTCCCCGGGACCCGCCTCCCGGAGCTCCTCCTGGTGGTGCCGGAACGCGACGAAACGCGATCCCGGACAGGGCACCGGGGGGGCGGCCCTGCGGCCCTGTGGTGCCCGAAGTGTGTTCTCCGGGCGTTTTCCGGCCAATTCTCACGAGCGTTCTGCCCAAATCGGCATCGATTTCTGCAGAACGCTCGTGAGAATTGGCCGGCGTTGGGCAGCCCTGGTCAGCGCCCAGTGCCGCGTGGAGCAGGGCACTTTCTCGCTCGGGGCATGTCGCGGCCACCCGGAAAACGAGCCGCGACGTTGGGGCGCGGCCGTCGGCCCCGGCGCCGGGGAGTTTTCCCCGAGCAGAGTGGATGGAGGCGCCGTGGCCGGGCGTCCGCCTCCGCCGTGGCGGGCGGCCGGGGCGCCCGTGGAGGGGGCTGGCCTCTGTGGGGGAACGGAGTGATCTCTCACTCCACGGCTGGGACGAAGCCGCGAAAGGTGCCGTTGTCGCCGGGACGGTCGGGGGGACTCGTGGCGCGGGACTCAGGGTTCCCCATGCGGAGGCCCCCAGGCTCAGGCCACTGGCAACGGAAGGCTGAACAAGCAGGCCCGGGCCCGGGCCCGGCTTTCGGGGCTGTCCCGGCCCCGGCGGCCGGCGCCAGGGAGGGGACCCCCGGAGGCTGAGGAGCGGGAGGCATCTGCCTCCCCGGGACCCGCCTCCCGGAGCTCCTCCTGGCGGTGCCGGAACGCGACGACACGCGATCCCGGACAGGGCCCCGGGGGGGCGGCCCTACGGCCCTGTGGTGCCCGAAGTGTGTTCTCCGTGCGTTTTCCGGCCAATTCTCACGAGCGTTCTGCCCAAATCGGCATCGATTTGGGCAGAACGCTCGTGAGAATTGCCCGGCGTTGGGCAGCCCTGGTCAGCGCCCAGTGCCGCGTGGAGCAGGGCCCTTTCTCGCTCGGAGCATGTCGCGGCCACCCGGAAAACGAGCCGCGACGATGGGGCGCGGCCGGCGGCCCCGGCGCCGGGGAGTTTTCCCCGAGCAGAGTGGATGGAGGCGCCGTGGCCGGGCGTACGCCTCCGCCGTGGCGGGCGGCCGGGGCGCCCATGGAGGGGGCTGGCCTCTGTGGGGGAACGGAGTGATCTCTCACACCACGGCTGGGACGAAGCCGCGAAAGGTGCCGTTGTCGCCGGGACGGTCGGGGGGACTCGTGGCGCGGGACTCAGGGTTCCCCATGCGGAGGCCCCCAGGCTCAGGCCCCTGGCAACGGACGGCTGAGCAAGCAGGCCCAGGCCCGGGCCCGGCTTTCGGGGCTGGCCCGGCCCCAGCTGCCGGCGCCAGGGAGGGGACCCCCGGAGGCTGAGGAGCGGGAGGCGTCGGCCTCCCCGGGGCACGCCTCCCGGAGCTCCACCCGGCGGTGCTGGAACGCGACGACACGCGATCCCGGACAGGGCCCCGGGGGGGCCGCCCTGCGGCCCTGTGGTGCCCGAAGTGTGTTCGTCGAGGGTTTTCCGGCCAATTCTCACGAGCGTTCTGCCCAAATCAGGATCGATTTGGGCAGAACGCTTGTGAGAATTGGCCGGCGTTGGGCAGCCCTGGTCAGCGCCCAGGGCCGCGTGGAGCAGGGACATTTCTCGCTCGGGGCATGTCGCGGCCACCCGGAAAACGAGCCGCGACGATGGGGCGCCGCCGGCGGCCCCGGCGCCACGGAGTTTTCCCCGAGCAGAGTGGATGGAGGCGCCGTGGCCGGGCGTCCGCCTCCGCCGTGCCGGGCGGCCGGGGCACCCGTGGAGGGGGCTGGCCTCTGTGGGGGAACGGAGTGATCTCTTACTCCACGGCTGGGACGAACCCGCGAAAGGTGCCGAGGTCGCCGGGACGGTCGGGGGGACTCGTGGCGCGGGACTCAGGGTTCCCCATGCGGAGGCCCCCAGGCTCAGGCCCCTGGCAACGGACGGCTGAGCAAGCAGGCCCGGGCCCGGGCCCGGCTTTCGGGGCTGGCCCGGCCCCGGCGGCCGGCGCCAGGGAGGGGACCCCCGGAGGCTGAGGAGCGGGAGGCGTCGGCCTCCCCTGGGCCCGCCTCCCGGAACTCCTCCTGGCGGTGCCGGAATGCGACGACACGGGATCCCGGACAGGACCCCGGGGGGGCGGCCCTGCAGCCCCCTGGTGCCCGAAGTGTGTTCGCCGGGCATTTTCCGGCCAATTCTCACGAGCGTTCTGCCCAAATCGGGATCGATTTGGGCAGAACGCTCGTGAGAATTGGCCGGCGTTGGGCAGCCCTGGTCAGCGCCCAGTGCCA
Organism: Meles meles; assembly: GCF_922984935.1. NCBI lineage: Eukaryota > Metazoa > Chordata > Mammalia > Carnivora > Mustelidae > Meles > Meles meles. Next base: position 267,022 of record NW_025721185.1, read on the forward strand.
CGTGGAGCAGGGCCCTTTCTCGCTCGGGGCATGGCACGGCCACCCGGATAACGAGTCGCGACGATGGGGCGCGGCAGGTGGCCCCGGCGCCGGGGAGTTTTCCCCGAGCAGAGTGGATGGAGGCGCCGTGACCGGGCGTCCGCCTCCGCCGTGGCGGGCGGCCGGGGCGCCCGTGGAGGGGGCTGGCCTCTGTGGCGGAACGGAGTGATCTCTCACTCCACGGCTGGGACGAACCCGAGAAAGGTGCCGTTGTCGCCGGGACGGTCGGGGGGACTCGTGGCGCGGGACTAAGGGTTCCCCATGCGGAGGCCCCCAGGCTCAGGCCCCTGGCAACGGACGGCTGAGCAAGCAGGCCCGGGCCCGGGCCCGGCTTTAGGGGCTGGCCCGGCCCCGGCGGCCGGCGCCAGGGAGGGGACCCCCGGAGGCTGAGGAGCGGGAGGCGTCGGCCTCCCCGGGGCCCGCCTCCCGGAGCTCCTCCTGGCGGTGCCGGAACGCGACGACACGCGATCCCGGACAGGGCCCCGGGGGGGCGGCCCTGCGGCCCTGTGGTGCCCGAAGTGTATTCACCGGGCGTTTTCCGGCCAATTCTCACGAGCGTTCTTCCCAAATCGGGATCGATTTGGGCAGAACGGTCGTGAGAATTGGCCGGCGTTGGGCAGCCCTGGTCAGCGCCCAGTTCCGCGTGGAGCAGGGCCCTTTCTCGCTCGGGGCATGGCGCGGCCACCCGGAAAACGAGCCGCGACGATGGGGCGCGGCCGGCGTCCCCGGCGCCGGGGAGTTTTCCCCGAGCAGAGTGGATGGAGGCGCCGTGGCCGGGCGTCCGTCTCCGCCGTGGCGGGCCGCCGGGGCGCCCGTGGAGGGGGCTGGCCTCTGTGGGGGATCGGAGTGATCTCTTACACCACGGCTGGGACGAAGCCGCGAAAGGTGCCGTTGTCGCCGGGACGGTCGGGGGGACTCGTGGCGCGGGACTCAGGGTTCCCCATGCGGAGGCCCCCAGGCTCAGGCCCCTGGCAACGGACGGCTGAGCAAGCAGGCCCGGGCCCGGGCCCGGCTTTCAGGGCTGTCCCGGCCCCGGCGGCCGGCGCCAGGGAGGGGACCCCCGGAGGCTGAGGAGCGGGAGGCATCGGCCTCCCCGGGACCCGCCTTCCGGAGCTCCTCCTGGCAGTGCCGGAACGCGACGACACGCGATCCCGGACAGGGCCCCGGGGGGGCGGCCCTGCGGCCCTGTGGTGCCCGAAGTGTGTTCGCCGGGCGTTTTCCGGCCAATTCTCACGAGCGTTCTGCCCAAATCGGGATCGATTTGGGCAGAACGCTCGTGAGAATTGGCCGGCGTTGGGCAGCCCTGGTCAGCGCCCAGGGCCGCGTGGAGCAGGGACATTTCTCGCTCGGGGCATGTCGCGGCCACCCGGAAAACGAGCCGCGACGATGGGGCGCGGCCGGCGGCCCCGGCGCCACGGAGTTTTCCCCGAGCAGAGTGGATGGAGGCGCCGTGGCCGGGCGTCCGCCTCCGCCGTGCCGGGCGGCCGGGGCACCCGTGGAGGGGGCTGGCCTCTGTGGGGGAACGGAGTGATCTCTCACTCCACGGCTGGGACGAACCCGCGAAAGGTGCCGTTGTCGCCGGGACGGTCGGGGGGACTCGTGGCGCGGGACTCAGGGTTCCCCATGCGGAGGCCCCCAGGCTCAGGCCCCTGGCAACGGACGGCTGAGCAAGCAGGCCCGGGCCCGGGCCCGGCTTTCGGGGCTGGCCCGGCCCCGGCGGCCGTCGCCAGGGAGGGGACCCCCGGAGGCTGAGGAGCGGGAGGCGTCGGCCTCCCCTCGGCCCGCCTCCCGGAACTCCTCCTGGCGGTGCCGGAATGCGACGACACGGGATCCCGGACAGGACCCCGGGGGGGCGGCCCTGCAGCCCCCTGGTGCCCGAAGTGTGTTCGCCGGGGGTTTTCCGGCCAATTCTCACGAGCGTTCTGCCCAAATCGGGATCGATTTGGGCAGAACGCTCGTGAGAATTGGCCGGCGTTGGGCAGCCCTGGTCAGCGCCCAGTGCCGCGTGGAGCAGGGCCCTTTCTCGCTCGGGGCATGGCACGGCCACCCGGATAACGAGTCGCGACGATGGGGCGCGGCAGGTGGCCCCGGCGCCGGGGAGTTTTCCCCGAGCAGAGTGGATGGAGGCGCCGTGGCCGGGCGTCCGCCTCCGCCGTGGCGGGCGGCCGGGGCGCCCGTGGAGGGGGCTGGCCTCTGTGGCGGAACGGAGTGATCTCTCACTCCACGGCTGGGACGAACCCGAGAAAGGTGCCGTTGTCGCCGGGACGGTCGGGGGGACTCGTGGCGCGGGACTTAGGTTTCCCCATGCGGAGGCCCCCAGGCTCAGGCCCCTGGCAACGGACGGCTGAGCAAGCAGGCCCGGGCCCGGGCCCGGCTTTCGGGGCTGGCCCGGCCCCAGCGGCCGGCGCCAGGGAGGGGACCCCCGGAGGCTGAGGAGCGGGAGGCGTTGGCCTCCCCGGGGCCCGCCTCCCGGAGCTCCTCCTGGCGGTGCCAGAACGCGACGACACGCGATCCCGGACAGGGCCCCGGGGGGGCGGCCCTGCGGCCCTGTGGTGCCCGAAGTGTGTTCGCCGGGCGTTTTCCGGCCAATTCTCACGAGCGTTCTGCCCAAATCGGGATCGATTTGGGCAGAACGCTCGTGAGAATTGGCTGGCGTTGGGCAGCCCTGGTCAGCGCCCAGTGCCGCGTGGAGCAGGGCCCTTTCTCGCTCGGGGCATGGCGCGGCCACCCGGAAAACGAGCCGCGACGATGGGGCGCGGCCGGCGGCCCCGGCGCCGGGGAGTTTTCCCCGAGCAGAGTGGATGGAGGTGCCGTGGCCGGGCGTCCGCCTCCGACGTGGCGGGCGGCCGGGGCGCCCGTGGAGGGGGCTGGCCTCTGTGGGGGAACGGAGTGATCTCTCACTCCACGGCTGGGACGAAGCCGCGAAAGGCGCCGTTGTCGCCGGGACTGTCGGGGGGACTCGTGGCGCGGGACTCAGTGTTCCCCTTGCGGAGGCCCCCAGGCTCATGCCCCTGGCAACGGAAGTCTGAGCAAGCAGGCCCGCGCCCGGGCCCGGCTTTCGGGGCTGGCCCGGCCCCAGCGGCCGGCGCCAGGGAGGGGACCCCCCCGAGGCTGAGGAGCGGGAGGCGTCGGCCTCCCCGGGCCCCCCTCCCGTAGCTCCTCCTGGCGGTGCAGGAACGCGACGACACGCGATCCCGGACAGGGCCCCGGGGGAGCGGCCCTGAGGCCCTGTGGTGCCCGAAGTGTGTTCGCCAGGCGTTTTCTGGCCAATTCTCACGAGCGTTCTGCCCAAATTGGGATCGATTTGGGCAGAACGCTCGTGAGAATTGGCCGGCGTTGGGCAGCCCTGGTCAGCGACCAGTGCCGCGTGGAGCAGGGCCCTTTCTCGATCGGGACATGGCGTGGCCACCCGGAAAACGAGCCGCGACGATGTGGCGCGGCCGGAGGCCCCGCGCCGGGGAGTTTTCCCCGAGCAGAGTGGATGGAGGCGCCGTGGCCGGGCATCCGCCTCCGCCGTGGCGGGGGGCCGGGGCGCCCGTGGAGGGGGCTGGCCTCTGTGGGGGATCGGAGTGATCTCTTACACCACGGCTGGGACGAAGCCGCGAAAGGTGCCGTTGTCGCCGGGACGGTCGGGGGGACTCGTGGCGCGGGACTCAGGGTTCCCCATGCGGAGGCCCCCAGGCTCAGGCCCCTGGCAACGGACGGCTGAGCAAGCAGGCCCGGGCCCGGGCCTGGCTTTCGGGGCTGTCCCGGCCCCGGCTGCCGGCGCCAGGGAGGGTACCCCCGGAGGCTGAGGAGCGGGAGGCGTCGGCCTCCCCTGGGCCTGCCTCCCGGAACTCCTCCTGGCGGTGCCGGAATGCGACGACACGGGATCCCGGACAGGACCCCGGGGGGGCGGCCCTGCAGCCCCCTGGTGCCCGAAGTGTGTTCGCCGGGCGTTTTCCGGCCAATTCTCACGAGCGTTCTGCCCAAATCGGGATCGATTTGGGCAGAACGCTCGTGAGAATTGGCCGGCGTTGGGCAGCCCTGGTCAGCGCCCAGTGCCGCGTGGAGCAGGGCCCTTTCTCGCTCGGGGCATGGCACGGCCACCCGGATAACGAGTCGCGACGATGGGGCGCGGCAGGTGGCCCCGGCGCCGGGGAGTTTTCCCCGAGCAGAGTGGATGGAGGCGCCGTGGCCGGGCGTCCGCCTCCGCCGTGGCGGGCGGCCGGGGCGCCCGTGGAGGGGGCTGGCCTCTGTGGGGGAACGGAGTGATCTCTCACTCCACGGCTGGGACGAACCCGAGAAAGGTGCCGTTGTCGCCGGGACGGTTGGGGGGACTCGTGGCGCGGGACTTAGGGTTCCCCATGCGGAGGCCCCCAGGCTCAGGCCCCTGGCAACGGACGGCTGAGCAAGCAGGCCCGGGCCCGGGCCCGGCTTTCGGGGCGGTCCCGGCCCCGGCGGCCGGCGCCAGGGAGGGGACCCCCGGAGGCTGAGGAGCGGGAGGCATCGGCCTCCCCGGGACCCGCCTTCCGGAGCTCCTCCTGGCAGTGCCGGAACGCGACGACACGCGATCCCGGACAGGGCCCCGGGGGGGCGGCCCTGCGGCCCTGTGGTGCCCGAAGTGTGTTCGCCGGGCGTTTTCCGGCCAATTCTCACGAGCGTTCTGCCCAAATCGGGATCGATTTGGGCAGAAAGCTCGTGAGAATTGGCCGGCGTTGGGCAGCCCTGGTCAGCGCCCAGGGCCGCGTGGAGCAGGGACATTTCTCGCTCGGGGCATGTCGCGGCCACCCGGAAAACGAGCCGCGACGATGGGGCGCGGCCGGCGGCCCCGGCGCCACGGAGTTTTCCCCGAGCAGAGTGGATGGAGGCGCCGTGGCCGGGCGTCCGCCTCCGCCGTGCCGGGCGGCCGGGGCACCCGTGGAGGGGGCTGGCCTCTGTGGGGGAACGGAGTGATCTCTCACTCCACGGCTGGGACGAACCCGCGAAAGGTGCCGTTGTCGCCGGGACGGTCGGGGGGACTCGTGGCGCGGGACTCAGGGTTCCCCATGCGGAGGCCCCCAGGCTCAGGCCCCTGGCAACGGACGGCTGAGCAAGCAGGCCCGGGCCCGGGCCCGGCTTTCGGGGCTGGCCCGGCCCCGGCGGCCGGCGCCAGGGAGGGGACCCCCGGAGGCTGAGGAGCGGGAGGCGTCGGCCTCCCCTGGGCCCGCCTCCCGGAACTCCTCCTGGCGGTGCCGGAATGCGACGACACGGGATCCCGGACAGGACCCCGGGGGGGCGGCCCTGCAGCCCCCTGGTGCCCGAAGTGTGTTCGCCGGGCGTTTTCCGGCCAATTCTCACGAGCGTTCTGCCCAAATCGGGATCGATTTGGGCAGAACGCTCGTGAGAATTGGCCGGCGTTGGGCAGCCCTGGTCAGCGCCCAGTGCCGCGTGGAGCAGGGCCCTTTCTCGCTCGGGGCATGGCACGGCCACCCGGATAACGAGTCGCGACGATGGGGCGCGGCAGGTGGCCCCGGCGCCGGGGAGTTTTCCCCGAGCAGAGTGGATGGAGGCGCCGTGGCCGGGCGTCCGCCTTCGCCGTGGCGGGCGGCCGGGGCGCCCGTGGAGGGGGCTGGCCTCTGTGGCGGAACGGAGTGATCTCTCACTCCACGCCTGGGACGAACCCGAGAAAGGTGCCGTTGTCGCCGGGACGGTCGGGGGGACTCGTGGCGCGGGACTAAGCGTTCCCCATGCGGAGGCCCCCAGGCTCAGGCCCCTGGCAACGGACGGCTGAGCAAGCAGGCCCGGGCCCGGGCCCGGCTTTCGGGGCTGTCCCGGCCCCGGCGGCCGGCGCCAGGGAGGGGACCCCCGGAGGCTGAGGAGCGGGAGGCATCGGCCTCCCCGGGACCCGCCTTCCGGAGCTCCTCCTGGCAGTGCCGGAACGCGACGACACGCGATCCCGGACAGGGCCCCGGGGGGGCGGCCCTGCGGCCCTGTGGTGCCCGAAGTGTGTTCGCCGGGCGTTTTCCGGCCAATTCTCACGAGCGTTCTGCCCAAATCGGGATCGATTTGGGCAGAACGCTCGTGAGAATTGGCCGGCGTTGGGCAGCCCTGGTCAGCGCCCAGTGCCGCGTGGAGCAGGGCCCTTTCTCGCTCGGGGCATGGCGCGGCCACCCGGAAAACGAGCCGCGACGATGGGGCGCGGCCGGCGGCCCCGGCGCCGGGGAGTTTTCCCCGAGCAGAGTGGATGGAGGCGCCGTGGCCGGGCGTCCGCCTCCGACGTGGCGGGCGGCCGGGGCGCCCGTGGAGGGGGCTGGCCTCTGTGGGGGAACGGAGTGATCTCTCACTCAACGGCTGGGACGAAGCCGCGAAAGGCGCCGTTGTCGCCGGGACGGTCGGGGGGACTCGTGGCGCGGGACTCAGGGTTCCCCTTGCGGAGGCCCCCAGGCTCATGCCCCTGGCAACGGAAGTCTGAGCAAGCAGGCCCACGCCCGGGCCCGGCTTTCGGGGCTGGCCCGGCCCCAGCGGCCGGCGCCAGGGAGGGGACCCCCCCGAGGCTGAGGAGCGGGAGGCGTCGGCCTCCCCGGGCCCCCCTCCCGTAGCTCCTCCTGGCGGTGCAGGAACGCGACGACACGCGATCCCGGACAGGGCCCCGGGGGAGCGGCTCTGAGGCCCTGTGGTGCCCGAAGTGTGTTCGCCAGGCGTTTTCTGGCCAATTCTCACGAGCGTTCTGCCCAAATTGGGATCGATTTGGGCAGAACGCTCGTGAGAATTGGCCGGCGTTGGGCAGCCCTGGTCAGCGACCAGAGCCGCGTGGAGCAGGGCCCTTTCTCGATCGGGACATGGCGTGGCCACCCGGAAAACGAGCCGCGACGATGTGGCGCGGCCGGAGGCCCCGCGCCGGGGAGTTTTCCCCGAGCAGAGTGGATGGAGGCGCCGTGGCCGGGCATCCGCCTCCGCCGTGGCGGGGGGCCGGGGCGCCCGTGGAGGGGGCTGGCCTCTGTGGGGGAATGAGTGATCTCTCACTCCACGGCTGGGACAAAGCGAGAAAGGTGCCGTTGTCGCCGGGACGGTCGGGGGGACTCGTGGCGCGGGACTCAGGGTTCCCCATGCGGAGGCCCCCAGGCTCAGGCCCCTGGCAACGGAAGGCTGAGCAAGCAGGCCCGGGCCAGGGCCCGGCTTTCGGGGCTGGCCCGGCCCCGGCGGCCGGCGCCAGGGAGGGGACCCCCGGAGGCTGAGGAGCGGGAGGCGTCGGCCTCCCCGGGCCCCGCCTCCCGGAGCTCCTCCTGGCGGTGCCAGAACGCGACGACACGCGATCCCAGACAGGGCCCCGTGGGGGCGGCCCTGCTGCCCTGTGGTGCCCGAAGTGTGTTCGCCGGGTGTTTTCCGGCCAATTCTCACGAGCGTTCTGCCCAAATCGGGATCGATTTGGGCAGAACGCTCGTGAGAATTGGCCGGCGTTGGGCAGCCCTGGTTAGCGCCCAGTGCCGCGTGGAGCAGGGCCCTTTCTCGCTCGGGGCATGGCGCGGCCACCCGGAAAACGAGCCGCGACGATGGGGCGCGGCCGGCGGCCCCGGCGCCGGGGAGTTTTCCCCGAGCAGAGTGGATGGAGGCGCCGTGGCCGGGCGTCCGCCTCCGCCGTGCCGAGCGGCCGGGGCGCCCGTGGAGGGGGCTGGCCTCTGTCGGGGAACGGAGTGATCTCTCACTCCACGGCTTGGACGAAGCCGAGAAAGGTGCCGTTGTCGCCGGGACGGTCGGGGGGACTCGAGGCGCAGGACACAGGGTTCCCCATGCGGAGGCCCCCAGGCTCAGGCCCCTGGCAACGGAAGGCTGAGCAAGCAGGCCCGGGACCGGTCCCGGATTTCGGGGCTGGCCCGGCAACAGCGGCCGGCGCCAGGGAGGGGAACCCCGGACGCTGAGGAGCGGGAGTCATCGGCCTCACCGGGGCCCGACTCCCGGAGCTCCTCCTGGCGGTGCCGGAACGCGACGACACGCGATCCCGGACAGGGCCCCGGGGGGGCGGCCTGCGGCCCTGTGGTGCCCGAAGTGTGTTCGCCGGGCGTTTTCCGGCCAATTCTCACGAGCGTTCTGCCCAAATCGGGATCGATTTGGGACGAACGCTCGTGAGAATTGGCTGGCGTTGGGCAGCCCTGGTGAGCGTCCAGGGCCACGTGGAGCAGGGCCCTTTCTCGCTCGGGGCATTTCGCGGCCACCCGGAAAACGAGCCGCGACGATGGGGCGCGGCCGGCCGCCCAGGCGCCGGGGAGTTTTCCCCGAGCAGAGTGGATGGAGGCGCCGTGGCCGGGCGCCCGCCTCCGCCGTGGCGGGCGGCCGGGGCGCCCGTGGAGGGGGCTGGCCTCTGTGGGGGAACGGAGTGATCTCTCACTCCACGGCTGGGACGAAGCCGCGAAAGGTGCCGTTGTCGCCGCGACGGTCGGGGGGACTCGTGGCGCGGGACTCAGAGTTCCCCGTGCGGAGGCCCGCAAGCTCAGGCCCCTGGCAACGGAAGGCTGAGCAAGCAGGCCCGGGCCCGGGCCCGCCTTTTGGGGCTGGCCCGGCCCCAGCTGCCGGCGCCGGGGAGGGGTCCCCCAGAGGCTGAGGAGTGGGAGGCGTCGGCCTCCCCGGGGCCCAACTCCCGTAGCTCCTCCTGGCGGTGCCGGAACGCGACGAAACGCGATTCAGGACAGGGCCTCGGGGGGGCGGCCCTGCGGCCCTGTGGTGTCCGAAGTGTGTTCGCCGTGAGTTTTCCGGCCAATTCTCACGAGCGTTCTGCCAAAATCGAGATCGATTTGGGCAGAACGCTCATGAGAATTGGCCGGCGTTGGGCAGCCGAGGTCAGCGCCCAGTTCCGCGTGGAGCAGGGCCCTTTCTCGCTCGGGGCATGTTGCGGCCACCCGGAAAACGAGCCGCGACGATGGGACGCGGCCGGCGGCCCCGGCGCCGGGGAGTTTTCCCCCGAGAAGAGTGGATGGAGGCGCCGTGGCCGGGCGCCCGCCTCCGCCGTGGCGGGCGGCCGGGACGCCCGTGGAGGGGGCTGGCCTCTGTGGGGGAACGGACTGATCTCTCACTCCACGGCTGCGACGAAGCCGTGAAAGGTGCCGTTGTCGCCGCGACGGTCGGGGGGACTCTTCGCGCGGGACTCAGGGTTCCCCGTGCGGAGGCCCGCAAGATCAGGCCCCTGGCAACGGAAGGGTGAGCAAGCAGGCCCGGGCCCGGGCCCGCCATTCGGGGCCGGCCCGGCCCCAGCTGTCGGCGCCGGGGAGGGGACCCCCGGAGTCTGAGGAGCGGGAGGGGTCGGCCTCCCCGGGGCCCGCCTCCCGGAGCTCCTCCTGGCGGTGCCGGAACGCGACGACTCGCGACCCCGGACAGGGCCCCGGGGGGGCGTCCCTGCGCCCCTGTGGTTCCCGAAGTGTGTTCGCCGGGCGTTTTCCGGCCAATTCTCACGAGCGTTCTACCCAAATCGGGATCGATTTCGGCAGAACGCTCGTGAGAATGGACGGCGTTGGGCAGCCCTGATCAGCGCCCAGTGCCGCGTGGAGCAGGGCCCTTTCTCGCTCGGGGCATGTCGCGGCCACCCGGAAAACGAGCCGCGACGATGGGGCGCGGCCGGCGGCCCCGGCGCCGGGGAGTTTTCCCCGAGCAGTGTGGATGGAGGAGCCGTGGCCGGTCGTCCGCCTCCGCCGTGGTGGGCGGCTGGGGCGCCCGTGGAGGGGGCTGGCCTCTGTGGGGGAACGGAGTGATCTCTCACTCCACGGCTGGGACGAAGCCGCGAAAGTTGCCGTTGTCGCCGGGATGGTCGGGGGGACTCGTGGCGCGGGACTCAGGGTTCCCCGTGCAGAGGCCCCCAGTCTCAGGCCCCTGGCAACGGAAGGCTGAGCAAGCAGGCCCGGGCCCGAGCCCGCTTTTCGGGGCCGGCCCGGCGCCAGCTGCCGGCGCCGGGGAGGGGACCCCCGGAGGCTGAGGAGCGGGAGGCGTCGGCCTCCCCGGGTCCCGCCTCCCGGAGCTCCTCCTGGCGGTGCCGGAACGCGACGACCCGCGACCCCGGACAGGGCCCCGGGGGGGCTTCCCTGAGCCCCTGTGGTGCCCGAAGTGTGTTCGCCGGGCGTTTTCCGGCCAATTCTCACGAACGTTCTGGCCAAATCGGGATCGATTTGGGCAGAACCCTGGTGAGATGTGGCCGGCGTTGGACAGCCCTGGTCAGCGCCCTGTTCCGCGTGGAGCAGGGCCCTTTCTCGCTTGGGGCATGTCGCGGCCACCCGGAAAACGAGCCGCGACGATGGGGCGCGGCCGGGTGCCCCGGCTCCGGGGAGTTTTCCCCGAGCAGAGTGGATGGAGGTGCCGTGGCCGGGCGCCCGCCTGCACCGTGGCGGGCGGCCTGGGCGCACGTGGAGGGGTCTGGCCTCTGTGGGGGAACGGACTGATCTCGCACTCCACGGCTGGGACAAAGCCGCGAAAGGTGCCGTTGTCGCCCGGACGGTCGGGGGGACTCCTGGCGCGGGACTCAGGGTTCCCCGTGAGGAGGCCCTCAGCCTCAGGCCCCTGGCAACGGAAGGCTGAGCAAGCAGGCCCGGGCCCGGGCCCGCCTTTCGGGGCCGGCCCGGCCCCAGCTGCTGGGGCCGGGGAGGGGACCCCCGGAGGCTGAGGAGCGGGAGGCGTCGGCCTCCCCTGGGACCGCCTCCCGGAGCTCCTCGTGGCGGTGCCGGAACGCGACGACACGCGACCCCGGACAGGGCCCCGGGCGGTCGTCCCTGCGCCCCTGTGGTGCCCAAAGTGAGTTCGCCGGGTGTTTTCCGGCCATTTCTCACGAGCGTTCTGCCCACATCGGGATCGATTTGGGCAGAACGCTCGTGAGAATTGGCCGGTGTGGGCAGCCCTGGTCAGCGCCCAGTTCGGCGTGGAGCAGGGCCCTTTCTCGCTCGGGGCATGTCGCGGCCACCCGGAAAACGAGCCCCGACGATGGGGCGCGGCCGGCGGCCCCGGCGCCGGGGAGTTTTCCCCGAGCAGAGTGGATGGAGGCGCCGTGGCCGGGCGCCCGCCTCCGCCGTGACGGGCGGCCGGGGCGCCCGTGGAGGGGGCTGGCCTCTGTGGGGGAACGGACTGATCTCTCACTCCACGGCTGGGACGAAGCCGCGAAAGGTGCCGTTGTCGTCGCGGCGGTCGTGGGGACTCGTGGCGCGGGACTCAGGGTTCCCCGTGCAGAGGCCCCCAGTCTCAGGCCCCTGGCAACGGAAGGCTGAGCAAGCAGGCCCGGGCCCGGGCCCGCCTTTCGGGGCCGGCCCGGCCCCAGCTGCCGGCGCCGGGGAGGGGACCCCCGGAGGCTGAGGAGCGGGAGGCCTTGGCCTCCCCGGGGCCCGCCTCCCGGAGCTCCTCCTGGCGGAGACGGAACGCGACGACACGCGACCCCGGACAGGGCCCCGGGGGGGCGTCCCTGCGACCCTGTGGTGTCCGAAGTGTGTTCGCCGGGCGTTTTCCGACCAATTCTCACGAGCGTTCTGCCCAAATCGGGATCGATTTGGGCAGAACGCTCGTGAGAATTGGCCGGCGTTGGACAGCCCTGGTCAGCGCCCAGTTCCGCGTGGAGCAGGGCCCTTTCTCGATCGGGGCACGGCGCGGCAACCCGGAAAACGAGCCGCGACGATGGGGCGCGGCCGGCGGCCCCGGCGCCGGGGAGTTTTCCCCGAGCAGAGTAGATGGAGGCGACATGGCCGGGCGCCCGCCTCCTCCGTGGTGGGCGGCCGGGGCGCCCGTGGAGGGGGCTGGCCTCTGTGGGGGAAAGGACTGATCTCTCACTCCACGGCTGGGACGAAGCCGCGAAAGGTGCCGTTGTCGGTCGTGGGGACTCGTGGCGCGGGACTCAGGGTTCCCCGTGCAGAGGCCCCCAGTCTCAGGCCCCAGGCAACGGAAGGCTGAGCAAGCAGGCCCGGGCCCGAGCCCGCCTTTTGGGGCCGGCCCGGACCCAGCTGCCGGCGCCGGGGAGGGGACCCCCGGAGGCTGAGGAGCTGGAGGCGTCGGCCTCCCGGTGGCCCGCCTCCCGGAACTCCTCCTGGCGGTGCCGGAACGCCACAACACGCGTTCCCGGACAGGGCCCCGGGGGGGCGGCTCTGCAGCCCTGTGGTGCCCGAAGTGTGTTCGCCGGGCGTTTTCCTTCCAATTCTCACGAGCGTTCTGCCCAAATCGGCATCGATTTGGGCAGAAGGCTCGTAAGAATTTGCCGGCGTTGGGCAGCCCTGGTCAGCACCCAGTTCCGCGTGGGGCAGGGCCCTTTCTCGCTCGGGGCATTTCGCGGCCACCCGGAAAACGAGCCGCGACGATGGGGCGCGGCCGGCGGCCCCTGCGCCGGGGAGTTTTCCCCGAGCAGAGAGGATGGAGGCGCCGTGGCCGGGCGCCCGCCTCCGCCGTGGCGGGCGGCCGGGGCGCCCGTGGAGGGGGCTGGCCTCTCTGGGGGAACGGACTGATCTCTCACTCCACGGCTGGGACAAAGCCGCGAAAGTTGCCATTGTCGCCGCGACGGTTGGGGGGACTCGTGGCGCGGGACTCAGGGTTCCCCGTGCAGAGGCCCCCAGTCTCAGGCCCCTGGAAACGGAAGGCTGAGCAAGCAGGCCCGGGCCCGGGCCCGCCTTTCGGGGCCGGCCCGGCCCCAGCTGCCGGCGCCGGGGAGGGGATCCCCAGAGGCTAAGGAGCGGGAGGCTTCGGCCTCCCCCGGGGAAGGCCTCCCGGAGCTCCTCCTGGCGGTGCCGGAACGCGACGACCCGCGACCCCGGACAGGGCCCCGGGGGGGCGTCCCTGCGCCCCTGTGGTGCCCGAAGTGTGTTCGCCGGGCGTTTTCCTTCCAATTCTCACGAGCGTTCTGCCCAAATCGGCATCGATTTGGGCAGAAGGCTCATAAGAATTGGCCGGCGTTGGGCAGCCCTGGTCAGCGCCCAGTTCCGCGTGGGGCAGGGCCCTTTCTCGCTCGGGGCATGTCGCGGCCACCCGGAAAACGAGCCGCGACGATGGGGCGCGGCCGGCGGCCCCGGCGCCGGGGAGTTTTCCCCGAACAGAGTGGATTGGTGCGCCTTGGCCGGGCGCCCGCCTGTGCCATGGCGGGCGGCCGGGGCGCCCGTTGAGGGGGCTGGACTCTGTGGGGGAACAGACTGATCTCTCACTCCACGGCTGGGACGAAGCCGCGAAAGGTGCCGTTGTCGCCGGGACGGTCGGGGGGACTCGTGGCGTGGGACTCAGGGTTCCCCGTGCGTAGGACCCCAGGCTCAGGCCCCTGGCAACGGAAGGCTGAGCAAGCAGGACCGGGCCCGGGCCCGCCTTTCGGGGCTGGCCCGGCCCCAGCTGCGGCGCCGGAGAGGGGACCCCCGGAGGCTGAGGAGCGGGAGGCGTCGGCCTCCCCGGGGCCCGCCTCCCGGAGCTCCTCCTGGCGGTGCAGGAACGCGACGACCCGCGAGCCTGGACAGGGCCCCAGGGGGGCGGCTCTGAGCCCCTGTGGTGCCCGAAGTGTGTTCACCGGGAGTATTCCGGCCAATTCTCACGAGCGTTCTGCCCAAATTGGGATCGATTTGGGCAGAACGCTCGTGAGAATTGGCCGGCGTTGGGCAGCCCTGGTCAGCGCCCAGTTCCGCGTGGAACAGGGCCCTTTCTCGCTCAGGGCATGTCGCGGCAACCCGGAAAACGAGCCGCGACGATGGGGCGCTGCCGGCGGCCCCGGCGCCGGGGAGTTTTCCCCGAGCAGAGTGGATGGAGGCGCCTTGGCCAGGCGCCCGCCTCTGCCGTGGCCCGCGGCCGGGGCGCCCGTGGAGGGGGCTGGCCTCTGTGGGGGAACAGACTGATCTCTCACTACACGGCTGGGACGAAGCCGCGAAAGGTGCCATTGTCGCCGGGACGGTCGGGGGGACTCGTGGCGTGGGACTCAGGGTTCCCCGTGCGCAGGACCCCAGGCTCAGGCCCCTGGCAACGGAAGGCTGAGCAAGCAGGCCCGAGCCCGGGCCAGCCTTTCGGGGCTGGACCGGCCCCAGCTGCAGGCGCCAGGCAGGGGACCCCCGGAGGCTGAGGTGCGGGAGGTGTCGGCCTCCCTGGGGCCCGCATCCCGGAGCTCCTCCTGGCGGTGCCGGAACGCGACGACCCGCGACCCCGGACAGGGCCCCGGGGGGCGGCCCTGCGCCCCTGTGGTGCCCGAAGTGTGTTCGCCGGGAGTTTTCCGGCCAATTCTCACGAGCGTTCTGCCCAAATCGGCATCGATTTGGGCAGAACGCTCGTGAGAATTGGCCGGCGTTGGGTAGCCCTGGTCAGCGCCCAGTTCCGCGTGGAGCAGGTCCCTTTCTCGTTCGGGTCATGTCGCGGCCACCCGGAAAATGAGCCGCGACGGCGGGCGCGGCCGGCGGCCCCGGCGCTGGGGAGTTTTCCCCGAGCAGAGTGGATGGAGGCGCCATGGGCGGGCGCCCGCCTCCGCCGTGGCAGGCGGCCGGGGCGCCCATGGAGGGGGCTGGCCTCTGTGGGGGAATGGACTGATCTCGCACTCCACGGCTGGGACGAAGCCGTGAAAGGTGCCGTTGTCGCCGGGACGGTCGGGGGGACTCCTGGCGCGGGACTCAGGGTTCCACGTGCGGAGGCCCCCAGGCTCAGGCCCCTGGCAACGGAAGGCTGAGCAAGCAGGCCCGGGCCCGAGCCCGCCTTTCGGGGCCGGCCCGGCCCCAGCTGCAGGCGCCAGGGAGGGGACCCCCGGAGGCTGAGGAGCGGGAGGCGTCGGCCTCCCCGGGGCCCGCCTCCCGGAGCTCCTCCTGGTGGTGCAGGAACGCGACGACCCACGACCCCGGACAGGGACCCGGGGGGGCGGCCCTGCGCCCCTGTTGTGCCCGAAGTGTGTTCGCCGGGCGTTTTCCGGCCATTTCTCACGAGCGTTCTGCCTACATCGGGATCGATTTGGGCAGAACGCTCGTGAGAATTGGCCGGTGTGGGCAGCCCTGGTCAGCGCCCAGTTCCGCGTGGAGCAGGGCCCTTTCTCGCTCGGGGCATGGCACGGCCACCCGGATAACGAGTCGCGACGATGGGGCGCGGCAGGTGGCCCCGGCGCCGGGGAGTTTTCCCCGAGCAGAGTGGATGGAGGCGCCGTGGCCGGGCGTCCGCCTCCGCCGTGGCGGGCGGCCAGGGCGCCCGTGGAGGGGGCTGGCCTCTGTGAGGGAACGGAGTGATCTCTCACTCCACGGCTGGGACGAACCCGCGAAAGGTGCCGTTGTCGCCGGGACGGTCGGGGGGACTCGTGGCGCGGGACTAAGGGTTCCCCATGCGGAGGCCCCCAGGCTCAGGCCCCTGGCAACGGACGGCTGAGCAAGAAGGCCCGGGCCCGGGCCAGGCTTTCGGGGCTGTCCCGGCCCCGGCGGCCGGCGCCAGGGATGGGACCCCCGGAGGCTGATGAGCGGGAGGCATCGGCCTCCCCGGGACCCGCCTCCCGGAGCTCCTCCTGGTGGTGCCGGAACGCGACGAAACGCGATCCCGGACAGGGCACCGGGGGGGCGGCCCTGCGGCCCTGTGGTGCCCGAAGTGTGTTCTCCGGGCGTTTTCCGGCCAATTCTCACGAGCGTTCTGCCCAAATCGGCATCGATTTCTGCAGAACGCTCGTGAGAATTGGCCGGCGTTGGGCAGCCCTGGTCAGCGCCCAGTGCCGCGTGGAGCAGGGCACTTTCTCGCTCGGGGCATGTCGCGGCCACCCGGAAAACGAGCCGCGACGTTGGGGCGCGGCCGTCGGCCCCGGCGCCGGGGAGTTTTCCCCGAGCAGAGTGGATGGAGGCGCCGTGGCCGGGCGTCCGCCTCCGCCGTGGCGGGCGGCCGGGGCGCCCGTGGAGGGGGCTGGCCTCTGTGGGGGAACGGAGTGATCTCTCACTCCACGGCTGGGACGAAGCCGCGAAAGGTGCCGTTGTCGCCGGGACGGTCGGGGGGACTCGTGGCGCGGGACTCAGGGTTCCCCATGCGGAGGCCCCCAGGCTCAGGCCACTGGCAACGGAAGGCTGAACAAGCAGGCCCGGGCCCGGGCCCGGCTTTCGGGGCTGTCCCGGCCCCGGCGGCCGGCGCCAGGGAGGGGACCCCCGGAGGCTGAGGAGCGGGAGGCATCGGCCTCCCCGGGACCCGCCTCCCGGAGCTCCTCCTGGCGGTGCCGGAACGCGACGACACGCGATCCCGGACAGGGCCCCGGGGGGGCGGCCCTACGGCCCTGTGGTGCCCGAAGTGTGTTCTCCGTGCGTTTTCCGGCCAATTCTCACGAGCGTTCTGCCCAAATCGGCATCGATTTGGGCAGAACGCTCGTGAGAATTGCCCGGCGTTGGGCAGCCCTGGTCAGCGCCCAGTGCCGCGTGGAGCAGGGCCCTTTCTCGCTCGGAGCATGTCGCGGCCACCCGGAAAACGAGCCGCGACGATGGGGCGCGGCCGGCGGCCCCGGCGCCGGGGAGTTTTCCCCGAGCAGAGTGGATGGAGGCGCCGTGGCCGGGCATCCGCCTCCGCCGTGGCGGGGGGCCGGGGCGCCCGTGGAGGGGGCTGGCCTCTGTGGGGGAATGAGTGATCTCTCACTCCACGGCTGGGACAAAGCGAGAAAGGTGCCGTTGTCGCCGGGACGGTCGGGGGGACTCGTGGCGCGGGACTCAGGGTTCCCCATGCGGAGGTCCCCAGGCTCAGGCCCCTGGCAACGGAAGGCTGAGCAAGCAGGCCCGGGACCGGGCCCGGATTTCAGGGCTGGCCCGGCCCCAGGGTCCGTCGCCAGGGAGGGGACCCCCGGAGGCTGAGGAGCGGGAGGCGTCGGCCTCCCCGGGGCCCGCCTCCCGGAGCTCCTCCTGGCGGTGCCGGAACGCGACGACACGCGATGCCGGACAGGGCCCCGGGGGGGCGGCCCTGCGGCCCTGTGGTGCCCGAAGTGTGTTCGCCGGGCGTTTTCCGGCCAATTCTCATGAGCGTTCTGCCCAAATCGGGATCGATTTGGGCAGAACGCTCGTGAGAATTGGCCGGCGTTGGGCAGCCCTGGTCAGCGACCAGGGCCGCGTGGAGCAGGGCCCTTTCTCGCTCGGGGTATGTCGCGGCCAAACGGAAAACGAGCCGTCACGATGGGGCGCCGCCGGCGGCCCCGGCGCCGGGGAGTTTTCCCCGAGCAGAGTGGATGGAGGGGCCGTGGCCGGGAGTCCGCGTCCTCCGTGGCGGGCGGCCGGGGCGCCCGTGGAGGGGGCTGGCCTCTGTGGGGGAATGGAGTGATCTCTCACTCCACGGCTGGGACGAAGCCGCGAAAGGTGCCGTTGTCGCCGGGACGGTCGGGGGGACTCGTGGCGCGGGACTCAGGGTTCCCCATGCGGAGGCCCCCAGGCTCAGGCCCCTGGCAACGGACGGCTGAGCAAGCAGGCCCGGGCCCGGGCCCGGCTTTCGGGGCTGGCCCGGCCCCGGCGGCCGGCGCCAGGGAGGGGACCCCCGGAGGCTGAGGAGCGGGAGGCGTCGGCCTCCCCGGGGCCCGACTCCCGTAGCTCCTCCTGGCGGTGCCGGAACGCGACGAAACGCGATCCAGGACAGGGCCTCGGGGGGGCGGCCCTGCGGCCCTGTGGTGTCCGAAGTGTGTTCGCCGTGAGTTTTCCGGCCAATTCTCACGAGCGTTCTGCCAAAATCGAGATCGATTTGGGCAGAACGCTCATGAGAATTGGCCGGCGTTGGGCAGCCGAGGTCAGCGCCCAGTTCCGCGTGGAGCAGGGCCCTTTCTCGCCAGGGGCATGTCGCGGCCACCCGGAAAACGAGCCGCGACGATGGGACGCGGCCGGCGGCCCCGGCGCCGGGGAGTTTTCCCAGAGAAGAGTGGATGGAGGCGCCGTGGCCGGGCGCCCGCCTCCGCCGTGGCGGGCGGCCGGGACGCCCGTGGAGGGGGCTGGCCTCTGTGGGGGAACGGACTGATCTCTCACTCCACGGCTGCGACGAAGCCGTGAAAGGTGCCGTTGTCGCCGCGACGGTCGGGGGGACTCTTCGCGCGGGACTCAGGGTTCCCCGTGCGGAGGCCCGCAAGATCAGGCCCCTGGCAACGGAAGGCTGAGCAAGCAGGCCCGGGCCCGGGCCCGCCATTCGGGGCCGGCCCGGCCCCAGCTGTCGGCGCCGGGGAGGGGACCCCCGGAGTCTGAGGAGCGGGAGGGGTCGGCCTCCCCGGGGCCCGCCTCCCGGAGCTCCTCCTGGCGGTGCCGGAACGCGACGACTCGCGACCCCGGACAGGGCCCCGGGGGGGCGTCCCTGCGCCCCTGTGGTTCCCGAAGTGTGTTCGCCGGGCGTTTTCCGGCCAATTCTCACGAGCGTTCTACCCAAATCGGGATCGATTTCGGCAGAACGCTCGTGAGAATGGACGGCGTTGGGCAGCCCTGATCAGCGCCCAGTGCCGCGTGGAGCAGGGCCCTTTCTCGCTCGGGGCATGTCGCGGCCACCCGGAAAACGAGCCGCGACGATGGGGCGCGGCCGGCGGCCCCGGCGCCGGGGAGTTTTCCCCGAGCAGTGTGGATGGAGGAGCCGTGGCCGGTCGTCCGCCTCCGCCGTGGTGGGCGGCTGGGGCGCCCGTGGAGGGGGCTGGCCTCTGTGGGGGAACGGAGTGATCTCTCACTCCACGGCTGGGACGAAGCCGCGAAAGTTGCCGTTGTCGCCGGGATGGTCGGGGGGACTCGTGGCGCGGGACTCAGGGTTCCCCGTGCAGAGGCCCCCAGTCTCAGGCCCCTGGCAACGGAAGGCTGAGCAAGCAGGCCCGGGCCCGAGCCCGCTTTTCGGGGCCGGCCCGGCGCCAGCTGCCGGCGCCGGGGAGGGGACCCCCGGAGGCTGAGGAGCGGGAGGCGTCGGCCTCCCCGGGTCCCGCCTCCCGGAGCTCCTCCTGGCGGTGCCGGAACGCGACGACCCGCGACCCCGGACAGGGCCCCGGGGGGGCTTCCCTGAGCCCCTGTGGTGCCCGAAGTGTGTTCGCCGGGCGTTTTCCGGCCAATTCTCACGAACGTTCTGGCCAAATCGGGATCGATTTGGGCAGAACCCTGGTGAGATGTGGCCGGCGTTGGACAGCCCTGGTCAGCGCCCTGTTCCGCGTGGAGCAGGGCCCTTTCTCGCTCGGGGCATGTCGCGGCCACCCGGAAAACGAGCCGCGACGATGGGGCGCGGCCGGGGGCCCCGGCTCCGGGGACCCCGAGCAGAGTGGATGGAGGTGCCGTAGCCGGGCGCCCGCCTGCACCGTGGCGGGCGGCCTGGGCGCACGTGGAGGGGTCTGGCCTCTGTGGGGGAACGGACTGATCTCGCACTCCACGGCTGGGACTAAGCCGCGAAAGGTGCCGTTGTCGCCCGGACGGTCGGGGGGACTCCTGGCGCGGGACTCAGGGTTCCCCGTGAGGAGGCCCTCAGCCTCAGGCCCCTGGCAACGGAAGGCTGAGCAAGCAGGCCCGGGCCCGGGCCCGCCTTTCGGGGCCGGCCCGGCCCCAGCTGCTGGGGCCGGGGAGGGGACCCCCGGAGGCTGAGGAGCGGGAGGCGTCGGCCTCCCCTGGGACCGCCTCCCGGAGCTCCTCGTGGCGGTGCCGGAACGCGACGACACGCGACCCCGGACAGGGCCCCGGGCGGTCGTCCCTGCGCCCCTGTGGTGCCCAAAGTGAGTTCGCCGGGTGTTTTCCGGCCAATTCTCACGAGCGTTCTGCCCAAATCGGGATCGATTTGGGCAGAACGCTCGTGAGAATTGGACGGCGTTGGGCAGCCCTGGTCAGCGCCCAGTGCCGCGGGGAGCAGGGCCCTTTCTCGCTCGGGGCATGTCGCGGCCACCCGGAAAACGAGCCGCGACGATGGGGCGCGGCCGGCGGCCCCGGCGCCGGGGAGTTTTCCCCGAGCAGAGAGGATGGAGGCGCCGTGGCCGGGCGCCCGCCTCCGCCGTGGCGGGCGGCCGGGGCGCCCGAGGAGGGGGCTGGCCTCTCTGGGGGAACGGACTGATCTCTCACTCCACGGCTGGGACGAAGCCGCGAAAGGTGCCGTTGTCGTCGCGGCGGTCGTGGGGACTCGTGGCGCGGGACTCAGGGTTCCCCGTGCAGAGGCCCCCAGTCTCAGGCCCCTGGAAACGGAAGGCTGAGCAAGCAGGCCTGGGCCCGGGCCCGCCTTTCGGGGCCGGCCCGGCCCCAGCTGCCGGCGCCGGGGAGGGGACCCCCGGAGGCTGAGGAGCGGGAGGCCTTGGCCTCCCCGGGGCCCGCCTCCCGGAGCTCCTCCTGGCGGAGACGGAACGCGACGACACGCGACCCCGGACAGGGCCCCGGGGGGGCGTCCCTGCGACCCTGTGGTGTCCGAAGTGTGTTCGCCGGGCGTTTTCCGACCAATTCTCACGAGCGTTCTGCCCAAATCGGGATCGATTTGGGCAGAACGCTCGTGAGAATTGGCCGGCGTTGGACAGCCCTGGTCAGCGCCCAGTTCCACGTGGAGCAGGGCCCTTTCTCGCTCGGGGCATGGCCCGGCAACCCGGAAAACGAGCCGCGACGATGGGGCGCGGCCGGCGGCCCCGGCGCCGGGGAGTTTTCCCCGAGCAGAGTAGATGGAGGCGACATGGCCGGGCGCCCGCCTCCTCCGTGGTGGGCGGCCGGGGCGCCCGTGGAGGGGGCTGGCCTCTGTGGGGGAACGGACTGATCTCTCACTCCACGGCTGGGACGAAGCCGCGAAAGGTGCCGTTGTCGGTCGTGGGGACTCGTGGCGCGGGACTCAGGGTTCCCCGTGCAGAGGCCCCCAGTCTCAGGCCCCAGGCAACGGAAGGC
Organism: Meles meles; assembly: GCF_922984935.1. Classification (NCBI taxonomy): domain Eukaryota; kingdom Metazoa; phylum Chordata; class Mammalia; order Carnivora; family Mustelidae; genus Meles; species Meles meles. Next base: position 287,760 of record NW_025721185.1, read on the forward strand.
TGAGCAAGCAGGCCCGGGCCCGAGCCCGCCTTTTGGGGCCGGCCCGGACCCAGCTGCCGGCGCCGGGGAGGGGACCCCCGGAGGCTGAGGAGCTGGAGGCGTCGGCCTCCCGGGAGCCCGCCTCCCGGAACTCCTCCTGGCGGTGCCGGAACGCCACAACACGCGTTCCCGGACAGGGCCCCGGGGGGGCGGCTCTGCAGCCCTGTGGTGCCCGAAGTGTGTTCGCCGGGCGTTTTCCTTCCAATTCTCACGAGCGTTCTGCCCAAATCGGCATCGATTTGGGCAGAAGGCTCGTGAGAATTGGCCGGCGTTGGGCAGCCCTGGTCAGCGCCCAGTTCCGCGTGGGGCAGGGCCCTTTCTCGCTCGGGGCATGTCGCGGCCACCCGGAAAACGAGCCGCGACGATGGGGCGCGGCCGGTGGCCCCTGCGCCGGGGAGTTTTCCCCGAGCAGAGAGGATGGAGGCGCCGTGGCCGGGCGCCCGCCTCCGCCGTGGCGGGCGGCCGGGGCGCCCGTGGAGGGGGCTGGCCTCTGTGGGGGAACGGACTGATCTCTCACTCCACGGCTGGGACAAAGCCGCGAAAGGTGCCGTTGTCGCCGCGACGGTCGGGGGGACTCGTGGCGCGGGACTCAGGGTTCCCCGTGCAGAGGCCCCCAGTCTCAGGCCCCTGGAAACGGAAGGCTGAGCAAGCAGTCCCGGGCCCGGGCCCGCCTTTCGGGGCCGGCCCGGCCCCAGCTGCCGGCGCCGGGGAGGGGATCCCCAGAGGCTAAGGAGCGGGAGGCTTCGGCCTCCCCAGGGCCCGCCTCCCGGAGCTCCTCCTGGCGGTGCCGGAACGCGACGACCCGCGACCCCGGACAGGGCCCCGGGGGGGCGTCCCTGCGCCCCTGTGGTGCCCGAAGTGTGTTCGCCGGGCGTTTTCCTTCCAATTCTCACGAGCGTTCTGCCCAAATCGGCATCGATTTGGGCAGAAGGCTCGTAAGAATTGGCCGGCGTTGGGCAGCCCTGGTCAGCGCCCAGTTCCGCGTGGGGCAGGGCCCTTTCTCGCTCGGGGCATGTCGCGGCCACCCGGAAAACGAGCCGCGACGATGGGGCGCGGCCGGCGGCCCCGGCGCCGGGGAGTTTTCCCCGAACAGAGTGGATTGGTGCGCCTTGGCCGGGCGCCCGCGTGTGCCATGGCGGGCGGCCGGGGCGCCCGTTGAGGGGGCTGGACTCTGTGGGGGAACAGACTGATCTCTCACTCCACGGCTGGGACGAAGCCGCGAAAGGTGCCGTTGTCGCCGGGACGGTCGGGGGGACTCGTGGCGTGGGACTCAGGGTTCCCCGTGCGTAGGACCCCAGGCTCAGGCCCCTGGCAACGGAAGGCTGAGCAAGCAGGACCGGGCCCGGGCCCGCCTTTCGGGGCTGGCCCGGCCCCAGCTGCGGCGCCGGAGAGGGGACCCCCGGAGGCTGAGGAGCGGGAGGCGTCGGCCTCCCCGGGGCCCGCCTCCCGGAGCTCCTCCTGGCGGTGCCGGAACGCGACGACCCGCGAGCCCGGACAGGGCCCCAGGGGGGCGGCTCTGAGCCCCTGTGGTGCCCGAAGTGTGTTCGCCGGGAGTATTCCGGCCAATTCTCACGAGCGTTCTGCCCAAATTGGGATCGATTTGGGCAGAACGCTCGTGAGAATTGGCCGGCGTTGGGCAGCCCTGGTCAGCGCCCAGTTCCGCGTGGAACAGGGCCCTTTCTCGCTCAGGGCATGTCGCGGCAACCCGGAAAACGAGCCGCGACGATGGGGCGCGGCCGGCGGCCCCGGCGCCGGGGAGTTTTCCCCGAGCAGAGTGGATGGAGGCGCCTTGGCCAGGCGCCCGCCTCTGCCGTGGCCCGCGGCCGGGGCGCCCGTGGAGGGGGCTGGCCTCTGTGGGGGAACAGACTGATCTCTCACTACACGGCTGGGACGAAGCCGCGAAAGGTGCCATTGTCGCTGGGACGGTCGGGGGGACTCGTGGCGTGGGACTCAGGGTTCCCCGTGCACAGGACCCCAGGCTCAGGCCCCTGGCAACGGAAGGCTGAGCAAGCAGGCCCGAGCCCGGGCCAGCCTTTCGGGGCTGGACCGGCCCCAGCTGCAGGCGCCAGGCAGGGGACCCCCGGAGGCTGAGGAGCGGGAGGTGTCGGCCTCCCTGGGGCCCGCATCCCGGAGCTCCTCCTGGCGGTGCCGGAACGCGACGACCCGCGACCCCGGACAGGGCCCCGGGGGGCGGCCCTGCGCCCCTGTGGTGCCCGAAGTGTGTTCGCCGGGAGTTTTCCGGCCAATTCTCACGAGCGTTCTGCCCAAATCGGGATCGATTTGGGCAGAACGCTCGTGAGAATTGGCCGGCGTTGGGCAGCCCTGGTCAGCGCCCAGTTCCGCGTGGAGCAGGTCCCTTTCTCGTTCGGGTCATGTCGCGGCCACCCGGAAAATGAGCCGCGACGGGGGGCGCGGCCGGCGGCCCCGGCGCTGGGGAGTTTTCCCCGAGCAGAGTGGATGGAGGCGCCATGGGCGGGCGCCCGCCTCCGCCGTGGCAGGCGGCCGGGGCGCCCATGGAGGGGGCTGGCCTCTGTGGGGGAATGGACTGATCTCGCACTCCACGGCTGGGACGAAGCCGTGAAAGGTGCCGTTGTCGCCGGGACGGTCGGGGGGACTCCTGGCGCGGGACTCAGGGTTCCACGTGCGGAGGCCCCCAGGCTCAGGCCCCTGGCAACGGAAGGCTGAGCAAGCAGGCCCGGGCCCGAGCCCGCCTTTCGGGGCCGGCCCGGCCCCAGCTGCAGGCGCCAGGGAGGGGACCCCCGGAGGCTGAGGAGCGGGAGGCGTCGGCCTCCCCGGGGCCCGCCTCCCGGAGCTCCTCCTGGCGGTGCAGGAACGCGACGACCCACGACCCCGGACAGGGCCCCGGGGGGGCGGCCCTGCGCCCCTGTTGTGCCCGAAGTGTGTTCGCCGGGCGTTTTCCGGCCATTTCTCACGAGCGTTCTGCCCACATCGGGATCGATTTGGGCAGAACGCTCGTGAGAATTGGCCGGTGTGGGCAGCCCTGGTCAGCGCCCAGTTCCGCGTGGAGCAGGGCCCTTTATGGCTCGGGGCATGTCGCGGCCACCCGGAAAACGAGCCGCGACGATGGGGCGCGGCCGGCGGCCCCGGCGCCGGGGAGTTTTCCCCGAGCAGAGTGGATGGAGGCGCCGTGGCCGGTCGTCCGCCTCCGCCGTGGCGGGCGGCTGGGGCGCCGGTGGAGGGGGCTGGCCTCTGTGGGGGAACGGAGTGATCTCTCACTCCACGGCTGGGACGAAGCCGCGAAAGGTGCCGTTGTCGCCGGGATGGTCGGGGGGACTCGTGGCGCGGGACTCAGGGTTCCCCATGCGGAGGCCCCCAGGCTCAGGCCCCTGGCAACAGAAGGCTGAGTAAGGAGGACCGGGCCCGGGCCCGGCTTTCGGGGCCTGCCCGGCCCCAGCGGCCGGCGCCAGGGAGGGGACCCCCGGAGGTTGAGGAGTGGGAGGCGTCGGCCTCCCCGGTGCCCGCCTCTCGGAGCTCCTCCTGGCGGTGCCGGAACGCGAGGACACGCGATCCCGGACAGGGCCCCGGGGGGGCGGCCCTGCGGCCCTGTGGTGCCCGAAGTGTGTTCGCCGGGCGTTTTCGTGCCAAATCTCACGAGCGTTCTGCCAAAATCGATCCCGATTTGGGCAGAACGCTCGTGAGAATTGGCCGGCGTTGGGCAGCCCTGGTCAGCGCCCAGTTCCGCGTGGAGCAGGGCACTTTCTCGCTCGGGGCATGTCGCGGCCACCCGGAAAACGAGCCGCGACGATTGGGCGCGGCCGGCGGCCCCGGTGCCGGGGAGTTTTCCCCGAGCAGAGTGGATGGAGGCGCCGTGGCCGGGCGCCCGCCTCCGCCGTGGCGGGCGGCCGGGGCGCCCGTGGAGGGGGCTGGCCTCTGTGGGGGAACGGACTGATCTCTCACTCCACGGCTGGGACAAAGCCGCGGAAGGTGCCGTTGTCGCAGCGACGGTCGGGGGGACTCGTGGCGCGGGACTCAGGGTACCCCGTGCGGAGGCCCGCAAGCTCAGGCCCCTGGCAACGAAAGGCTGAGCAAGCAGGCCCGGGCCCGGGCCCGCCTTTTGGGGCTGGCCCGTCCCCAGCTGCCGGCGCCGGGGAGTGGACCCCCGGAGGCTGAGGAGCGGGAGGCGTCGGCCTCCCCGGGGCCCGCATCCCGGAGCTCCTCCTGGCGGTGCCGGAACGCGACGACCCGCGACCCCGGACAGGGCCCCGGGGGGCGGCCCTGCGCCCCTGTGGTGCCCGAAGTGTGTTCGCCGGGAGTTTTCCGGCCAATTCTCACGAGCGTTCTGCCCAAATCGGCATCGATTTGGGCAGAACGCTCGTGAGAATTGGCCGGCGTTGGGTAGCCCTGGTCAGCGCCCAGTTCCGCGTGGAGCAGGTCCCTTTCTCGTTCGGGTCATGTCGCGGCCACCCGGAAAATGAGCCGCGACGGCGGGCGCGGCCGGCGGCCCCGGCGCTGGGGAGTTTTCCCCGAGCAGAGTGGATGGAGGCGCCATGGGCGGGCGCCCGCCTCCGCCGTGGCAGGCGGCCGGGGCGCCCATGGAGGGGGCTGGCCTCTGTGGGGGAATGGACTGATCTCGCACTCCACGGCTGGGACGAAGCCGTGAAAGGTGCCGTTGTCGCCGGGACGGTCGGGGGGACTCCTGGCGCGGGACTCAGGGTTCCACGTGCGGAGGCCCCCAGGCTCAGGCCCCTGGCAACGGAAGGCTGAGCAAGCAGGCCCGGGCCCGAGCCCGCCTTTCGGGGCCGGCCCGGCCCAGCTGCAGGCGCCAGGGAGGGGACCCCCGGAGGCTGAGGAGCGGGAGGCGTCGGCCTCCCCGGGGCCCGCCTCCCGGAGCTCCTCCTGGCGGTGCAGGAACGCGACGACCCACGACCCCGGACAGGGCCCCGGGGGGGCGGCCCTGCGCCCCTGTTGTGCCCGAAGTGTGTTCGCCGGGCGTTTTCCGGCCATTTCTCACGAGCGTTCTGCCCACATCGGGATCGATTTGGGCAGAACGCTCGTGAGAATTGGCCGGTGTGGGCAGCCCTGGTCAGCGCCCAGTTCCGCGTGGAGCAGGGCCCTTTATGGCTCGGGGCATGTCGCGGCCACCCGGAAAACGAGCCGCGACGATGGGGCGCGGCCGGCGGCCCCGGCGCCGGGGAGTTTTCCCCGAGCAGAGTGGATGGAGGCGCCGTGGCCGGTCGTCCGCCTCCGCCGTGGCGGGCGGCTGGGGCGCCGGTGGAGGGGGCTGGCCTCTGTGGGGGAACGGAGTGATCTCTCACTCCACGGCTGGGACGAAGCCGCGAAAGGTGCCGTTGTCGCCGGGATGGTCGGGGGGACTCGTGGCGCGGGACTCAGGGTTCCCCATGCGGAGGCCCCCAGGCTCAGGCCCCTGGCAACAGAAGGCTGAGTAAGGAGGACCGGGCCCGGGCCCGGCTTTCGGGGCCTGCCCGGCCCCAGCGGCCGGCGCCAGGGAGGGGACCCCCGGAGGTTGAGGAGTGGGAGGCGTCGGCCTCCCCGGTGCCCGCCTCTCGGAGCTCCTCCTGGCGGTGCCGGAACGCGAGGACACGCGATCCCGGACAGGGCCCCGGGGGGGCGGCCCTGCGGCCCTGTGGTGCCCGAAGTGTGTTCGCCGGGCGTTTTCGTGCCAAATCTCACGAGCGTTCTGCCAAAATCGATCCCGATTTGGGCAGAACGCTCGTGAGAATTGGCCGGCGTTGGGCAGCCCTGGTCAGCGCCCAGTTCCGCGTGGAGCAGGGCACTTTCTCGCTCGGGGCATGTCGCGGCCACCCGGAAAACGAGCCGCGACGATTGGGCGCGGCCGGCGGCCCCGGTGCCGGGGAGTTTTCCCCGAGCAGAGTGGATGGAGGCGCCGTGGCCGGGCGCCCGCCTCCGCCGTGGCGGGCGGCCGGGGCGCCCGTGGAGGGGGCTGGCCTCTGTGGGGGAACGGACTGATCTCTCACTCCACGGCTGGGACAAAGCCGCGGAAGGTGCCGTTGTCGCAGCGACGGTCGGGGGGACTCGTGGCGCGGGACTCAGGGTACCCCGTGCGGAGGCCCGCAAGCTCAGGCCCCTGGCAACGAAAGGCTGAGCAAGCAGGCCCGGGCCCGGGCCCGCCTTTTGGGGCTGGCCCGTCCCCAGCTGCCGGCGCCGGGGAGTGGACCCCCGGAGGCTGAGGAGCGGGAGGCGTCGGCCTCCCCGGGGCCCGCATCCCGGAGCTCCTCCTGGCGGTGCCGGAACGCGACGACCCGCGACCCCGGACAGGGCCCCGGGGGGGCGGCCCTGCGCCCCTGTGGTGCCCGAAGTGTGTTCGCCGGGCGTTTTCCGGCCAATTATCACGAGTGTTCTGCCCAAATCGGGATCGATTTGGGCAGAACGCTCGTGAGAATTGGCCGGCGTTGGGCAGCCCTGGTCAGCGCCCAGTTCCGCGTGGAGCAGGGCCCTTTCTCGCTCAGGGCATGTCGCGGCAACCCGGAAAACGAGCCGCGACGATGGGGCGCGGCCGGCGGCCCCGGCGCAGGGGAGTTTTCCCCGAGCAGAGTGGATGGAGGCGCCATGGGCGGGCGCCCGCCTCTGCCGTGGCAGGCGGCCGGGGCGCCCATGGAGGGGGCTGGCCTCTGTGGGGGAATGGACTGATCTCACACTCCACGGCTGGGACGAAGCCGCGAAAGGTGCCGTTGTCGCCGGGACGGTCGGGGGGACTCCTGGCGCGGGACTCAGGGTTCCCCGTGCGGAGGCCCCCAGGCTCAGGCCCCTGGCAACGGAAGGCTGAGCAAGCGGGCCCGGGCCCGGGCCCGCTTTCGGGGCCGGCCCGGCCCCAGCTCCGGCGCCGGGGAGGGGACCCCCGGAGGCTGAGGAGCGGGAGGCGTCGGCCTCCCCAGGGCCCGCCTCCCGGAGCTCCTCCTGGCGGTGCCGGAACGGGACGACCGGTGAGCCCGGACAGGGCCCCGGGGGGGCGTCCCTGCCCCCCTGTGGTGCCCGAAGTGTGTTCGCTGGGCGTTTTCCGGCCAATTCTCACGAGCGTTCTGCCCAAATCGGGATCGATTTGGGCAGAACGCTCGTGAGAATTGGCCGGCGTTGGGCAGCCCTGGTCAGCGCCCAGTGCCGCGTGGAGCAGGGCCCTTTCTCGCTCGGGGCATGGCGCGGCCACCCGGAAAACGAGCCGCGACGATGGGGCGCGGCCGGCGGCCCCGGCGCCGGGGAGTTTTCCCCGAGCAGAGTGGATGGAGGCGCCGTGGCCGGACGTCCGCCTCCGCCGTGGCGGGCCGCCGGGGCGCCCGTGGAGGGGGCTGGCCTCTGTGGGGGATCGGAGTGATCTCTCACACCACGGCTGGGACGAAGCCGCGAAAGGTGCCGTTGTCGCCGGGACGGTCGGGGGGACTCGTGGCGCGGGACTCAGGGTTCCCCATGCGGAGGCCCCCAGGCTCAGGCCCCTGGCAACGGAAGGCTGAGCAAGCAGGCCCGGACCCGGGCCCGGCTTTCGGGGCTGGCCCGGCCCCGGCGGCCGGCGCCAGGGAGGGGACCCCCGGAGGCTGAGGAGCGGGAGGCGTCGGCCTCCCCGGGCCCCGCCTCCCGGAGCTCCTCCTGGCGGTGCCAGAACGCGACGACACGCGATCCCAGACAGGGCCCCGGGGGGGCGGCCCTGCTGCCCTGTGGTGCCCGAAGTGTGTTCGCCGGGTGTTTTCCGGCCAGTTCTCACGAGCGTTCTGCCCAAATCGGGATCGATTTGGGCAGAACGCTCGTGAGAATTGGCCGGCGTTGGGCAGCCCTGGTTAGCGCCCAGTGCCGCGTGGAGCAGGGCCCTTTCTCGCTCGGGGCATGGCGCGGCCACCCGGAAAACGAGCCGCGACGATGGGGCGCGGCCGGCGGCCCCGGCGCCGGGGAATTTTCCCCGAGCAGAGTGGATGGAGGCGCCGTGGCCGGGCGTCCGCCTCCGCCGTGCCGAGCGGCCGGGGTGCCCGTGGAGGGGGCTGGCCTCTGTCGGGGAACGGAGTGATCTCTCACTCCACGGCTGGGACGAAGCCGAGAAAGGTGCCGTTGTCGCCGGGGCGGTCGCGGGGACTCGAGGCGCAGGACACAGGGTTCCCCATGCGGAGGCCCCCAGGCTCAGGCCCCTGGCAACGGAAGGCTGAGCAAGCAGGCCCGGGACCGGGCCCGGATTTCGGGGCTGGCCCGGCCCCAGCGGCTGGCGCCAGGGAGGGGAACCCCGGACGCTGAGGAGCGGGAGGCGTCGGCCTCCCCGGGTCCCGCCTCCCGGAGCTCCTCCTGGCGGTGCCGGAACGCGACGACCCGCGACCCCGGACAGGGCCCCGGGGGGGCGTCCCTGAGCCCCTGTGGTGCCCGAAGTGTGTTCGCCGGGCGTTTTCCGGCCAATTCTCACGAACGTTCTGGCCAAATCGGGATCGATTTGGGCAGAACCCTGGTGAGATGTGGCCGGCGTTGGACAGCCCTGGTCAGCGCCCTGTTCCGCGTGGAGCAGGGCCCTTTCTCGCTCGGGGCATGTCGCGGCCACCCGGAAAACGAGCCGCGACGATGGGGCGCGGCCGGGGGCCCTGGCTCCGGGGAGTTTTCCCCGAGCAGAGTGGATGGAGGTGCCGTGGCCGGGCGCCCGCCTGCACCGTGGCGGGCGGCCTGGGCGCCCGTGGAGGGGTCTGGCCTCTGTGGGGGAACGGACTGATCTCGCACTCCACGGCTGGGACTAAGCCGCGAAAGGTGCCGTTGTCGCCCGGACGTTCGGGGGGACTCCTGGCGCGGGACTCAGGGTTCCCCGTGAGGAGGCCCTCAGCCTCAGGCCCCTGGCAACGGAAGGCTGAGCAAGCAGGCCCGGGCCCGGGCCCGCCTTTCGGGGCCGGCCCGGCCCCAGCTGCTGGCGCCGGGGAGGGGACCCCCGGAGGCTGAGGAGCGGGAGGCGTCGGCCTCCCCAGGGCCCGCCTCCCGGAGCTCCTCCTGGCGGTGCCGGAACGCGACGACCGGCGAGCCCGGACAGGGCCCCAGGGGGCGTCCCTGCGCCCCTGTGGTGCCCGAAGTGTGTTCGCTGGGCGTTTTCCGGCCAATTCTCACGAGCGTTCTGCCCAAATCGGGATCGATTTGGGCAGAACGCTCGTGAGAATTGGCCGGTGTGGGCAGCCCTGGTCAGCGCCCAGTGCCGCGTGGAGCAGGGCCCTTTCTCGCTCGGGGCATGGCGCGGCCACCCGGAAAACGAGCCGCGACGATGGGGCGCGGCCGGCGGCCCCGGCGCCGGGGAGTTTTCCCCGAGCAGAGTGGATGGAGGCGCCGTGGCCGGGCGTCCGCGTCCGCCGTGGCGGGCCGCCGGGGCGCCCGTGGAGGGGGCTGGCCTCTGTGGGGGATCGGAGTGATCTCTCACACCACGGCTGGGACGAAGCCGCGAAAGTTGCCGTTGTCGCCGGGACGGTCGGGGGGACTCGTGGCGCGGGACTCAGGGTTCCCCATGCGGAGGCCCCCAGGCTCAGGCCCCTGGCAACGGAAGGCTGAGCAAGCAGGCCCGGGCCCGGGCCCGGCTTTCGGGGCTGGCCCGGCCCCGGCGGCCGGCGCCAGGGAGGGGACCCCCGGAGGCTGAGGAGCGGGAGGCGTCGGCCTCCCCGGGCCCCGCCTCCCGGAGCTCCTCCTGGCGGTGCCAGAACGCGACGACACGCGATCCCAGACAGGGCCCCGGGGGGGCGGCCCTGCTGCCCTGTGGTGCCGGAAGTGTGTTCGCCGGGTGTTTTCCGGCCAATTCTCACGAGCGTTCTGCCCAAATCGGGATCGATTTGGGCAGAACGCTCGTGAGAATTGGCCGGCGTTGGGCAGCCCTGGTTAGCGCCCAGTGCCGCGTGGAGCAGGGCCCTTTCTCGCTCGGGGCATGGCGCGGCCACCCGGAAAACGAGCCGCGACGATGGGGCGCGGCCGGCGGCCCCGGCGCCGGGGAGTTTTCCCCGAGCAGAGTGGATGGAGGCGCCGTGGCCGGGTGTCCGCCTCCGCCGTGCCGAGCGGCCGGAGCGCCCGTGGAGGGGGCTGGCCTCTGTCGGGGAACGTAGTGATCTCTCACTCCACGGCTGGGACGAAGCCGAGAAAGGTGCCGTTGTCGCCGGGGCGGTCGGGGGGACTCGAGGCGCAGGACACAGGGTTCCCCATGCGGAGGCCCCCAGGCTCAGGCCCCTGGCAACGGAAGGCTGAGCAAGCAGGCCCGGGACCGGGCCCGGATTTCGGGGCTGGCCCGGCCCCAGCGGCCGGCGCCAGGGAGGGGAACCCCGGACGCTGAGGAGCGGGAGGCGTCGGCCTCCCCGGGTCCCGCCTCCCGGAGCTCCTCCTGGCGGTGCCGGAACGCGACGACCCGCGACCCCGGACAGGGCCCCGGGGGGGCGTCCCTGAGCCCCTGTGGTGCCCGAAGTGTGTTCGCCGGGCGTTTTCCGGCCAATTCTCACGAACGTTCTGGCCAAATCGGGATCGATTTGGGCAGAACCCTGGTGAGATGTGGCCGGCGTTGGACAGCCCTGGTCAGCGCCCTGTTCCGCGTGGAGCAGGGCCCTTTCTCGCTCGGGGCATGTCGCGGCCACCCGGAAAACGAGCCGCGACGATGGGGCGCGGCCGGGGGCCCCGGCTCCGGGGAGTTTTCCCCGAGCAGAGTGGATGGAGGTGCCGTGGCCGGGCGCCCGCCTGCACCGTGGCGGGCGGCCTGGGCGCCCGTGGAGGGGTCTGGCCTCTGTGGGGGAACGGACTGATCTCGCACTCCACGGCTGGGACTAAGCCGCGAAAGGTGCCGTTGTCGCCCGGACGTTCGGGGGGACTCCTGGCGCGGGACTCAGGGTTCCCCGTGAGGAGGCCCTCAGGCTCAGGCCCCTGGCAACGGAAGGCTGAGCAAGCAGGCCCGGGCCCGGGCCCGCCTTTCGGGGCCGGCCCGGCCCCAGCTGCTGGCGCCGGGGAGGGGACCCCCGGAGGCTGAGGAGCGGGAGGCGTCGGCCTCCCCTGGGCCCGCCTCCCGGAGCTCCTCCTGGCGGTGCCGGAACGCGACGACACGCGACCCCGGACAGGGCCCCGGGCGGTCGTCCCTGCGCCCCTGTGGTGCCCAAAGTGAGTTCGCCGGGTGTTTTCCGGCCAATTCTCACGAGCGTTCTGCCCAAATCGGGATCGATTTGGGCAGAACGCTCGTGAGAATTGGACGGCGTTGGGCAGCCCTGGTCAGCGCCCAGTGCCGCGTGGAGCAGGGCCCTTTCTCGCTCGGGGCATGTCGCGGCCACCCGGAAAACGAGCCGCGACGATGGGGCGCGGCCGGCGGCCCCGGCGCCGGGGAGTTTTCCCCGAGCAGAGTGGATTGGTTTGCCTTGGCCGGGCGCCCGCCTCTGCCGTGGCGGGCGGCCGGGGCGCCCGTTGAGGGGGCTGGCCTCTGTGGGGGAACGGATGGATCCCTCACTCCACGGCTGGGACGAAGCCGCGAAAGGTGCCGTTGTCGCCGGGACGGTCGGGGGGACTCGTGGCGTGGGACTCAGGTTTCCCCGTGCGTAGGACCCAGGCTCTGGCCCCTGGCAACGGAAGGCTGAGCAAGCAGGCACGGGCCCGGGCCCGCCTTTCGGGGCTGGCCCGGCCCCAGCTGCGGCGCCAGGGAGGGGACCCCCGGAGGCTGAGGAGCGGGAGGCCTCGGCCTCCCCGGGGCCCGCCTCCCGGAGCTCCTCCTGGCGGTTCCGGAACGCGACGACCCGCGAGCCCGGACAGGGCCCCGGGGGGGCGGCCCTGAGCCCCTGTGGTGCCCGAAGTGTGTTCGCCGGGCGTATTCCTGCCAATTCTCACGAGCGTTCTGCCCAAATTGGGATCGTTTTGGGAAGAACGCTCGTGAGAATTGGCCGGCGTTGGGCAGCCCTGGTCAGCGCCCAGTTCCGCGTGGAGCAGGACCCTTTCTCGCTCGGGGCATGTCGCGGCACCCGGAAAACGAGCCGCGACATGGGGCGCGGCCGGCGGCCCCTGCGCCGGGGAGTTTTCCCCGAGCAGAGAGGATGGAGGCGCCGTGGCCGGGCGCCCGCCTCCGCCGTGGCGGGCGGCCGGGGCGCCCGTGGAGGGGGCTGGCCTCTCTGGGGGAACGGACTGATCTCTAACTCCACGGCTGGGACAAAGCCGCGAAAGGTGCCGTTGTCGCAGCGACGGTCGGGGGGACTCGTGGCGCGGGACTCAGGGTTCCCCGTGCAGAGGTCCGCAAGCTCAGGGCCCTGGCAACGAAAGGCTGAGCAAGCAGGCCCGGGCCCGGGCCCGCCTTTTGGGGCTGGCCCGGCCCCAGCTGCTGGCGCCGGTGAGGGGACCCCCGGAGGCTGTGGAGCGGGAGGCGTCGGCCTCCCCGGGGCCCGCCTCCCGGAGCTTCTCCTGGCGGTGCCGGAACGCGACGACCCGCGACCCCGGACAGGGCCACGGGGGGGCGTCCCTGCACCCCTGTGGTGCCCGAAGTGTGTTCGCCGGGCGTTTTCCGGCCAATTCTCACGAGCGTTCTGCCCAAATCGGGATCGATTTGGGCAGAACGCTCGTGAGAATTGGCCGGCGTTGGACAGCCCTGGTCAGCGCCCAGTTCGGCGTGGAGCAGGGCCCTTTCTCGCTCGGGGCATGTCGCGGCCACCCGGAAAACGAGCCCCGACGATGGGGCGCGGCCGGCGGCCCCGGCGCCGGGGAGTTTTCCCCGAGCAGAGTGGATGGAGGCGCCGTGGCCGGGCGCCCGCCTCCGCCGTGACGGGCGGCCGGGGCGCCCGTGGAGGGGGCTGGCCTCTGTGGGGGAACGGACTGATCTCTCACTCCACGGCTGGGACGAAGCCGCGAAAGGTGCCGTTGTCGTCGCGGCGGTCGTGGGGACTCGTGGCGCGGGACTCAGGGTTCCCCGTGCAGAGGCCCCCAGTCTCAGGCCCCTGGCAACGGAAGGCTGAGCAAGCAGGCCCGGGCCCGGGCCCGCCTTTCGGGGCCGGCCCGGCCCCAGCTGCCGGCGCCGGGGAGGGGACCCCCGGAGGCTGAGGAGCGGGAGGCCTTGGCCTCCCCGGGGCCCGCCTCCCGGAGCTCCTCCTGGCGGAGACGGAACGCGACGACACGCGACCCCGGACAGGGCCCCGGGGGGGCGTCCCTGCGACCCTGTGGTGTCCGAAGTGTGTTCGCCGGGCGTTTTCCGACCAATTCTCACGAGCGTTCTGCCCAAATCGGGATCGATTTGGGCAGAACGCTCGTGAGAATTGGCCGGCGTTGGACAGCCCTGGTCAGCGCCCAGTTCCGCGTGGAGCAGGGCCCTTTCTCGATCGGGGCACGGCGCGGCAACCCGGAAAACGAGCCGCGACGATGGGGCGCGGCCGGCGGCCCCGGCGCCGGGGAGTTTTCCCCGAGCAGAGTAGATGGAGGCGACATGGCCGGGCGCCCGCCTCCTCCGTGGTGGGCGGCCGGGGCGCCCGTGGAGGGGGCTGGCCTCTGTGGGGGAAAGGACTGATCTCTCACTCCACGGCTGGGACGAAGCCGCGAAAGGTGCCGTTGTCGGTCGTGGGGACTCGTGGCGCGGGACTCAGGGTTCCCCGTGCAGAGGCCCCCAGTCTCAGGCCCCAGGCAACGGAAGGCTGAGCAAGCAGGCCCGGGCCCGAGCCCGCCTTTTGGGGCCGGCCCGGACCCAGCTGCCGGCGCCGGGGAGGGGACCCCCGGAGGCTGAGGAGCTGGAGGCGTCGGCCTCCCGGTGGCCCGCCTCCCGGAACTCCTCCTGGCGGTGCCGGAACGCCACAACACGCGTTCCCGGACAGGGCCCCGGGGGGGCGGCTCTGCAGCCCTGTGGTGCCCGAAGTGTGTTCGCCGGGCGTTTTCCTTCCAATTCTCACGAGCGTTCTGCCCAAATCGGCATCGATTTGGGCAGAAGGCTCGTAAGAATTTGCCGGCGTTGGGCAGCCCTGGTCAGCACCCAGTTCCGCGTGGGGCAGGGCCCTTTCTCGCTCGGGGCATTTCGCGGCCACCCGGAAAACGAGCCGCGACGATGGGGCGCGGCCGGCGGCCCCTGCGCCGGGGAGTTTTCCCCGAGCAGAGAGGATGGAGGCGCCGTGGCCGGGCGCCCGCCTCCGCCGTGGCGGGCGGCCGGGGCGCCCGTGGAGGGGGCTGGCCTCTCTGGGGGAACGGACTGATCTCTCACTCCACGGCTGGGACAAAGCCGCGAAAGTTGCCATTGTCGCCGCGACGGTTGGGGGGACTCGTGGCGCGGGACTCAGGGTTCCCCGTGCAGAGGCCCCCAGTCTCAGGCCCCTGGAAACGGAAGGCTGAGCAAGCAGGCCCGGGCCCGGGCCCGCCTTTCGGGGCCGGCCCGGCCCCAGCTGCCGGCGCCGGGGAGGGGATCCCCAGAGGCTAAGGAGCGGGAGGCTTCGGCCTCCCCCGGGGAAGGCCTCCCGGAGCTCCTCCTGGCGGTGCCGGAACGCGACGACCCGCGACCCCGGACAGGGCCCCGGGGGGGCGTCCCTGCGCCCCTGTGGTGCCCGAAGTGTGTTCGCCGGGCGTTTTCCTTCCAATTCTCACGAGCGTTCTGCCCAAATCGGCATCGATTTGGGCAGAAGGCTCATAAGAATTGGCCGGCGTTGGGCAGCCCTGGTCAGCGCCCAGTTCCGCGTGGGGCAGGGCCCTTTCTCGCTCGGGGCATGTCGCGGCCACCCGGAAAACGAGCCGCGACGATGGGGCGCGGCCGGCGGCCCCGGCGCCGGGGAGTTTTCCCCGAACAGAGTGGATTGGTGCGCCTTGGCCGGGCGCCCGCCTGTGCCATGGCGGGCGGCCGGGGCGCCCGTTGAGGGGGCTGGACTCTGTGGGGGAACAGACTGATCTCTCACTCCACGGCTGGGACGAAGCCGCGAAAGGTGCCGTTGTCGCCGGGACGGTCGGGGGGACTCGTGGCGTGGGACTCAGGGTTCCCCGTGCGTAGGACCCCAGGCTCAGGCCCCTGGCAACGGAAGGCTGAGCAAGCAGGACCGGGCCCGGGCCCGCCTTTCGGGGCTGGCCCGGCCCCAGCTGCGGCGCCGGAGAGGGGACCCCCGGAGGCTGAGGAGCGGGAGGCGTCGGCCTCCCCGGGGCCCGCCTCCCGGAGCTCCTCCTGGCGGTGCAGGAACGCGACGACCCGCGAGCCTGGACAGGGCCCCAGGGGGGCGGCTCTGAGCCCCTGTGGTGCCCGAAGTGTGTTCACCGGGAGTATTCCGGCCAATTCTCACGAGCGTTCTGCCCAAATTGGGATCGATTTGGGCAGAACGCTCGTGAGAATTGGCCGGCGTTGGGCAGCCCTGGTCAGCGCCCAGTTCCGCGTGGAACAGGGCCCTTTCTCGCTCAGGGCATGTCGCGGCAACCCGGAAAACGAGCCGCGACGATGGGGCGCTGCCGGCGGCCCCGGCGCCGGGGAGTTTTCCCCGAGCAGAGTGGATGGAGGCGCCTTGGCCAGGCGCCCGCCTCTGCCGTGGCCCGCGGCCGGGGCGCCCGTGGAGGGGGCTGGCCTCTGTGGGGGAACAGACTGATCTCTCACTACACGGCTGGGACGAAGCCGCGAAAGGTGCCATTGTCGCCGGGACGGTCGGGGGGACTCGTGGCGTGGGACTCAGGGTTCCCCGTGCGCAGGACCCCAGGCTCAGGCCCCTGGCAACGGAAGGCTGAGCAAGCAGGCCCGAGCCCGGGCCAGCCTTTCGGGGCTGGACCGGCCCCAGCTGCAGGCGCCAGGCAGGGGACCCCCGGAGGCTGAGGTGCGGGAGGTGTCGGCCTCCCTGGGGCCCGCATCCCGGAGCTCCTCCTGGCGGTGCCGGAACGCGACGACCCGCGACCCCGGACAGGGCCCCGGGGGGCGGCCCTGCGCCCCTGTGGTGCCCGAAGTGTGTTCGCCGGGAGTTTTCCGGCCAATTCTCACGAGCGTTCTGCCCAAATCGGCATCGATTTGGGCAGAACGCTCGTGAGAATTGGCCGGCGTTGGGTAGCCCTGGTCAGCGCCCAGTTCCGCGTGGAGCAGGTCCCTTTCTCGTTCGGGTCATGTCGCGGCCACCCGGAAAATGAGCCGCGACGGCGGGCGCGGCCGGCGGCCCCGGCGCTGGGGAGTTTTCCCCGAGCAGAGTGGATGGAGGCGCCATGGGCGGGCGCCCGCCTCCGCCGTGGCAGGCGGCCGGGGCGCCCATGGAGGGGGCTGGCCTCTGTGGGGGAATGGACTGATCTCGCACTCCACGGCTGGGACGAAGCCGTGAAAGGTGCCGTTGTCGCCGGGACGGTCGGGGGACTCCTGGCGCGGGACTCAGGGTTCCACGTGCGGAGGCCCCCAGGCTCAGGCCCCTGGCAACGGAAGGCTGAGCAAGCAGGCCCGGGCCCGAGCCCGCCTTTCGGGGCCGGCCCGGCCCCAGCTGCAGGCGCCAGGGAGGGGACCCCCGGAGGCTGAGGAGCGGGAGGCGTCGGCCTCCCCGGGGCCCGCCTCCCGGAGCTCCTCCTGGTGGTGCAGGAACGCGACGACCCACGACCCCGGACAGGGACCCGGGGGGGCGGCCCTGCGCCCCTGTTGTGCCCGAAGTGTGTTCGCCGGGCGTTTTCCGGCCATTTCTCACGAGCGTTCTGCCTACATCGGGATCGATTTGGGCAGAACGCTCGTGAGAATTGGCCGGTGTGGGCAGCCCTGGTCAGCGCCCAGTTCCGCGTGGAGCAGGGCCCTTTCTCGCTCGGGGCATGGCACGGCCACCCGGATAACGAGTCGCGACGATGGGGCGCGGCAGGTGGCCCCGGCGCCGGGGAGTTTTCCCCGAGCAGAGTGGATGGAGGCGCCGTGGCCGGGCGTCCGCCTCCGCCGTGGCGGGCGGCCAGGGCGCCCGTGGAGGGGGTTGGCCTCTGTGAGGGAACGGAGTGATCTCTCACTCCACGGCTGGGACGAACCCGCGAAAGGTGCCGTTGTCGCCGGGACGGTCGGGGGGACTCGTGGCGCGGGACTAAGGGTTCCCCATGCGGAGGCCCCCAGGCTCAGGCCCCTGGCAACGGACGGCTGAGCAAGAAGGCCCGGGCCCGGGCCAGGCTTTCGGGGCTGTCCCGGCCCCGGCGGCCGGCGCCAGGGATGGGACCCCCGGAGGCTGATGAGCGGGAGGCATCGGCCTCCCCGGGACCCGCCTCCCGGAGCTCCTCCTGGTGGTGCCGGAACGCGACGAAACGCGATCCCGGACAGGGCACCGGGGGGGCGGCCCTGCGGCCCTGTGGTGCCCGAAGTGTGTTCTCCGGGCGTTTTCCGGCCAATTCTCACGAGCGTTCTGCCCAAATCGGCATCGATTTCTGCAGAACGCTCGTGAGAATTGGCCGGCGTTGGGCAGCCCTGGTCAGCGCCCAGTGCCGCGTGGAGCAGGGCACTTTCTCGCTCGGGGCATGTCGCGGCCACCCGGAAAACGAGCCGCGACGTTGGGGCGCGGCCGTCGGCCCCGGCGCCGGGGAGTTTTCCCCGAGCAGAGTGGATGGAGGCGCCGTGGCCGGGCGTCCGCCTCCGCCGTGGCGGGCGGCCGGGGCGCCCGTGGAGGGGGCTGGCCTCTGTGGGGGAACGGAGTGATCTCTCACTCCACGGCTGGGACGAAGCCGCGAAAGGTGCCGTTGTCGCCGGGACGGTCGGGGGGACTCGTGGCGCGGGACTCAGGGTTCCCCATGCGGAGGCCCCCAGGCTCAGGCCACTGGCAACGGAAGGCTGAACAAGCAGGCCCGGGCCCGGGCCCGGCTTTCGGGGCTGTCCCGGCCCCGGCGGCCGGCGCCAGGGAGGGGACCCCCGGAGGCTGAGGAGCGGGAGGCATCTGCCTCCCCGGGACCCGCCTCCCGGAGCTCCTCCTGGCGGTGCCGGAACGCGACGACACGCGATCCCGGACAGGGCCCCGGGGGGGCGGCCCTACGGCCCTGTGGTGCCCGAAGTGTGTTCTCCGTGCGTTTTCCGGCCAATTCTCACGAGCGTTCTGCCCAAATCGGCATCGATTTGGGCAGAACGCTCGTGAGAATTGCCCGGCGTTGGGCAGCCCTGGTCAGCGCCCAGTGCCGCGTGGAGCAGGGCCCTTTCTCGCTCGGAGCATGTCGCGGCCACCCGGAAAACGAGCCGCGACGATGGGGCGCGGCCGGCGGCCCCGGCGCCGGGGAGTTTTCCCCGAGCAGAGTGGATGGAGGCGCCGTGGCCGGGCGTACGCCTCCGCCGTGGCGGGCGGCCGGGGCGCCCATGGAGGGGGCTGGCCTCTGTGGGGGAACGGAGTGATCTCTCACACCACGGCTGGGACGAAGCCGCGAAAGGTGCCGTTGTCGCCGGGACGGTCGGGGGGACTCGTGGCGCGGGACTCAGGGTTCCCCATGCGGAGGCCCCCAGGCTCAGGCCCCTGGCAACGGACGGCTGAGCAAGCAGGCCCAGGCCCGGGCCCGGCTTTCGGGGCTGGCCCGGCCCCAGCTGCCGGCGCCAGGGAGGGGACCCCCGGAGGCTGAGGAGCGGGAGGCGTCGGCCTCCCCGGGGCACGCCTCCCGGAGCTCCACCCGGCGGTGCTGGAACGCGACGACACGCGATCCCGGACAGGGCCCCGGGGGGGCCGCCCTGCGGCCCTGTGGTGCCCGAAGTGTGTTCGTCGAGGGTTTTCCGGCCAATTCTCACGAGCGTTCTGCCCAAATCAGGATCGATTTGGGCAGAACGCTTGTGAGAATTGGCCGGCGTTGGGCAGCCCTGGTCAGCGCCCAGGGCCGCGTGGAGCAGGGACATTTCTCGCTCGGGGCATGTCGCGGCCACCCGGAAAACGAGCCGCGACGATGGGGCGCCGCCGGCGGCCCCGGCGCCACGGAGTTTTCCCCGAGCAGAGTGGATGGAGGCGCCGTGGCCGGGCGTCCGCCTCCGCCGTGCCGGGCGGCCGGGGCACCCGTGGAGGGGGCTGGCCTCTGTGGGGGAACGGAGTGATCTCTTACTCCACGGCTGGGACGAACCCGCGAAAGGTGCCGAGGTCGCCGGGACGGTCGGGGGGACTCGTGGCGCGGGACTCAGGGTTCCCCATGCGGAGGCCCCCAGGCTCAGGCCCCTGGCAACGGACGGCTGAGCAAGCAGGCCCGGGCCCGGGCCCGGCTTTCGGGGCTGGCCCGGCCCCGGCGGCCGGCGCCAGGGAGGGGACCCCCGGAGGCTGAGGAGCGGGAGGCGTCGGCCTCCCCTGGGCCCGCCTCCCGGAACTCCTCCTGGCGGTGCCGGAATGCGACGACACGGGATCCCGGACAGGACCCCGGGGGGGCGGCCCTGCAGCCCCCTGGTGCCCGAAGTGTGTTCGCCGGGCGTTTTCCGGCCAATTCTCACGAGCGTTCTGCCCAAATCGGGATCGATTTGGGCAGAACGCTCGTGAGAATTGGCCGGCGTTGGGCAGCCCTGGTCAGCGCCCAGTGCCACGTGGAGCAGGGCCCTTTCTCGCTCGGGGCATGGCACGGCCACCCGGATAACGAGTCGCGACGATGGGGCGCGGCAGGTGGCCCCGGCGCCGGGGAGTTTTCCCCGAGCAGAGTGGATGGAGGCGCCGTGACCGGGCGTCCGCCTCCGCCGTGGCGGGCGGCCGGGGCGCCCGTGGAGGGGGCTGGCCTCTGTGGCGGAACGGAGTGATCTCTCACTCCACGGCTGGGACGAACCCGAGAAAGGTGCCGTTGTCGCCGGGACGGTCGGGGGGACTCGTGGCGCGGGACTAAGGGTTCCCCATGCGGAGGCCCCCAGGCTCAGGCCCCTGGCAACGGACGGCTGAGCAAGCAGGCCCGGGCCCGGGCCCGGCTTTAGGGGCTGGCCCGGCCCCGGCGGCCGGCGCCAGGGAGGGGACCCCCGGAGGCTGAGGAGCGGGAGGCGTCGGCCTCCCCGGGGCCCGCCTCCCGGAGCTCCTCCTGGCGGTGCCGGAACGCGACGACACGCGATCCCGGACAGGGCCCCGGGGGGGCGGCCCTGCGGCCCTGTGGTGCCCGAAGTGTATTCACCGGGCGTTTTCCGGCCAATTCTCACGAGCGTTCTTCCCAAATCGGGATCGATTTGGGCAGAACGGTCGTGAGAATTGGCCGGCGTTGGGCAGCCCTGGTCAGCGCCCAGTTCCGCGTGGAGCAGGGCCCTTTCTCGCTCGGGGCATGGCGCGGCCACCCGGAAAACGAGCCGCGACGATGGGGCGCGGCCGGCGTCCCCGGCGCCGGGGAGTTTTCCCCGAGCAGAGTGGATGGAGGCGCCGTGGCCGGGCGTCCGTCTCCGCCGTGGCGGGCCGCCGGGGCGCCCGTGGAGGGGGCTGGCCTCTGTGGGGGATCGGAGTGATCTCTTACACCACGGCTGGGACGAAGCCGCGAAAGGTGCCGTTGTCGCCGGGACGGTCGGGGGGACTCGTGGCGCGGGACTCAGGGTTCCCCATGCGGAGGCCCCCAGGCTCAGGCCCCTGGCAACGGACGGCTGAGCAAGCAGGCCCGGGCCCGGGCCCGGCTTTCAGGGCTGTCCCGGCCCCGGCGGCCGGCGCCAGGGAGGGGACCCCCGGAGGCTGAGGAGCGGGAGGCATCGGCCTCCCCGGGACCCGCCTTCCGGAGCTCCTCCTGGCAGTGCCGGAACGCGACGACACGCGATCCCGGACAGGGCCCCGGGGGGGCGGCCCTGCGGCCCTGTGGTGCCCGAAGTGTGTTCGCCGGGCGTTTTCCGGCCAATTCTCACGAGCGTTCTGCCCAAATCGGGATCGATTTGGGCAGAACGCTCGTGAGAATTGGCCGGCGTTGGGCAGCCCTGGTCAGCGCCCAGGGCCGCGTGGAGCAGGGACATTTCTCGCTCGGGGCATGTCGCGGCCACCCGGAAAACGAGCCGCGACGATGGGGCGCGGCCGGCGGCCCCGGCGCCACGGAGTTTTCCCCGAGCAGAGTGGATGGAGGCGCCGTGGCCGGGCGTCCGCCTCCGCCGTGCCGGGCGGCCGGGGCGCCCGTGGAGGGGGCTGGCCTCTGTGGCGGAACGGAGTGATCTCTCACTCCACGGCTGGGACGAACCCGAGAAAGGTGCCGTTGTCGCCGGGACGGTCGGGGGGACTCGTGGCGCGGGACTTAGGGTTCCCCATGCGGAGGCCCCCAGGCTCAGGCCCCTGGCAACGGACGGCTGAGCAAGCAGGCCCGGGCCCGGGCCCGGCTTTCGGGGCTGGCCCGGCCCCAGCGGCCGGCGCCAGGGAGGGGACCCCCGGAGGCTGAGGAGCGGGAGGCGTTGGCCTCCCCGGGGCCCGCCTCCCGGAGCTCCTCCTGGCGGTGCCAGAACGCGACGACACGCGATCCCGGACAGGGCCCCGGGGGGGCGGCCCTGCGGCCCTGTGGTGCCCGAAGTGTGTTCGCCGGGCGTTTTCCGGCCAATTCTCACGAGCGTTCTGCCCAAATCGGGATCGATTTGGGCAGAACGCTCGTGAGAATTGGCTGGCGTTGGGCAGCCCTGGTCAGCGCCCAGTGCCGCGTGGAGCAGGGCCCTTTCTCGCTCGGGGCATGGCGCGGCCACCCGGAAAACGAGCCGCGACGATGGGGCGCGGCCGGCGGCCCCGGCGCCGGGGAGTTTTCCCCGAGCAGAGTGGATGGAGGTGCCGTGGCCGGGCGTCCGCCTCCGACGTGGCGGGCGGCCGGGGCGCCCGTGGAGGGGGCTGGCCTCTGTGGGGGAACGGAGTGATCTCTCACTCCACGGCTGGGACGAAGCCGCGAAAGGCGCCGTTGTCGCCGGGACTGTCGGGGGGACTCGTGGCGCGGGACTCAGTGTTCCCCTTGCGGAGGCCCCCAGGCTCATGCCCCTGGCAACGGAAGTCTGAGCAAGCAGGCCCGCGCCCGGGCCCGGCTTTCGGGGCTGGCCCGGCCCCAGCGGCCGGCGCCAGGGAGGGGACCCCCCCGAGGCTGAGGAGCGGGAGGCGTCGGCCTCCCCGGGCCCCCCTCCCGTAGCTCCTCCTGGCGGTGCAGGAACGCGACGACACGCGATCCCGGACAGGGCCCCGGGGGAGCGGCCCTGAGGCCCTGTGGTGCCCGAAGTGTGTTCGCCAGGCGTTTTCTGGCCAATTCTCACGAGCGTTCTGCCCAAATTGGGATCGATTTGGGCAGAACGCTCGTGAGAATTGGCCGGCGTTGGGCAGCCCTGGTCAGCGACCAGTGCCGCGTGGAGCAGGGCCCTTTCTCGATCGGGACATGGCGTGGCCACCCGGAAAACGAGCCGCGACGATGTGGCGCGGCCGGAGGCCCCGCGCCGGGGAGTTTTCCCCGAGCAGAGTGGATGGAGGCGCCGTGGCCGGGCATCCGCCTCCGCCGTGGCGGGGGGCCGGGGCGCCCGTGGAGGGGGCTGGCCTCTGTGGGGGATCGGAGTGATCTCTTACACCACGGCTGGGACGAAGCCGCGAAAGGTGCCGTTGTCGCCGGGACGGTCGGGGGGACTCGTGGCGCGGGACTCAGGGTTCCCCATGCGGAGGCCCCCAGGCTCAGGCCCCTGGCAACGGACGGCTGAGCAAGCAGGCCCGGGCCCGGGCCTGGCTTTCGGGGCTGTCCCGGCCCCGGCTGCCGGCGCCAGGGAGGGTACCCCCGGAGGCTGAGGAGCGGGAGGCGTCGGCCTCCCCTGGGCCTGCCTCCCGGAACTCCTCCTGGCGGTGCCGGAATGCGACGACACGGGATCCCGGACAGGACCCCGGGGGGGCGGCCCTGCAGCCCCCTGGTGCCCGAAGTGTGTTCGCCGGGCGTTTTCCGGCCAATTCTCACGAGCGTTCTGCCCAAATCGGGATCGATTTGGGCAGAACGCTCGTGAGAATTGGCCGGCGTTGGGCAGCCCTGGTCAGCGCCCAGTGCCGCGTGGAGCAGGGCCCTTTCTCGCTCGGGGCATGGCACGGCCACCCGGATAACGAGTCGCGACGATGGGGCGCGGCAGGTGGCCCCGGCGCCGGGGAGTTTTCCCCGAGCAGAGTGGATGGAGGCGCCGTGGCCGGGCGTCCGCCTCCGCCGTGGCGGGCGGCCGGGGCGCCCGTGGAGGGGGCTGGCCTCTGTGGGGGAACGGAGTGATCTCTCACTCCACGGCTGGGACGAACCCGAGAAAGGTGCCGTTGTCGCCGGGACGGTTGGGGGGACTCGTGGCGCGGGACTTAGGGTTCCCCATGCGGAGGCCCCCAGGCTCAGGCCCCTGGCAACGGACGGCTGAGCAAGCAGGCCCGGGCCCGGGCCCGGCTTTCGGGGCGGTCCCGGCCCCGGCGGCCGGCGCCAGGGAGGGGACCCCCGGAGGCTGAGGAGCGGGAGGCATCGGCCTCCCCGGGACCCGCCTTCCGGAGCTCCTCCTGGCAGTGCCGGAACGCGACGACACGCGATCCCGGACAGGGCCCCGGGGGGGCGGCCCTGCGGCCCTGTGGTGCCCGAAGTGTGTTCGCCGGGCGTTTTCCGGCCAATTCTCACGAGCGTTCTGCTCAAATCGGGATCGATTTGGGCAGAACGCTCGTGAGAAATGGCCGGCGTTGGGCAGCCCTGGTCAGCGCCCAGGGCCGCGTGGAGCAGGGACATTTCTCGCTCGGGGCATGTCGCGGCCACCCGGAAAACGAGCCGCGACGATGGGGCGCGGCCGGCGGCCCCGGCGCCACGGAGTTTTCCCCGAGCAGAGTGGATGGAGGCGCCGTGGCCGGGCGTCCGCCTCCGCCGTGCCGGGCGGCCGGGGCACCCGTGGAGGGGGCTGGCCTCTGTGGGGGAACGGAGTGATCTCTCACTCCACGGCTGGGACGAACCCGCGAAAGGTGCCGTTGTCGCCGGGACGGTCGGGGGGACTCGTGGCGCGGGACTCAGGGTTCCCCATGCGGAGGCCCCCAGGCTCAGGCCCCTGGCAACGGACGGCTGAGCAAGCAGGCCCGGGCCCGGGCCCGGCTTTCGGGGCTGGCCCGGCCCCGGCGGCCGGCGCCAGGGAGGGGACCCCCGGAGGCTGAGGAGCGGGAGGCGTCGGCCTCCCCTGGGCCCGCCTCCCGGAACTCCTCCTGGCGGTGCCGGAATGCGACGACACGGGATCCCGGACAGGACCCCGGGGGGGCGGCCCTGCAGCCCCCTGGTGCCCGAAGTGTGTTCGCCGGGCGTTTTCCGGCCAATTCTCACGAGCGTTCTGCCCAAATCGGGATCGATTTGGGCAGAACGCTCGTGAGAATTGGCCGGCGTTGGGCAGCCCTGGTCAGCGCCCAGTGCCGCGTGGAGCAGGGCCCTTTCTCGCTCGGGGCATGGCACGGCCACCCGGATAACGAGTCGCGACGATGGGGCGCGGCAGGTGGCCCCGGCGCCGGGGAGTTTTCCCCGAGCAGAGTGGATGGAGGCGCCGTGGCCGGGCGTCCGCCTTCGCCGTGGCGGGCGGCCGGGGCGCCCGTGGAGGGGGCTGGCCTCTGTGGCGGAACGGAGTGATCTCTCACTCCACGCCTGGGACGAACCCGAGAAAGGTGCCGTTGTCGCCGGGACGGTCGGGGGGACTCGTGGCGCGGGACTAAGCGTTCCCCATGCGGAGGCCCCCAGGCTCAGGCCCCTGGCAACGGACGGCTGAGCAAGCAGGCCCGGGCCCGGGCCCGGGTTTCGGGGCTGTCCCGGCCCCGGCGGCCGGCGCCAGGGAGGGGACCCCCGGAGGCTGAGGAGCGGGAGGCATCGGCCTCCCCGGGACCCGCCTTCCGGAGCTCCTCCTGGCAGTGCCGGAACGCGACGACACGCGATCCCGGACAGGGCCCCGGGGGGGCGGCCCTGCGGCCCTGTGGTGCCCGAAGTGTGTTCGCCGGGCGTTTTCCGGCCAATTCTCACGAGCGTTCTGCCCAAATCGGGATCGATTTGGGCAGAACGCTCGTGAGAATTGGCCGGCGTTGGGCAGCCCTGGTCAGCGCCCAGTGCCGCGTGGAGCAGGGCCCTTTCTCGCTCGGGGCATGGCGCGGCCACCCGGAAAACGAGCCGCGACGATGGGGCGCGGCCGGCGGCCCCGGCGCCGGGGAGTTTTCCCCGAGCAGAGTGGATGGAGGCGCCGTGGCCGGGCGTCCGCCTCCGACGTGGCGGGCGGCCGGGGCGCCCGTGGAGGGGGCTGGCCTCTGTGGGGGAACGGAGTGATCTCTCACTCAACGGCTGGGACGAAGCCGCGAAAGGCGCCGTTGTCGCCGGGACGGTCGGGGGGACTCGTGGCGCGGGACTCAGGGTTCCCCTTGCGGAGGCCCCCAGGCTCATGCCCCTGGCAACGGAAGTCTGAGCAAGCAGGCCCACGCCCGGGCCCGGCTTTCGGGGCTGGCCCGGCCCCAGCGGCCGGCGCCAGGGAGGGGACCCCCCCGAGGCTGAGGAGCGGGAGGCGTCGGCCTCCCCGGGCCCCCCTCCCGTAGCTCCTCCTGGCGGTGCAGGAACGCGACGACACGCGATCCCGGACAGGGCCCCGGGTGAGCGGCTCTGAGGCCCTGTGGTGCCCGAAGTGTGTTCGCCAGGCGTTTTCTGGCCAATTCTCACGAGCGTTCTGCCCAAATTGGGATCGATTTGGGCAGAACGCTCGTGAGAATTGGCCGGCGTTGGGCAGCCCTGGTCAGCGACCAGAGCCGCGTGGAGCAGGGCCCTTTCTCGATCGGGACATGGCGTGGCCACCCGGAAAACGAGCCGCGACGATGTGGCGCGGCCGGAGGCCCCGCGCCGGGGAGTTTTCCCCGAGCAGAGTGGATGGAGGCGCCGTGGCCGGGCATCCGCCTCCGCCGTGGCGGGGGGCCGGGGCGCCCGTGGAGGGGGCTGGCCTCTGTGGGGGAATGAGTGATCTCTCACTCCACGGCTGGGACAAAGCGAGAAAGGTGCCGTTGTCGCCGGGACGGTCGGGGGGACTCGTGGCGCGGGACTCAGGGTTCCCCATGCGGAGGCCCCCAGGCTCAGGCCCCTGGCAACGGAAGGCTGAGCAAGCAGGCCCGGGCCAGGGCCCGGCTTTCGGGGCTGGCCCGGCCCCGGCGGCCGGCGCCAGGGAGGGGACCCCCGGAGGCTGAGGAGCGGGAGGCGTCGGCCTCCCCGGGCCCCGCCTCCCGGAGCTCCTCCTGGCGGTGCCAGAACGCGACGACACGCGATCCCAGACAGGGCCCCGTGGGGGCGGCCCTGCTGCCCTGTGGTGCCCGAAGTGTGTTCGCCGGGTGTTTTCCGGCCAATTCTCACGAGCGTTCTGCCCAAATCGGGATCGATTTGGGCAGAACGCTCGTGAGAATTGGCCGGCGTTGGGCAGCCCTGGTTAGCGCCCAGTGCCGCGTGGAGCAGGGCCCTTTCTCGCTCGGGGCATGGCGCGGCCACCCGGAAAACGAGCCGCGACGATGGGGCGCGGCCGGCGGCCCCGGCGCCGGGGAGTTTTCCCCGAGCAGAGTGGATGGAGGCGCCGTGGCCGGGCGTCCGCCTCCGCCGTGCCGAGCGGCCGGGGCGCCCGTGGAGGGGGCTGGCCTCTGTCGGGGAACGGAGTGATCTCTCACTCCACGGCTTGGACGAAGCCGAGAAAGGTGCCGTTGTCGCCGGGACGGTCGGGGGGACTCGAGGCGCAGGACACAGGGTTCCCCATGCGGAGGCCCCCAGGCTCAGGCCCCTGGCAACGGAAGGCTGAGCAAGCAGGCCCGGGACCGGTCCCGGATTTCGGGGCTGGCCCGGCAACAGCGGCCGGCGCCAGGGAGGGGAACCCCGGACGCTGAGGAGCGGGAGTCATCGGCCTCACCGGGGCCCGACTCCCGGAGCTCCTCCTGGCGGTGCCGGAACGCGACGACACGCGATCCCGGACAGGGCCCCGGGGGGGCGGCCTGCGGCCCTGTGGTGCCCGAAGTGTGTTCGCCGGGCGTTTTCCGGCCAATTCTCACGAGCGTTCTGCCCAAATCGGGATCGATTTGGGACGAACGCTCGTGAGAATTGGCTGGCGTTGGGCAGCCCTGGTGAGCGTCCAGGGCCACGTGGAGCAGGGCCCTTTCTCGCTCGGGGCATTTCGCGGCCACCCGGAAAACGAGCCGCGACGATGGGGCGCGGCCGGCCGCCCAGGCGCCGGGGAGTTTTCCCCGAGCAGAGTGGATGGAGGCGCCGTGGCCGGGCGCCCGCCTCCGCCGTGGCGGGCGGCCGGGGCGCCCGTGGAGGGGGCTGGCCTCTGTGGGGGAACGGAGTGATCTCTCACTCCACGGCTGGGACGAAGCCGCGAAAGGTGCCGTTGTCGCCGCGACGGTCGGGGGGACTCGTGGCGCGGGACTCAGGGTTCCCCGTGCGGAGGCCCGCAAGCTCAGGCCCCTGGCAACGGAAGGCTGAGCAAGCAGGCCCGGGCCCGGGCCCGCCTTTTGGGGCTGGCCCGGCCCCAGCTGCCGGCGCCGGGGAGGGGTCCCCCAGAGGCTGAGGAGTGGGAGGCGTCGGCCTCCCCGGGGCCCGACTCCCGTAGCTCCTCCTGGCGGTGCCGGAACGCGACGAAACGCGATTCAGGACAGGGCCTCGGGGGGGCGGCCCTGCGGCCCTGTGGTGTCCGAAGTGTGTTCGCCGTGAGTTTTCCGGCCAATTCTCACGAGCGTTCTGCCAAAATCGAGATCGATTTGGGCAGAACGCTCATGAGAATTGGCCGGCGTTGGGCAGCCGAGGTCAGCGCCCAGTTCCGCGTGGAGCAGGGCCCTTTCTCGCTCGGGGCATGTTGCGGCCACCCGGAAAACGAGCCGCGACGATGGGACGCGGCCGGCGGCCCCGGCGCCGGGGAGTTTTCCCCGAGAAGAGTGGATGGAGGCGCCGTGGCCGGGCGCCCGCCTCCGCCGTGGCGGGCGGCCGGGACGCCCGTGGAGGGGGCTGGCCTCTGTGGGGGAACGGACTGATCTCTCACTCCACGGCTGCGACGAAGCCGTGAAAGGTGCCGTTGTCGCCGCGACGGTCGGGGGGACTCTTCGCGCGGGACTCAGGGTTCCCCGTGCGGAGGCCCGCAAGATCAGGCCCCTGGCAACGGAAGGGTGAGCAAGCAGGCCCGGGCCCGGGCCCGCCATTCGGGGCCGGCCCGGCCCCAGCTGTCGGCGCCGGGGAGGGGACCCCCGGAGTCTGAGGAGCGGGAGGGGTCGGCCTCCCCGGGGCCCGCCTCCCGGAGCTCCTCCTGGCGGTGCCGGAACGCGACGACTCGCGACCACGGACAGGGCCCCGGGGGGGCGTCCCTGCGCCCCTGTGGTTCCCGAAGTGTGTTCGCCGGGCGTTTTCCGGCCAATTCTCACGAGCGTTCTACCCAAATCGGGATCGATTTCGGCAGAACGCTCGTGAGAATGGACGGCGTTGGGCAGCCCTGATCAGCGCCCAGTGCCGCGTGGAGCAGGGCCCTTTCTCGCTCGGGGCATGTCGCGGCCACCCGGAAAACGAGCCGCGACGATGGGGCGCGGCCGGCGGCCCCGGCGCCGGGGAGTTTTCCCCGAGCAGTGTGGATGGAGGAGCCGTGGCCGGTCGTCCGCCTCCGCCGTGGTGGGCGGCTGGGGCGCCCGTGGAGGGGGCTGGCCTCTGTGGGGGAACGGAGTGATCTCTCACTCCACGGCTGGGACGAAGCCGCGAAAGTTGCCGTTGTCGCCGGGATGGTCGGGGGGACTCGTGGCGCGGGACTCAGGGTTCCCCGTGCAGAGGCCCCCAGTCTCAGGCCCCTGGCAACGGAAGGCTGAGCAAGCAGGCCCGGGCCCGAGCCCGCTTTTCGGGGCCGGCCCGGCGCCAGCTGCCGGCGCCGGGGAGGGGACCCCCGGAGGCTGAGGAGCGGGAGGCGTCGGCCTCCCCGGGTCCCGCCTCCCGGAGCTCCTCCTGGCGGTGCCGGAACGCGACGACCCGCGACCCCGGACAGGGCCCCGGGGGGGCTTCCCTGAGCCCCTGTGGTGCCCGAAGTGTGTTCGCCGGGCGTTTTCCGGCCAATTCTCACGAACGTTCTGGCCAAATCGGGATCGATTTGGGCAGAACCCTGGTGAGATGTGGCCGGCGTTGGACAGCCCTGGTCAGCGCCCTGTTCCGCGTGGAGCAGGGCCCTTTCTCGCTTGGGGCATGTCGCGGCCACCCGGAAAACGAGCCGCGACGATGGGGCGCGGCCGGGGGCCCCGGCTCCGGGGAGTTTTCCCCGAGCAGAGTGGATGGAGGTGCCGTGGCCGGGCGCCCGCCTGCACCGTGGCGGGCGGCCTGGGCGCACGTGGAGGGGTCTGGCCTCTGTGGGGGAACGGACTGATCTCGCACTCCACGGCTGGGACAAAGCCGCGAAAGGTGCCGTTGTCGCCCGGACGGTCGGGGGGACTCCTGGCGCGGGACTCAGGGTTCCCCGTGAGGAGGCCCTCAGCCTCAGGCCCCTGGCAACGGAAGGCTGAGCAAGCAGGCCCGGGCCCGGGCCCGCCTTTCGGGGCCGGCCCGGCCCCAGCTGCTGGGGCCGGGGAGGGGACCCCCGGAGGCTGAGGAGCGGGAGGCGTCGGCCTCCCCTGGGACCGCCTCCCGGAGCTCCTCGTGGCGGTGCCGGAACGCGACGACACGCGACCCCGGACAGGGCCCCGGGCGGTCGTCCCTGCGCCCCTGTGGTGCCCAAAGTGAGTTCGCCGGGTGTTTTCCGGCCATTTCTCACGAGCGTTCTGCCCACATCGGGATCGATTTGGGCAGAACGCTCGTGAGAATTGGCCGGTGTGGGCAGCCCTGGTCAGCGCCCAGTTCGGCGTGGAGCAGGGCCCTTTCTCGCTCGGGGCATGTCGCGGCCACCCGGAAAACGAGCCCCGACGATGGGGCGCGGCCGGCGGCCCCGGCGCCGGGGAGTTTTCCCCGAGCAGAGTGGATGGAGGCGCCGTGGCCGGGCGCCCGCCTCCGCCGTGACGGGCGGCCGGGGCGCCCGTGGAGGGGGCTGGCCTCTGTGGGGGAACGGACTGATCTCTCACTCCACGGCTGGGACGAAGCCGCGAAAGGTGCCGTTGTCGTCGCGGCGGTCGTGGGGACTCGTGGCGCGGGACTCAGGGTTCCCCGTGCAGAGGCCCCCAGTCTCAGGCCCCTGGCAACGGAAGGCTGAGCAAGCAGGCCCGGGCCCGGGCCCGCCTTTCGGGGCCGGCCCGGCCCCAGCTGCCGGCGCCGGGGAGGGGACCCCCGGAGGCTGAGGAGCGGGAGGCCTTGGCCTCCCCGGGGCCCGCCTCCCGGAGCTCCTCCTGGCGGAGACGGAACGCGACGACACGCGACCCCGGACAGGGCCCCGGGGGGGCGTCCCTGCGACCCTGTGGTGTCCGAAGTGTGTTCGCCGGGCGTTTTCCGACCAATTCTCACGAGCGTTCTGCCCAAATCGGGATCGATTTGGGCAGAACGCTCGTGAGAATTGGCCGGCGTTGGACAGCCCTGGTCAGCGCCCAGTTCCGCGTGGAGCAGGGCCCTTTCTCGATCGGGGCACGGCGCGGCAACCCGGAAAACGAGCCGCGACGATGGGGCGCGGCCGGCGGCCCCGGCGCCGGGGAGTTTTCCCCGAGCAGAGTAGATGGAGGCGACATGGCCGGGCGCCCGCCTCCTCCGTGGTGGGCGGCCGGGGCGCCCGTGGAGGGGGCTGGCCTCTGTGGGGGAAAGGACTGATCTCTCACTCCACGGCTGGGACGAAGCCGCGAAAGGTGCCGTTGTCGGTCGTGGGGACTCGTGGCGCGGGACTCAGGGTTCCCCGTGCAGAGGCCCCCAGTCTCAGGCCCCAGGCAACGGAAGGCTGAGCAAGCAGGCCCGGGCCCGAGCCCGCCTTTTGGGGCCGGCCCGGACCCAGCTGCCGGCGCCGGGGAGGGGACCCCCGGAGGCTGAGGAGCTGGAGGCGTCGGCCTCCCGGTGGCCCGCCTCCCGGAACTCCTCCTGGCGGTGCCGGAACGCCACAACACGCGTTCCCGGACAGGGCCCCGGGGGGGCGGCTCTGCAGCCCTGTGGTGCCCGAAGTGTGTTCGCCGGGCGTTTTCCTTCCAATTCTCACGAGCGTTCTGCCCAAATCGGCATCGATTTGGGCAGAAGGCTCGTAAGAATTTGCCGGCGTTGGGCAGCCCTGGTCAGCACCCAGTTCCGCGTGGGGCAGGGCCCTTTCTCGCTCGGGGCATTTCGCGGCCACCCGGAAAACGAGCCGCGACGATGGGGCGCGGCCGGCGGCCCCTGCGCCGGGGAGTTTTCCCCGAGCAGAGAGGATGGAGGCGCCGTGGCCGGGCGCCCGCCTCCGCCGTGGCGGGCGGCCGGGGCGCCCGTGGAGGGGGCTGGCCTCTCTGGGGGAACGGACTGATCTCTCACTCCACGGCTGGGACAAAGCCGCGAAAGTTGCCATTGTCGCCGCGACGGTTGGGGGGACTCGTGGCGCGGGACTCAGGGTTCCCCGTGCAGAGGCCCCCAGTCTCAGGCCCCTGGAAACGGAAGGCTGAGCAAGCAGGCCCGGGCCCGGGCCCGCCTTTCGGGGCCGGCCCGGCCCCAGCTGCCGGCGCCGGGGAGGGGATCCCCAGAGGCTAAGGAGCGGGAGGCTTCGGCCTCCCCCGGGGAAGGCCTCCCGGAGCTCCTCCTGGCGGTGCCGGAACGCGACGACCCGCGACCCCGGACAGGGCCCCGGGGGGGCGTCCCTGCGCCCCTGTGGTGCCCGAAGTGTGTTCGCCGGGCGTTTTCCTTCCAATTCTCACGAGCGTTCTGCCCAAATCGGCATCGATTTGGGCAGAAGGCTCATAAGAATTGGCCGGCGTTGGGCAGCCCTGGTCAGCGCCCAGTTCCGCGTGGGGCAGGGCCCTTTCTCGCTCGGGGCATGTCGCGGCCACCCGGAAAACGAGCCGCGACGATGGGGCGCGGCCGGCGGCCCCGGCGCCGGGGAGTTTTCCCCGAACAGAGTGGATTGGTGCGCCTTGGCCGGGCGCCCGCCTGTGCCATGGCGGGCGGCCGGGGCGCCCGTTGAGGGGGCTGGACTCTGTGGGGGAACAGACTGATCTCTCACTCCACGGCTGGGACGAAGCCGCGAAAGGTGCCGTTGTCGCCGGGACGGTCGGGGGGACTCGTGGCGTGGGACTCAGGGTTCCCCGTGCGTAGGACCCCAGGCTCAGGCCCCTGGCAACGGAAGGCTGAGCAAGCAGGACCGGGCCCGGGCCCGCCTTTCGGGGCTGGCCCGGCCCCAGCTGCGGCGCCGGAGAGGGGACCCCCGGAGGCTGAGGAGCGGGAGGCGTCGGCCTCCCCGGGGCCCGCCTCCCGGAGCTCCTCCTGGCGGTGCAGGAACGCGACGACCCGCGAGCCTGGACAGGGCCCCAGGGGGGCGGCTCTGAGCCCCTGTGGTGCCCGAAGTGTGTTCACCGGGAGTATTCCGGCCAATTCTCACGAGCGTTCTGCCCAAATTGGGATCGATTTGGGCAGAACGCTCGTGAGAATTGGCCGGCGTTGGGCAGCCCTGGTCAGCGCCCAGTTCCGCGTGGAACAGGGCCCTTTCTCGCTCAGGGCATGTCGCGGCAACCCGGAAAACGAGCCGCGACGATGGGGCGCTGCCGGCGGCCCCGGCGCCGGGGAGTTTTCCCCGAGCAGAGTGGATGGAGGCGCCTTGGCCAGGCGCCCGCCTCTGCCGTGGCCCGCGGCCGGGGCGCCCGTGGAGGGGGCTGGCCTCTGTGGGGGAACAGACTGATCTCTCACTACACGGCTGGGACGAAGCCGCGAAAGGTGCCATTGTCGCCGGGACGGTCGGGGGGACTCGTGGCGTGGGACTCAGGGTTCCCCGTGCGCAGGACCCCAGGCTCAGGCCCCTGGCAACGGAAGGCTGAGCAAGCAGGCCCGAGCCCGGGCCAGCCTTTCGGGGCTGGACCGGCCCCAGCTGCAGGCGCCAGGCAGGGGACCCCCGGAGGCTGAGGTGCGGGAGGTGTCGGCCTCCCTGGGGCCCGCATCCCGGAGCTCCTCCTGGCGGTGCCGGAACGCGACGACCCGCGACCCCGGACAGGGCCCCGGGGGGCGGCCCTGCGCCCCTGTGGTGCCCGAAGTGTGTTCGCCGGGAGTTTTCCGGCCAATTCTCACGAGCGTTCTGCCCAAATCGGCATCGATTTGGGCAGAACGCTCGTGAGAATTGGCCGGCGTTGGGTAGCCCTGGTCAGCGCCCAGTTCCGCGTGGAGCAGGTCCCTTTCTCGTTCGGGTCATGTCGCGGCCACCCGGAAAATGAGCCGCGACGGCGGGCGCGGCCGGCGGCCCCGGCGCTGGGGAGTTTTCCCCGAGCAGAGTGGATGGAGGCGCCATGGGCGGGCGCCCGCCTCCGCCGTGGCAGGCGGCCGGGGCGCCCATGGAGGGGGCTGGCCTCTGTGGGGGAATGGACTGATCTCGCACTCCACGGCTGGGACGAAGCCGTGAAAGGTGCCGTTGTCGCCGGGACGGTCGGGGGGACTCCTGGCGCGGGACTCAGGGTTCCACGTGCGGAGGCCCCCAGGCTCAGGCCCCTGGCAACGGAAGGCTGAGCAAGCAGGCCCGGGCCCGAGCCCGCCTTTCGGGGCCGGCCCGGCCCCAGCTGCAGGCGCCAGGGAGGGGACCCCCGGAGGCTGAGGAGCGGGAGGCGTCGGCCTCCCCGGGGCCCGCCTCCCGGAGCTCCTCCTGGTGGTGCAGGAACGCGACGACCCACGACCCCGGACAGGGACCCGGGGGGGCGGCCCTGCGCCCCTGTTGTGCCCGAAGTGTGTTCGCCGGGCGTTTTCCGGCCATTTCTCACGAGCGTTCTGCCTACATCGGGATCGATTTGGGCAGAACGCTCGTGAGAATTGGCCGGTGTGGGCAGCCCTGGTCAGCGCCCAGTTCCGCGTGGAGCAGGGCCCTTTCTCGCTCGGGGCATGGCACGGCCACCCGGATAACGAGTCGCGACGATGGGGCGCGGCAGGTGGCCCCGGCGCCGGGGAGTTTTCCCCGAGCAGAGTGGATGGAGGCGCCGTGGCCGGGCGTCCGCCTCCGCCGTGGCGGGCGGCCAGGGCGCCCGTGGAGGGGGCTGGCCTCTGTGAGGGAACGGAGTGATCTCTCACTCCACGGCTGGGACGAACCCGCGAAAGGTGCCGTTGTCGCCGGGACGGTCGGGGGGACTCGTGGCGCGGGACTAAGGGTTCCCCATGCGGAGGCCCCCAGGCTCAGGCCCCTGGCAACGGACGGCTGAGCAAGAAGGCCCGGGCCCGGGCCAGGCTTTCGGGGCTGTCCCGGCCCCGGCGGCCGGCGCCAGGGATGGGACCCCCGGAGGCTGATGAGCGGGAGGCATCGGCCTCCCCGGGACCCGCCTCCCGGAGCTCCTCCTGGTGGTGCCGGAACGCGACGAAACGCGATCCCGGACAGGGCACCGGGGGGGCGGCCCTGCGGCCCTGTGGTGCCCGAAGTGTGTTCTCCGGGCGTTTTCCGGCCAATTCTCACGAGCGTTCTGCCCAAATCGGCATCGATTTCTGCAGAACGCTCGTGAGAATTGGCCGGCGTTGGGCAGCCCTGGTCAGCGCCCAGTGCCGCGTGGAGCAGGGCACTTTCTCGCTCGGGGCATGTCGCGGCCACCCGGAAAACGAGCCGCGACGTTGGGGCGCGGCCGTCGGCCCCGGCGCCGGGGAGTTTTCCCCGAGCAGAGTGGATGGAGGCGCCGTGGCCGGGCGTCCGCCTCCGCCGTGGCGGGCGGCCGGGGCGCCCGTGGAGGGGGCTGGCCTCTGTGGGGGAACGGAGTGATCTCTCACTCCACGGCTGGGACGAAGCCGCGAAAGGTGCCGTTGTCGCCGGGACGGTCGGGGGGACTCGTGGCGCGGGACTCAGGGTTCCCCATGCGGAGGCCCCCAGGCTCAGGCCACTGGCAACGGAAGGCTGAACAAGCAGGCCCGGGCCCGGGCCCGGCTTTCGGGGCTGTCCCGGCCCCGGCGGCCGGCGCCAGGGAGGGGACCCCCGGAGGCTGAGGAGCGGGAGGCATCGGCCTCCCCGGGACCCGCCTCCCGGAGCTCCTCCTGGCGGTGCCGGAACGCGACGACACGCGATCCCGGACAGGGCCCCGGGGGGGCGGCCCTACGGCCCTGTGGTGCCCGAAGTGTGTTCTCCGTGCGTTTTCCGGCCAATTCTCACGAGCGTTCTGCCCAAATCGGCATCGATTTGGGCAGAACGCTCGTGAGAATTGCCCGGCGTTGGGCAGCCCTGGTCAGCGCCCAGTGCCGCGTGGAGCAGGGCCCTTTCTCGCTCGGAGCATGTCGCGGCCACCCGGAAAACGAGCCGCGACGATGGGGCGCGGCCGGCGGCCCCGGCGCCGGGGAGTTTTCCCCGAGCAGAGTGGATGGAGGCGCCGTGGCCGGGCATCCGCCTCCGCCGTGGCGGGGGGCCGGGGCGCCCGTGGAGGGGGCTGGCCTCTGTGGGGGAATGAGTGATCTCTCACTCCACGGCTGGGACAAAGCGAGAAAGGTGCCGTTGTCGCCGGGACGGTCGGGGGGACTCGTGGCGCGGGACTCAGGGTTCCCCATGCGGAGGTCCCCAGGCTCAGGCCCCTGGCAACGGAAGGCTGAGCAAGCAGGCCCGGGACCGGGCCCGGATTTCAGGGCTGGCCCGGCCCCAGGGTCCGTCGCCAGGGAGGGGACCCCCGGAGGCTGAGGAGCGGGAGGCGTCGGCCTCCCCGGGGCCCGCCTCCCGGAGCTCCTCCTGGCGGTGCCGGAACGCGACGACACGCGATGCCGGACAGGGCCCCGGGGGGGCGGCCCTGCGGCCCTGTGGTGCCCGAAGTGTGTTCGCCGGGCGTTTTCCGGCCAATTCTCATGAGCGTTCTGCCCAAATCGGGATCGA
Organism: Meles meles; assembly: GCF_922984935.1. NCBI lineage: Eukaryota > Metazoa > Chordata > Mammalia > Carnivora > Mustelidae > Meles > Meles meles. Next base: position 323,401 of record NW_025721185.1, read on the forward strand.
TTTGGGCAGAACGCTCGTGAGAATTGGCCGGCGTTGGGCAGCCCTGGTCAGCGACCAGGGCCGCGTGGAGCAGGGCCCTTTCTCGCTCGGGGTATGTCGCGGCCAAACGGAAAACGAGCCGTCACGATGGGGCGCCGCCGGCGGCCCCGGCGCCGGGGAGTTTTCCCCGAGCAGAGTGGATGGAGGGGCCGTGGCCGGGAGTCCGCGTCCTCCGTGGCGGGCGGCCGGGGCGCCCGTGGAGGGGGCTGGCCTCTGTGGGGGAATGGAGTGATCTCTCACTCCACGGCTGGGACGAAGCCGCGAAAGGTGCCGTTGTCGCCGGGACGGTCGGGGGGACTCGTGGCGCGGGACTCAGGGTTCCCCATGCGGAGGCCCCCAGGCTCAGGCCCCTGGCAACGGACGGCTGAGCAAGCAGGCCCGGGCCCGGGCCCGGCTTTCGGGGCTGGCCCGGCCCCGGCGGCCGGCGCCAGGGAGGGGACCCCCGGAGGCTGAGGAGCGGGAGGCGTCGGCCTCCCCGGGGCCCGACTCCCGTAGCTCCTCCTGGCGGTGCCGGAACGCGACGAAACGCGATCCAGGACAGGGCCTCGGGGGGGCGGCCCTGCGGCCCTGTGGTGTCCGAAGTGTGTTCGCCGTGAGTTTTCCGGCCAATTCTCACGAGCGTTCTGCCAAAATCGAGATCGATTTGGGCAGAACGCTCATGAGAATTGGCCGGCGTTGGGCAGCCGAGGTCAGCGCCCAGTTCCGCGTGGAGCAGGGCCCTTTCTCGCCAGGGGCATGTCGCGGCCACCCGGAAAACGAGCCGCGACGATGGGACGCGGCCGGCGGCCCCGGCGCCGGGGAGTTTTCCCAGAGAAGAGTGGATGGAGGCGCCGTGGCCGGGCGCCCGCCTCCGCCGTGGCGGGCGGCCGGGACGCCCGTGGAGGGGGCTGGCCTCTGTGGGGGAACGGACTGATCTCTCACTCCACGGCTGCGACGAAGCCGTGAAAGGTGCCGTTGTCGCCGCGACGGTCGGGGGGACTCTTCGCGCGGGACTCAGGGTTCCCCGTGCGGAGGCCCGCAAGATCAGGCCCCTGGCAACGGAAGGGTGAGCAAGCAGGCCCGGGCCCGGGCCCGCCATTCGGGGCCGGCCCGGCCCCAGCTGTCGGCGCCGGGGAGGGGACCCCCGGAGTCTGAGGAGCGGGAGGGGTCGGCCTCCCCGGGGCCCGCCTCCCGGAGCTCCTCCTGGCGGTGCCGGAACGCGACGACTCGCGACCCCGGACAGGGCCCCGGGGGGGCGTCCCTGCGCCCCTGTGGTTCCCGAAGTGTGTTCGCCGGGCGTTTTCCGGCCAATTCTCACGAGCGTTCTACCCAAATCGGGATCGATTTCGGCAGAACGCTCGTGAGAATGGACGGCGTTGGGCAGCCCTGATCAGCGCCCAGTGCCGCGTGGAGCAGGGCCCTTTCTCGCTCGGGGCATGTCGCGGCCACCCGGAAAACGAGCCGCGACGATGGGGCGCGGCCGGCGGCCCCGGCGCCGGGGAGTTTTCCCCGAGCAGTGTGGATGGAGGAGCCGTGGCCGGTCGTCCGCCTCCGCCGTGGTGGGCGGCTGGGGCGCCCGTGGAGGGGGCTGGCCTCTGTGGGGGAACGGAGTGATCTCTCACTCCACGGCTGGGACGAAGCCGCGAAAGTTGCCGTTGTCGCCGGGATGGTCGGGGGGACTCGTGGCGCGGGACTCAGGGTTCCCCGTGCAGAGGCCCCCAGTCTCAGGCCCCTGGCAACGGAAGGCTGAGCAAGCAGGCCCGGGCCCGAGCCCGCTTTTCGGGGCCGGCCCGGCGCCAGCTGCCGGCGCCGGGGAGGGGACCCCCGGAGGCTGAGGAGCGGGAGGCGTCGGCCTCCCCGGGTCCCGCCTCCCGGAGCTCCTCCTGGCGGTGCCGGAACGCGACGACCCGCGACCCCGGACAGGGCCCCGGGGGGGCTTCCCTGAGCCCCTGTGGTGCCCGAAGTGTGTTCGCCGGGCGTTTTCCGGCCAATTCTCACGAACGTTCTGGCCAAATCGGGATCGATTTGGGCAGAACCCTGGTGAGATGTGGCCGGCGTTGGACAGCCCTGGTCAGCGCCCTGTTCCGCGTGGAGCAGGGCCCTTTCTCGCTCGGGGCATGTCGCGGCCACCCGGAAAACGAGCCGCGACGATGGGGCGCGGCCGGGGGCCCCGGCTCCGGGGACCCCGAGCAGAGTGGATGGAGGTGCCGTAGCCGGGCGCCCGCCTGCACCGTGGCGGGCGGCCTGGGCGCACGTGGAGGGGTCTGGCCTCTGTGGGGGAACGGACTGATCTCGCACTCCACGGCTGGGACTAAGCCGCGAAAGGTGCCGTTGTCGCCCGGACGGTCGGGGGGACTCCTGGCGCGGGACTCAGGGTTCCCCGTGAGGAGGCCCTCAGCCTCAGGCCCCTGGCAACGGAAGGCTGAGCAAGCAGGCCCGGGCCCGGGCCCGCCTTTCGGGGCCGGCCCGGCCCCAGCTGCTGGGGCCGGGGAGGGGACCCCCGGAGGCTGAGGAGCGGGAGGCGTCGGCCTCCCCTGGGACCGCCTCCCGGAGCTCCTCGTGGCGGTGCCGGAACGCGACGACACGCGACCCCGGACAGGGCCCCGGGCGGTCGTCCCTGCGCCCCTGTGGTGCCAAAGTGAGTTCGCCGGGTGTTTTCCGGCCAATTCTCACGAGCGTTCTGCCCAAATCGGGATCGATTTGGGCAGAACGCTCGTGAGAATTGGACGGCGTTGGGCAGCCCTGGTCAGCGCCCAGTGCCGCGGGGAGCAGGGCCCTTTCTCGCTCGGGGCATGTCGCGGCCACCCGGAAAACGAGCCGCGACGATGGGGCGCGGCCGGCGGCCCCGGCGCCGGGGAGTTTTCCCCGAGCAGAGAGGATGGAGGCGCCGTGGCCGGGCGCCCGCCTCCGCCGTGGCGGGCGGCCGGGGCGCCCGAGGAGGGGGCTGGCCTCTCTGGGGGAACGGACTGATCTCTCACTCCACGGCTGGGACGAAGCCGCGAAAGGTGCCGTTGTCGTCGCGGCGGTCGTGGGGACTCGTGGCGCGGGACTCAGGGTTCCCCGTGCAGAGGCCCCCAGTCTCAGGCCCCTGGAAACGGAAGGCTGAGCAAGCAGGCCTGGGCCCGGGCCCGCCTTTCGGGGCCGGCCCGGCCCCAGCTGCCGGCGCCGGGGAGGGGACCCCCGGAGGCTGAGGAGCGGGAGGCCTTGGCCTCCCCGGGGCCCGCCTCCCGGAGCTCCTCCTGGCGGAGACGGAACGCGACGACACGCGACCCCGGACAGGGCCCCGGGGGGGCGTCCCTGCGACCCTGTGGTGTCCGAAGTGTGTTCGCCGGGCGTTTTCCGACCAATTCTCACGAGCGTTCTGCCCAAATCGGGATCGATTTGGGCAGAACGCTCGTGAGAATTGGCCGGCGTTGGACAGCCCTGGTCAGCGCCCAGTTCCACGTGGAGCAGGGCCCTTTCTCGCTCGGGGCATGGCCCGGCAACCCGGAAAACGAGCCGCGACGATGGGGCGCGGCCGGCGGCCCCGGCGCCGGGGAGTTTTCCCCGAGCAGAGTAGATGGAGGCGACATGGCCGGGCGCCCGCCTCCTCCGTGGTGGGCGGCCGGGGCGCCCGTGGAGGGGGCTGGCCTCTGTGGGGGAACGGACTGATCTCTCACTCCACGGCTGGGACGAAGCCGCGAAAGGTGCCGTTGTCGGTCGTGGGGACTCGTGGCGCGGGACTCAGGGTTCCCCGTGCAGAGGCCCCCAGTCTCAGGCCCCAGGCAACGGAAGGCTGAGCAAGCAGGCCCGGGCCCGAGCCCGCCTTTTGGGGCCGGCCCGGACCCAGCTGCCGGCGCCGGGGAGGGGACCCCCGGAGGCTGAGGAGCTGGAGGCGTCGGCCTCCCGGGAGCCCGCCTCCCGGAACTCCTCCTGGCGGTGCCGGAACGCCACAACACGCGTTCCCGGACAGGGCCCCGGGGGGGCGGCTCTGCAGCCCTGTGGTGCCCGAAGTGTGTTCGCCGGGCGTTTTCCTTCCAATTCTCACGAGCGTTCTGCCCAAATCGGCATCGATTTGGGCAGAAGGCTCGTGAGAATTGGCCGGCGTTGGGCAGCCCTGGTCAGCGCCCAGTTCCGCGTGGGGCAGGGCCCTTTCTCGCTCGGGGCATGTCGCGGCCACCCGGAAAACGAGCCGCGACGATGGGGCGCGGCCGGTGGCCCCTGCGCCGGGGAGTTTTCCCCGAGCAGAGAGGATGGAGGCGCCGTGGCCGGGCGCCCGCCTCCGCCGTGGCGGGCGGCCGGGGCGCCCGTGGAGGGGGCTGGCCTCTGTGGGGGAACGGACTGATCTCTCACTCCACGGCTGGGACAAAGCCGCGAAAGGTGCCGTTGTCGCCGCGACGGTCGGGGGGACTCGTGGCGCGGGACTCAGGGTTCCCCGTGCAGAGGCCCCCAGTCTCAGGCCCCTGGAAACGGAAGGCTGAGCAAGCAGTCCCGGGCCCGGGCCCGCCTTTCGGGGCCGGCCCGGCCCCAGCTGCCGGCGCCGGGGAGGGGATCCCCAGAGGCTAAGGAGCGGGAGGCTTCGGCCTCCCCAGGGCCCGCCTCCCGGAGCTCCTCCTGGCGGTGCCGGAACGCGACGACCCGCGACCCCGGACAGGGCCCCGGGGGGGCGTCCCTGCGCCCCTGTGGTGCCCGAAGTGTGTTCGCCGGGCGTTTTCCTTCCAATTCTCACGAGCGTTCTGCCCAAATCGGCATCGATTTGGGCAGAAGGCTCGTAAGAATTGGCCGGCGTTGGGCAGCCCTGGTCAGCGCCCAGTTCCGCGTGGGGCAGGGCCCTTTCTCGCTCGGGGCATGTCGCGGCCACCCGGAAAACGAGCCGCGACGATGGGGCGCGGCCGGCGGCCCCGGCGCCGGGGAGTTTTCCCCGAACAGAGTGGATTGGTGCGCCTTGGCCGGGCGCCCGCGTGTGCCATGGCGGGCGGCCGGGGCGCCCGTTGAGGGGGCTGGACTCTGTGGGGGAACAGACTGATCTCTCACTCCACGGCTGGGACGAAGCCGCGAAAGGTGCCGTTGTCGCCGGGACGGTCGGGGGGACTCGTGGCGTGGGACTCAGGGTTCCCCGTGCGTAGGACCCCAGGCTCAGGCCCCTGGCAACGGAAGGCTGAGCAAGCAGGACCGGGCCCGGGCCCGCCTTTCGGGGCTGGCCCGGCCCCAGCTGCGGCGCCGGAGAGGGGACCCCCGGAGGCTGAGGAGCGGGAGGCGTCGGCCTCCCCGGGGCCCGCCTCCCGGAGCTCCTCCTGGCGGTGCCGGAACGCGACGACCCGCGAGCCCGGACAGGGCCCCAGGGGGGCGGCTCTGAGCCCCTGTGGTGCCCGAAGTGTGTTCGCCGGGAGTATTCCGGCCAATTCTCACGAGCGTTCTGCCCAAATTGGGATCGATTTGGGCAGAACGCTCGTGAGAATTGGCCGGCGTTGGGCAGCCCTGGTCAGCGCCCAGTTCCGCGTGGAACAGGGCCCTTTCTCGCTCAGGGCATGTCGCGGCAACCCGGAAAACGAGCCGCGACGATGGGGCGCGGCCGGCGGCCCCGGCGCCGGGGAGTTTTCCCCGAGCAGAGTGGATGGAGGCGCCTTGGCCAGGCGCCCGCCTCTGCCGTGGCCCGCGGCCGGGGCGCCCGTGGAGGGGGCTGGCCTCTGTGGGGGAACAGACTGATCTCTCACTACACGGCTGGGACGAAGCCGCGAAAGGTGCCATTGTCGCTGGGACGGTCGGGGGGACTCGTGGCGTGGGACTCAGGGTTCCCCGTGCACAGGACCCCAGGCTCAGGCCCCTGGCAACGGAAGGCTGAGCAAGCAGGCCCGAGCCCGGGCCAGCCTTTCGGGGCTGGACCGGCCCCAGCTGCAGGCGCCAGGCAGGGGACCCCCGGAGGCTGAGGAGCGGGAGGTGTCGGCCTCCCTGGGGCCCGCATCCCGGAGCTCCTCCTGGCGGTGCCGGAACGCGACGACCCGCGACCCCGGACAGGGCCCCGGGGGGCGGCCCTGCGCCCCTGTGGTGCCCGAAGTGTGTTCGCCGGGAGTTTTCCGGCCAATTCTCACGAGCGTTCTGCCCAAATCGGGATCGATTTGGGCAGAACGCTCGTGAGAATTGTCCGGCGTTGGGCAGCCCTGGTCAGCGCCCAGTTCCGCGTGGAGCAGGTCCCTTTCTCGTTCGGGTCATGTCGCGGCCACCCGGAAAATGAGCCGCGACGGGGGGCGCGGCCGGCGGCCCCGGCGCTGGGGAGTTTTCCCCGAGCAGAGTGGATGGAGGCGCCATGGGCGGGCGCCCGCCTCCGCCGTGGCAGGCGGCCGGGGCGCCCATGGAGGGGGCTGGCCTCTGTGGGGGAATGGACTGATCTCGCACTCCACGGCTGGGACGAAGCCGTGAAAGGTGCCGTTGTCGCCGGGACGGTCGGGGGGACTCCTGGCGCGGGACTCAGGGTTCCACGTGCGGAGGCCCCCAGGCTCAGGCCCCTGGCAACGGAAGGCTGAGCAAGCAGGCCCGGGCCCGAGCCCGCCTTTCGGGGCCGGCCCGGCCCCAGCTGCAGGCGCCAGGGAGGGGACCCCCGGAGGCTGAGGAGCGGGAGGCGTCGGCCTCCCCGGGGCCCGCCTCCCGGAGCTCCTCCTGGCGGTGCAGGAACGCGACGACCCACGACCCCGGACAGGGCCCCGGGGGGGCGGCCCTGCGCCCCTGTTGTGCCCGAAGTGTGTTCGCCGGGCGTTTTCCGGCCATTTCTCACGAGCGTTCTGCCCACATCGGGATCGATTTGGGCAGAACGCTCGTGAGAATTGGCCGGTGTGGGCAGCCCTGGTCAGCGCCCAGTTCCGCGTGGAGCAGGGCCCTTTATGGCTCGGGGCATGTCGCGGCCACCCGGAAAACGAGCCGCGACGATGGGGCGCGGCCGGCGGCCCCGGCGCCGGGGAGTTTTCCCCGAGCAGAGTGGATGGAGGCGCCGTGGCCGGTCGTCCGCCTCCGCCGTGGCGGGCGGCTGGGGCGCCGGTGGAGGGGGCTGGCCTCTGTGGGGGAACGGAGTGATCTCTCACTCCACGGCTGGGACGAAGCCGCGAAAGGTGCCGTTGTCGCCGGGATGGTCGGGGGGACTCGTGGCGCGGGACTCAGGGTTCCCCATGCGGAGGCCCCCAGGCTCAGGCCCCTGGCAACAGAAGGCTGAGTAAGGAGGACCGGGCCCGGGCCCGGCTTTCGGGGCCTGCCCGGCCCCAGCGGCCGGCGCCAGGGAGGGGACCCCCGGAGGTTGAGGAGTGGGAGGCGTCGGCCTCCCCGGTGCCCGCCTCTCGGAGCTCCTCCTGGCGGTGCCGGAACGCGAGGACACGCGATCCCGGACAGGGCCCCGGGGGGGCGGCCCTGCGGCCCTGTGGTGCCCGAAGTGTGTTCGCCGGGCGTTTTCGTGCCAAATCTCACGAGCGTTCTGCCAAAATCGATCCCGATTTGGGCAGAACGCTCGTGAGAATTGGCCGGCGTTGGGCAGCCCTGGTCAGCGCCCAGTTCCGCGTGGAGCAGGGCACTTTCTCGCTCGGGGCATGTCGCGGCCACCCGGAAAACGAGCCGCGACGATTGGGCGCGGCCGGCGGCCCCGGTGCCGGGGAGTTTTCCCCGAGCAGAGTGGATGGAGGCGCCGTGGCCGGGCGCCCGCCTCCGCCGTGGCGGGCGGCCGGGGCGCCCGTGGAGGGGGCTGGCCTCTGTGGGGGAACGGACTGATCTCTCACTCCACGGCTGGGACAAAGCCGCGGAAGGTGCCGTTGTCGCAGCGACGGTCGGGGGGACTCGTGGCGCGGGACTCAGGGTACCCCGTGCGGAGGCCCGCAAGCTCAGGCCCCTGGCAACGAAAGGCTGAGCAAGCAGGCCCGGGCCCGGGCCCGCCTTTTGGGGCTGGCCCGTCCCCAGCTGCCGGCGCCGGGGAGTGGACCCCCGGAGGCTGAGGAGCGGGAGGCGTCGGCCTCCCCGGGGCCCGCATCCCGGAGCTCCTCCTGGCGGTGCCGGAACGCGACGACCCGCGACCCCGGACAGGGCCCCGGGGGGCGGCCCTGCGCCCCTGTGGTGCCCGAAGTGTGTTCGCCGGGAGTTTTCCGGCCAATTCTCACGAGCGTTCTGCCCAAATCGGCATCGATTTGGGCAGAACGCTCGTGAGAATTGGCCGGCGTTGGGTAGCCCTGGTCAGCGCCCAGTTCCGCGTGGAGCAGGTCCCTTTCTCGTTCGGGTCATGTCGCGGCCACCCGGAAAATGAGCCGCGACGGCGGGCGCGGCCGGCGGCCCCGGCGCTGGGGAGTTTTCCCCGAGCAGAGTGGATGGAGGCGCCATGGGCGGGCGCCCGCCTCCGCCGTGGCAGGCGGCCGGGGCGCCCATGGAGGGGGCTGGCCTCTGTGGGGGAATGGACTGATCTCGCACTCCACGGCTGGGACGAAGCCGTGAAAGGTGCCGTTGTCGCCGGGACGGTCGGGGGGACTCCTGGCGCGGGACTCAGGGTTCCACGTGCGGAGGCCCCCAGGCTCAGGCCCCTGGCAACGGAAGGCTGAGCAAGCAGGCCCGGGCCCGAGCCCGCCTTTCGGGGCCGGCCCGGCCCAGCTGCAGGCGCCAGGGAGGGGACCCCCGGAGGCTGAGGAGCGGGAGGCGTCGGCCTCCCCGGGGCCCGCCTCCCGGAGCTCCTCCTGGCGGTGCAGGAACGCGACGACCCACGACCCCGGACAGGGCCCCGGGGGGGCGGCCCTGCGCCCCTGTTGTGCCCGAAGTGTGTTCGCCGGGCGTTTTCCGGCCATTTCTCACGAGCGTTCTGCCCACATCGGGATCGATTTGGGCAGAACGCTCGTGAGAATTGGCCGGTGTGGGCAGCCCTGGTCAGCGCCCAGTTCCGCGTGGAGCAGGGCCCTTTATGGCTCGGGGCATGTCGCGGCCACCCGGAAAACGAGCCGCGACGATGGGGCGCGGCCGGCGGCCCCGGCGCCGGGGAGTTTTCCCCGAGCAGAGTGGATGGAGGCGCCGTGGCCGGTCGTCCGCCTCCGCCGTGGCGGGCGGCTGGGGCGCCGGTGGAGGGGGCTGGCCTCTGTGGGGGAACGGAGTGATCTCTCACTCCACGGCTGGGACGAAGCCGCGAAAGGTGCCGTTGTCGCCGGGATGGTCGGGGGGACTCGTGGCGCGGGACTCAGGGTTCCCCATGCGGAGGCCCCCAGGCTCAGGCCCCTGGCAACAGAAGGCTGAGTAAGGAGGACCGGGCCCGGGCCCGGCTTTCGGGGCCTGCCCGGCCCCAGCGGCCGGCGCCAGGGAGGGGACCCCCGGAGGTTGAGGAGTGGGAGGCGTCGGCCTCCCCGGTGCCCGCCTCTCGGAGCTCCTCCTGGCGGTGCCGGAACGCGAGGACACGCGATCCCGGACAGGGCCCCGGGGGGGCGGCCCTGCGGCCCTGTGGTGCCCGAAGTGTGTTCGCCGGGCGTTTTCGTGCCAAATCTCACGAGCGTTCTGCCAAAATCGATCCCGATTTGGGCAGAACGCTCGTGAGAATTGGCCGGCGTTGGGCAGCCCTGGTCAGCGCCCAGTTCCGCGTGGAGCAGGGCACTTTCTCGCTCGGGGCATGTCGCGGCCACCCGGAAAACGAGCCGCGACGATTGGGCGCGGCCGGCGGCCCCGGTGCCGGGGAGTTTTCCCCGAGCAGAGTGGATGGAGGCGCCGTGGCCGGGCGCCCGCCTCCGCCGTGGCGGGCGGCCGGGGCGCCCGTGGAGGGGGCTGGCCTCTGTGGGGGAACGGACTGATCTCTCACTCCACGGCTGGGACAAAGCCGCGGAAGGTGCCGTTGTCGCAGCGACGGTCGGGGGGACTCGTGGCGCGGGACTCAGGGTACCCCGTGCGGAGGCCCGCAAGCTCAGGCCCCTGGCAACGAAAGGCTGAGCAAGCAGGCCCGGGCCCGGGCCCGCCTTTTGGGGCTGGCCCGTCCCCAGCTGCCGGCGCCGGGGAGTGGACCCCCGGAGGCTGAGGAGCGGGAGGCGTCGGCCTCCCCGGGGCCCGCATCCCGGAGCTCCTCCTGGCGGTGCCGGAACGCGACGACCCGCGACCCCGGACAGGGCCCCGGGGGGGCGGCCCTGCGCCCCTGTGGTGCCCGAAGTGTGTTCGCCGGGCGTTTTCCGGCCAATTATCACGAGTGTTCTGCCCAAATCGGGATCGATTTGGGCAGAACGCTCGTGAGAATTGGCCGGCGTTGGGCAGCCCTGGTCAGCGCCCAGTTCCGCGTGGAGCAGGGCCCTTTCTCGCTCAGGGCATGTCGCGGCAACCCGGAAAACGAGCCGCGACGATGGGGCGCGGCCGGCGGCCCCGGCGCAGGGGAGTTTTCCCCGAGCAGAGTGGATGGAGGCGCCATGGGCGGGCGCCCGCCTCTGCCGTGGCAGGCGGCCGGGGCGCCCATGGAGGGGGCTGGCCTCTGTGGGGGAATGGACTGATCTCACACTCCACGGCTGGGACGAAGCCGCGAAAGGTGCCGTTGTCGCCGGGACGGTCGGGGGGACTCCTGGCGCGGGACTCAGGGTTCCCCGTGCGGAGGCCCCCAGGCTCAGGCCCCTGGCAACGGAAGGCTGAGCAAGCGGGCCCGGGCCCGGGCCCGCTTTCGGGGCCGGCCCGGCCCCAGCTCCGGCGCCGGGGAGGGGACCCCCGGAGGCTGAGGAGCGGGAGGCGTCGGCCTCCCCAGGGCCCGCCTCCCGGAGCTCCTCCTGGCGGTGCCGGAACGGGACGACCGGTGAGCCCGGACAGGGCCCCGGGGGGGCGTCCCTGCCCCCCTGTGGTGCCCGAAGTGTGTTCGCTGGGCGTTTTCCGGCCAATTCTCACGAGCGTTCTGCCCAAATCGGGATCGATTTGGGCAGAACGCTCGTGAGAATTGGCCGGCGTTGGGCAGCCCTGGTCAGCGCCCAGTGCCGCGTGGAGCAGGGCCCTTTCTCGCTCGGGGCATGGCGCGGCCACCCGGAAAACGAGCCGCGACGATGGGGCGCGGCCGGCGGCCCCGGCGCCGGGGAGTTTTCCCCGAGCAGAGTGGATGGAGGCGCCGTGGCCGGACGTCCGCCTCCGCCGTGGCGGGCCGCCGGGGCGCCCGTGGAGGGGGCTGGCCTCTGTGGGGGATCGGAGTGATCTCTCACACCACGGCTGGGACGAAGCCGCGAAAGGTGCCGTTGTCGCCGGGACGGTCGGGGGGACTCGTGGCGCGGGACTCAGGGTTCCCCATGCGGAGGCCCCCAGGCTCAGGCCCCTGGCAACGGAAGGCTGAGCAAGCAGGCCCGGACCCGGGCCCGGCTTTCGGGGCTGGCCCGGCCCCGGCGGCCGGCGCCAGGGAGGGGACCCCCGGAGGCTGAGGAGCGGGAGGCGTCGGCCTCCCCGGGCCCCGCCTCCCGGAGCTCCTCCTGGCGGTGCCAGAACGCGACGACACGCGATCCCAGACAGGGCCCCGGGGGGGCGGCCCTGCTGCCCTGTGGTGCCCGAAGTGTGTTCGCCGGGTGTTTTCCGGCCAGTTCTCACGAGCGTTCTGCCCAAATCGGGATCGATTTGGGCAGAACGCTCGTGAGAATTGGCCGGCGTTGGGCAGCCCTGGTTAGCGCCCAGTGCCGCGTGGAGCAGGGCCCTTTCTCGCTCGGGGCATGGCGCGGCCACCCGGAAAACGAGCCGCGACGATGGGGCGCGGCCGGCGGCCCCGGCGCCGGGGAATTTTCCCCGAGCAGAGTGGATGGAGGCGCCGTGGCCGGGCGTCCGCCTCCGCCGTGCCGAGCGGCCGGGGTGCCCGTGGAGGGGGCTGGCCTCTGTCGGGGAACGGAGTGATCTCTCACTCCACGGCTGGGACGAAGCCGAGAAAGGTGCCGTTGTCGCCGGGGCGGTCGCGGGGACTCGAGGCGCAGGACACAGGGTTCCCCATGCGGAGGCCCCCAGGCTCAGGCCCCTGGCAACGGAAGGCTGAGCAAGCAGGCCCGGGACCGGGCCCGGATTTCGGGGCTGGCCCGGCCCCAGCGGCTGGCGCCAGGGAGGGGAACCCCGGACGCTGAGGAGCGGGAGGCGTCGGCCTCCCCGGGTCCCGCCTCCCGGAGCTCCTCCTGGCGGTGCCGGAACGCGACGACCCGCGACCCCGGACAGGGCCCCGGGGGGGCGTCCCTGAGCCCCTGTGGTGCCCGAAGTGTGTTCGCCGGGCGTTTTCCGGCCAATTCTCACGAACGTTCTGGCCAAATCGGGATCGATTTGGGCAGAACCCTGGTGAGATGTGGCCGGCGTTGGACAGCCCTGGTCAGCGCCCTGTTCCGCGTGGAGCAGGGCCCTTTCTCGCTCGGGGCATGTCGCGGCCACCCGGAAAACGAGCCGCGACGATGGGGCGCGGCCGGGGGCCCTGGCTCCGGGGAGTTTTCCCCGAGCAGAGTGGATGGAGGTGCCGTGGCCGGGCGCCCGCCTGCACCGTGGCGGGCGGCCTGGGCGCCCGTGGAGGGGTCTGGCCTCTGTGGGGGAACGGACTGATCTCGCACTCCACGGCTGGGACTAAGCCGCGAAAGGTGCCGTTGTCGCCCGGACGTTCGGGGGGACTCCTGGCGCGGGACTCAGGGTTCCCCGTGAGGAGGCCCTCAGCCTCAGGCCCCTGGCAACGGAAGGCTGAGCAAGCAGGCCCGGGCCCGGGCCCGCCTTTCGGGGCCGGCCCGGCCCCAGCTGCTGGCGCCGGGGAGGGGACCCCCGGAGGCTGAGGAGCGGGAGGCGTCGGCCTCCCCAGGGCCCGCCTCCCGGAGCTCCTCCTGGCGGTGCCGGAACGCGACGACCGGCGAGCCCGGACAGGGCCCCAGGGGGCGTCCCTGCGCCCCTGTGGTGCCCGAAGTGTGTTCGCTGGGCGTTTTCCGGCCAATTCTCACGAGCGTTCTGCCCAAATCGGGATCGATTTGGGCAGAACGCTCGTGAGAATTGGCCGGTGTGGGCAGCCCTGGTCAGCGCCCAGTGCCGCGTGGAGCAGGGCCCTTTCTCGCTCGGGGCATGGCGCGGCCACCCGGAAAACGAGCCGCGACGATGGGGCGCGGCCGGCGGCCCCGGCGCCGGGGAGTTTTCCCCGAGCAGAGTGGATGGAGGCGCCGTGGCCGGGCGTCCGCGTCCGCCGTGGCGGGCCGCCGGGGCGCCCGTGGAGGGGGCTGGCCTCTGTGGGGGATCGGAGTGATCTCTCACACCACGGCTGGGACGAAGCCGCGAAAGTTGCCGTTGTCGCCGGGACGGTCGGGGGGACTCGTGGCGCGGGACTCAGGGTTCCCCATGCGGAGGCCCCCAGGCTCAGGCCCCTGGCAACGGAAGGCTGAGCAAGCAGGCCCGGGCCCGGGCCCGGCTTTCGGGGCTGGCCCGGCCCCGGCGGCCGGCGCCAGGGAGGGGACCCCCGGAGGCTGAGGAGCGGGAGGCGTCGGCCTCCCCGGGCCCCGCCTCCCGGAGCTCCTCCTGGCGGTGCCAGAACGCGACGACACGCGATCCCAGACAGGGCCCCGGGGGGGGCGGCCCTGCTGCCCTGTGGTGCCGGAAGTGTGTTCGCCGGGTGTTTTCCGGCCAATTCTCACGAGCGTTCTGCCCAAATCGGGATCGATTTGGGCAGAACGCTCGTGAGAATTGGCCGGCGTTGGGCAGCCCTGGTTAGCGCCCAGTGCCGCGTGGAGCAGGGCCCTTTCTCGCTCGGGGCATGGCGCGGCCACCCGGAAAACGAGCCGCGACGATGGGGCGCGGCCGGCGGCCCCGGCGCCGGGGAGTTTTCCCCGAGCAGAGTGGATGGAGGCGCCGTGGCCGGGTGTCCGCCTCCGCCGTGCCGAGCGGCCGGAGCGCCCGTGGAGGGGGCTGGCCTCTGTCGGGGAACGTAGTGATCTCTCACTCCACGGCTGGGACGAAGCCGAGAAAGGTGCCGTTGTCGCCGGGGCGGTCGGGGGGACTCGAGGCGCAGGACACAGGGTTCCCCATGCGGAGGCCCCCAGGCTCAGGCCCCTGGCAACGGAAGGCTGAGCAAGCAGGCCCGGGACCGGGCCCGGATTTCGGGGCTGGCCCGGCCCCAGCGGCCGGCGCCAGGGAGGGGAACCCCGGACGCTGAGGAGCGGGAGGCGTCGGCCTCCCCGGGTCCCGCCTCCCGGAGCTCCTCCTGGCGGTGCCGGAACGCGACGACCCGCGACCCCCGGACAGGGCCCCGGGGGGGCGTCCCTGAGCCCCTGTGGTGCCCGAAGTGTGTTCGCCGGGCGTTTTCCGGCCAATTCTCACGAACGTTCTGGCCAAATCGGGATCGATTTGGGCAGAACCCTGGTGAGATGTGGCCGGCGTTGGACAGCCCTGGTCAGCGCCCTGTTCCGCGTGGAGCAGGGCCCTTTCTCGCTCGGGGCATGTCGCGGCCACCCGGAAAACGAGCCGCGACGATGGGGCGCGGCCGGGGGCCCCGGCTCCGGGGAGTTTTCCCCGAGCAGAGTGGATGGAGGTGCCGTGGCCGGGCGCCCGCCTGCACCGTGGCGGGCGGCCTGGGCGCCCGTGGAGGGGTCTGGCCTCTGTGGGGGAACGGACTGATCTCGCACTCCACGGCTGGGACTAAGCCGCGAAAGGTGCCGTTGTCGCCCGGACGTTCGGGGGGACTCCTGGCGCGGGACTCAGGGTTCCCCGTGAGGAGGCCCTCAGGCTCAGGCCCCTGGCAACGGAAGGCTGAGCAAGCAGGCCCGGGCCCGGGCCCGCCTTTCGGGGCCGGCCCGGCCCCAGCTGCTGGCGCCGGGGAGGGGACCCCCGGAGGCTGAGGAGCGGGAGGCGTCGGCCTCCCCTGGGCCCGCCTCCCGGAGCTCCTCCTGGCGGTGCCGGAACGCGACGACACGCGACCCCGGACAGGGCCCCGGGCGGTCGTCCCTGCGCCCCTGTGGTGCCCAAAGTGAGTTCGCCGGGTGTTTTCCGGCCAATTCTCACGAGCGTTCTGCCCAAATCGGGATCGATTTGGGCAGAACGCTCGTGAGAATTGGACGGCGTTGGGCAGCCCTGGTCAGCGCCCAGTGCCGCGTGGAGCAGGGCCCTTTCTCGCTCGGGGCATGTCGCGGCCACCCGGAAAACGAGCCGCGACGATGGGGCGCGGCCGGCGGCCCCGGCGCCGGGGAGTTTTCCCCGAGCAGAGTGGATTGGTTTGCCTTGGCCGGGCGCCCGCCTCTGCCGTGGCGGGCGGCCGGGGCGCCCGTTGAGGGGGCTGGCCTCTGTGGGGGAACGGATGGATCCCTCACTCCACGGCTGGGACGAAGCCGCGAAAGGTGCCGTTGTCGCCGGGACGGTCGGGGGGACTCGTGGCGTGGGACTCAGGTTTCCCCGTGCGTAGGACCCAGGCTCTGGCCCCTGGCAACGGAAGGCTGAGCAAGCAGGCACGGGCCCGGGCCCGCCTTTCGGGGCTGGCCCGGCCCCAGCTGCGGCGCCAGGGAGGGGACCCCCGGAGGCTGAGGAGCGGGAGGCCTCGGCCTCCCCGGGGCCCGCCTCCCGGAGCTCCTCCTGGCGGTTCCGGAACGCGACGACCCGCGAGCCCGGACAGGGCCCCGGGGGGGGCGGCCCTGAGCCCCTGTGGTGCCCGAAGTGTGTTCGCCGGGCGTATTCCTGCCAATTCTCACGAGCGTTCTGCCCAAATTGGGATCGTTTTGGGAAGAACGCTCGTGAGAATTGGCCGGCGTTGGGCAGCCCTGGTCAGCGCCCAGTTCCGCGTGGAGCAGGACCCTTTCTCGCTCGGGGCATGTCGCGGCACCCGGAAAACGAGCCGCGACATGGGGCGCGGCCGGCGGCCCCTGCGCCGGGGAGTTTTCCCCGAGCAGAGAGGATGGAGGCGCCGTGGCCGGGCGCCCGCCTCCGCCGTGGCGGGCGGCCGGGGCGCCCGTGGAGGGGGCTGGCCTCTCTGGGGGAACGGACTGATCTCTCACTCCACGGCTGGGACAAAGCCGCGAAAGGTGCCGTTGTCGCAGCGACGGTCGGGGGGACTCGTGGCGCGGGACTCAGGGTTCCCCGTGCAGAGGTCCGCAAGCTCAGGGCCCTGGCAACGAAAGGCTGAGCAAGCAGGCCCGGGCCCGGGCCCGCCTTTTGGGGCTGGCCCGGCCCCAGCTGCTGGCGCCGGTGAGGGGACCCCCGGAGGCTGTGGAGCGGGAGGCGTCGGCCTCCCCGGGGCCCGCCTCCCGGAGCTTCTCCTGGCGGTGCCGGAACGCGACGACCCGCGACCCCGGACAGGGCCACGGGGGGGCGTCCCTGCACCCCTGTGGTGCCCGAAGTGTGTTCGCCGGGCGTTTTCCGGCCAATTCTCACGAGCGTTCTGCCCAAATCGGGATCGATTTGGGCAGAACGCTCGTGAGAATTGGCCGGCGTTGGACAGCCCTGGTCAGCGCCCAGTTCGGCGTGGAGCAGGGCCCTTTCTCGCTCGGGGCATGTCGCGGCCACCCGGAAAACGAGCCCCGACGATGGGGCGCGGCCGGCGGCCCCGGCGCCGGGGAGTTTTCCCCGAGCAGAGTGGATGGAGGCGCCGTGGCCGGGCGCCCGCCTCCGCCGTGACGGGCGGCCGGGGCGCCCGTGGAGGGGGCTGGCCTCTGTGGGGGAACGGACTGATCTCTCACTCCACGGCTGGGACGAAGCCGCGAAAGGTGCCGTTGTCGTCGCGGCGGTCGTGGGGACTCGTGGCGCGGGACTCAGGGTTCCCCATGCGGAGGCCCCCAGGCTCAGGCCACTGGCAACGGAAGGCTGAACAAGCAGGCCCGGGCCCGGGCCCGGCTTTCGGGGCTGTCCCGGCCCCGGCGGCCGGCGCCAGGGAGGGGACCCCCGGAGGCTGAGGAGCGGGAGGCATCTGCCTCCCCGGGACCCGCCTCCCGGAGCTCCTCCTGGCGGTGCCGGAACGCGACGACACGCGATCCCGGACAGGGCCCCGGGGGGGCGGCCCTACGGCCCTGTGGTGCCCGAAGTGTGTTCTCCGTGCGTTTTCCGGCCAATTCTCACGAGCGTTCTGCCCAAATCGGCATCGATTTGGGCAGAACGCTCGTGAGAATTGCCCGGCGTTGGGCAGCCCTGGTCAGCGCCCAGTGCCGCGTGGAGCAGGGCCCTTTCTCGCTCGGAGCATGTCGCGGCCACCCGGAAAACGAGCCGCGACGATGGGGCGCGGCCGGCGGCCCCGGCGCCGGGGAGTTTTCCCCGAGCAGAGTGGATGGAGGCGCCGTGGCCGGGCGTACGCCTCCGCCGTGGCGGGCGGCCGGGGCGCCCATGGAGGGGGCTGGCCTCTGTGGGGGAACGGAGTGATCTCTCACACCACGGCTGGGACGAAGCCGCGAAAGGTGCCGTTGTCGCCGGGACGGTCGGGGGGACTCGTGGCGCGGGACTCAGGGTTCCCCATGCGGAGGCCCCCAGGCTCAGGCCCCTGGCAACGGACGGCTGAGCAAGCAGGCCCAGGCCCGGGCCCGGCTTTCGGGGCTGGCCCGGCCCCAGCTGCCGGCGCCAGGGAGGGGACCCCCGGAGGCTGAGGAGCGGGAGGCGTCGGCCTCCCCGGGGCACGCCTCCCGGAGCTCCACCCGGCGGTGCTGGAACGCGACGACACGCGATCCCGGACAGGGCCCCGGGGGGGGCCGCCCTGCGGCCCTGTGGTGCCCGAAGTGTGTTCGTCGAGGGTTTTCCGGCCAATTCTCACGAGCGTTCTGCCCAAATCAGGATCGATTTGGGCAGAACGCTTGTGAGAATTGGCCGGCGTTGGGCAGCCCTGGTCAGCGCCCAGGGCCGCGTGGAGCAGGGACATTTCTCGCTCGGGGCATGTCGCGGCCACCCGGAAAACGAGCCGCGACGATGGGGCGCCGCCGGCGGCCCCGGCGCCACGGAGTTTTCCCCGAGCAGAGTGGATGGAGGCGCCGTGGCCGGGCGTCCGCCTCCGCCGTGCCGGGCGGCCGGGGCACCCGTGGAGGGGGCTGGCCTCTGTGGGGGAACGGAGTGATCTCTTACTCCACGGCTGGGACGAACCCGCGAAAGGTGCCGAGGTCGCCGGGACGGTCGGGGGGACTCGTGGCGCGGGACTCAGGGTTCCCCATGCGGAGGCCCCCAGGCTCAGGCCCCTGGCAACGGACGGCTGAGCAAGCAGGCCCGGGCCCGGGCCCGGCTTTCGGGGCTGGCCCGGCCCCGGCGGCCGGCGCCAGGGAGGGGACCCCCGGAGGCTGAGGAGCGGGAGGCGTCGGCCTCCCCTGGGCCCGCCTCCCGGAACTCCTCCTGGCGGTGCCGGAATGCGACGACACGGGATCCCGGACAGGACCCCGGGGGGGCGGCCCTGCAGCCCCCTGGTGCCCGAAGTGTGTTCGCCGGGCGTTTTCCGGCCAATTCTCACGAGCGTTCTGCCCAAATCGGGATCGATTTGGGCAGAACGCTCGTGAGAATTGGCCGGCGTTGGGCAGCCCTGGTCAGCGCCCAGTGCCACGTGGAGCAGGGCCCTTTCTCGCTCGGGGCATGGCACGGCCACCCGGATAACGAGTCGCGACGATGGGGCGCGGCAGGTGGCCCCGGCGCCGGGGAGTTTTCCCCGAGCAGAGTGGATGGAGGCGCCGTGACCGGGCGTCCGCCTCCGCCGTGGCGGGCGGCCGGGGCGCCCGTGGAGGGGGCTGGCCTCTGTGGCGGAACGGAGTGATCTCTCACTCCACGGCTGGGACGAACCCGAGAAAGGTGCCGTTGTCGCCGGGACGGTCGGGGGGACTCGTGGCGCGGGACTAAGGGTTCCCCATGCGGAGGCCCCCAGGCTCAGGCCCCTGGCAACGGACGGCTGAGCAAGCAGGCCCGGGCCCGGGCCCGGCTTTAGGGGCTGGCCCGGCCCCGGCGGCCGGCGCCAGGGAGGGGACCCCCGGAGGCTGAGGAGCGGGAGGCGTCGGCCTCCCCGGGGCCCGCCTCCCGGAGCTCCTCCTGGCGGTGCCGGAACGCGACGACACGCGATCCCGGACAGGGCCCCGGGGGGGCGGCCCTGCGGCCCTGTGGTGCCCGAAGTGTATTCACCGGGCGTTTTCCGGCCAATTCTCACGAGCGTTCTTCCCAAATCGGGATCGATTTGGGCAGAACGGTCGTGAGAATTGGCCGGCGTTGGGCAGCCCTGGTCAGCGCCCAGTTCCGCGTGGAGCAGGGCCCTTTCTCGCTCGGGGCATGGCGCGGCCACCCGGAAAACGAGCCGCGACGATGGGGCGCGGCCGGCGTCCCCGGCGCCGGGGAGTTTTCCCCGAGCAGAGTGGATGGAGGCGCCGTGGCCGGGCGTCCGTCTCCGCCGTGGCGGGCCGCCGGGGCGCCCGTGGAGGGGGCTGGCCTCTGTGGGGGATCGGAGTGATCTCTTACACCACGGCTGGGACGAAGCCGCGAAAGGTGCCGTTGTCGCCGGGACGGTCGGGGGGACTCGTGGCGCGGGACTCAGGGTTCCCCATGCGGAGGCCCCCAGGCTCAGGCCCCTGGCAACGGACGGCTGAGCAAGCAGGCCCGGGCCCGGGCCCGGCTTTCAGGGCTGTCCCGGCCCCGGCGGCCGGCGCCAGGGAGGGGACCCCCGGAGGCTGAGGAGCGGGAGGCATCGGCCTCCCCGGGACCCGCCTTCCGGAGCTCCTCCTGGCAGTGCCGGAACGCGACGACACGCGATCCCGGACAGGGCCCCGGGGGGGCGGCCCTGCGGCCCTGTGGTGCCCGAAGTGTGTTCGCCGGGCGTTTTCCGGCCAATTCTCACGAGCGTTCTGCCCAAATCGGGATCGATTTGGGCAGAACGCTCGTGAGAATTGGCCGGCGTTGGGCAGCCCTGGTCAGCGCCCAGGGCCGCGTGGAGCAGGGACATTTCTCGCTCGGGGCATGTCGCGGCCACCCGGAAAACGAGCCGCGACGATGGGGCGCGGCCGGCGGCCCCGGCGCCACGGAGTTTTCCCCGAGCAGAGTGGATGGAGGCGCCGTGGCCGGGCGTCCGCCTCCGCCGTGCCGGGCGGCCGGGGCGCCCGTGGAGGGGGCTGGCCTCTGTGGCGGAACGGAGTGATCTCTCACTCCACGGCTGGGACGAACCCGAGAAAGGTGCCGTTGTCGCCGGGACGGTCGGGGGGACTCGTGGCGCGGGACTTAGGGTTCCCCATGCGGAGGCCCCCAGGCTCAGGCCCCTGGCAACGGACGGCTGAGCAAGCAGGCCCGGGCCCGGGCCCGGCTTTCGGGGCTGGCCCGGCCCCAGCGGCCGGCGCCAGGGAGGGGACCCCCGGAGGCTGAGGAGCGGGAGGCGTTGGCCTCCCCGGGGCCCGCCTCCCGGAGCTCCTCCTGGCGGTGCCAGAACGCGACGACACGCGATCCCGGACAGGGCCCCGGGGGGGCGGCCCTGCGGCCCTGTGGTGCCCGAAGTGTGTTCGCCGGGCGTTTTCCGGCCAATTCTCACGAGCGTTCTGCCCAAATCGGGATCGATTTGGGCAGAACGCTCGTGAGAATTGGCTGGCGTTGGGCAGCCCTGGTCAGCGCCCAGTGCCGCGTGGAGCAGGGCCCTTTCTCGCTCGGGGCATGGCGCGGCCACCCGGAAAACGAGCCGCGACGATGGGGCGCGGCCGGCGGCCCCGGCGCCGGGGAGTTTTCCCCGAGCAGAGTGGATGGAGGTGCCGTGGCCGGGCGTCCGCCTCCGACGTGGCGGGCGGCCGGGGCGCCCGTGGAGGGGGCTGGCCTCTGTGGGGGAACGGAGTGATCTCTCACTCCACGGCTGGGACGAAGCCGCGAAAGGCGCCGTTGTCGCCGGGACTGTCGGGGGGACTCGTGGCGCGGGACTCAGTGTTCCCCTTGCGGAGGCCCCCAGGCTCAT
The DNA here is from genome assembly GCF_922984935.1 of Meles meles. Classification (NCBI taxonomy): domain Eukaryota; kingdom Metazoa; phylum Chordata; class Mammalia; order Carnivora; family Mustelidae; genus Meles; species Meles meles. The sequence goes on from NW_025721185.1 coordinate 344,189, forward strand.
GCCCCTGGCAACGGAAGTCTGAGCAAGCAGGCCCGCGCCCGGGCCCGGCTTTCGGGGCTGGCCCGGCCCCAGCGGCCGGCGCCAGGGAGGGGACCCCCCCGAGGCTGAGGAGCGGGAGGCGTCGGCCTCCCCGGGCCCCCCTCCCGTAGCTCCTCCTGGCGGTGCAGGAACGCGACGACACGCGATCCCGGACAGGGCCCCGGGGGAGCGGCCCTGAGGCCCTGTGGTGCCCGAAGTGTGTTCGCCAGGCGTTTTCTGGCCAATTCTCACGAGCGTTCTGCCCAAATTGGGATCGATTTGGGCAGAACGCTCGTGAGAATTGGCCGGCGTTGGGCAGCCCTGGTCAGCGACCAGTGCCGCGTGGAGCAGGGCCCTTTCTCGATCGGGACATGGCGTGGCCACCCGGAAAACGAGCCGCGACGATGTGGCGCGGCCGGAGGCCCCGCGCCGGGGAGTTTTCCCCGAGCAGAGTGGATGGAGGCGCCGTGGCCGGGCATCCGCCTCCGCCGTGGCGGGGGGCCGGGGCGCCCGTGGAGGGGGCTGGCCTCTGTGGGGGATCGGAGTGATCTCTTACACCACGGCTGGGACGAAGCCGCGAAAGGTGCCGTTGTCGCCGGGACGGTCGGGGGGACTCGTGGCGCGGGACTCAGGGTTCCCCATGCGGAGGCCCCCAGGCTCAGGCCCCTGGCAACGGACGGCTGAGCAAGCAGGCCCGGGCCCGGGCCTGGCTTTCGGGGCTGTCCCGGCCCCGGCTGCCGGCGCCAGGGAGGGTACCCCCGGAGGCTGAGGAGCGGGAGGCGTCGGCCTCCCCTGGGCCTGCCTCCCGGAACTCCTCCTGGCGGTGCCGGAATGCGACGACACGGGATCCCGGACAGGACCCCGGGGGGGCGGCCCTGCAGCCCCCTGGTGCCCGAAGTGTGTTCGCCGGGCGTTTTCCGGCCAATTCTCACGAGCGTTCTGCCCAAATCGGGATCGATTTGGGCAGAACGCTCGTGAGAATTGGCCGGCGTTGGGCAGCCCTGGTCAGCGCCCAGTGCCGCGTGGAGCAGGGCCCTTTCTCGCTCGGGGCATGGCACGGCCACCCGGATAACGAGTCGCGACGATGGGGCGCGGCAGGTGGCCCCGGCGCCGGGGAGTTTTCCCCGAGCAGAGTGGATGGAGGCGCCGTGGCCGGGCGTCCGCCTCCGCCGTGGCGGGCGGCCGGGGCGCCCGTGGAGGGGGCTGGCCTCTGTGGGGGAACGGAGTGATCTCTCACTCCACGGCTGGGACGAACCCGAGAAAGGTGCCGTTGTCGCCGGGACGGTTGGGGGGACTCGTGGCGCGGGACTTAGGGTTCCCCATGCGGAGGCCCCCAGGCTCAGGCCCCTGGCAACGGACGGCTGAGCAAGCAGGCCCGGGCCCGGGCCCGGCTTTCGGGGCGGTCCCGGCCCCGGCGGCCGGCGCCAGGGAGGGGACCCCCGGAGGCTGAGGAGCGGGAGGCATCGGCCTCCCCGGGACCCGCCTTCCGGAGCTCCTCCTGGCAGTGCCGGAACGCGACGACACGCGATCCCGGACAGGGCCCCGGGGGGGCGGCCCTGCGGCCCTGTGGTGCCCGAAGTGTGTTCGCCGGGCGTTTTCCGGCCAATTCTCACGAGCGTTCTGCTCAAATCGGGATCGATTTGGGCAGAACGCTCGTGAGAAATGGCCGGCGTTGGGCAGCCCTGGTCAGCGCCCAGGGCCGCGTGGAGCAGGGACATTTCTCGCTCGGGGCATGTCGCGGCCACCCGGAAAACGAGCCGCGACGATGGGGCGCGGCCGGCGGCCCCGGCGCCACGGAGTTTTCCCCGAGCAGAGTGGATGGAGGCGCCGTGGCCGGGCGTCCGCCTCCGCCGTGCCGGGCGGCCGGGGCACCCGTGGAGGGGGCTGGCCTCTGTGGGGGAACGGAGTGATCTCTCACTCCACGGCTGGGACGAACCCGCGAAAGGTGCCGTTGTCGCCGGGACGGTCGGGGGGACTCGTGGCGCGGGACTCAGGGTTCCCCATGCGGAGGCCCCCAGGCTCAGGCCCCTGGCAACGGACGGCTGAGCAAGCAGGCCCGGGCCCGGGCCCGGCTTTCGGGGCTGGCCCGGCCCCGGCGGCCGGCGCCAGGGAGGGGACCCCCGGAGGCTGAGGAGCGGGAGGCGTCGGCCTCCCCTGGGCCCGCCTCCCGGAACTCCTCCTGGCGGTGCCGGAATGCGACGACACGGGATCCCGGACAGGACCCCGGGGGGGCGGCCCTGCAGCCCCCTGGTGCCCGAAGTGTGTTCGCCGGGCGTTTTCCGGCCAATTCTCACGAGCGTTCTGCCCAAATCGGGATCGATTTGGGCAGAACGCTCGTGAGAATTGGCCGGCGTTGGGCAGCCCTGGTCAGCGCCCAGTGCCGCGTGGAGCAGGGCCCTTTCTCGCTCGGGGCATGGCACGGCCACCCGGATAACGAGTCGCGACGATGGGGCGCGGCAGGTGGCCCCGGCGCCGGGGAGTTTTCCCCGAGCAGAGTGGATGGAGGCGCCGTGGCCGGGCGTCCGCCTTCGCCGTGGCGGGCGGCCGGGGCGCCCGTGGAGGGGGCTGGCCTCTGTGGCGGAACGGAGTGATCTCTCACTCCACGCCTGGGACGAACCCGAGAAAGGTGCCGTTGTCGCCGGGACGGTCGGGGGGACTCGTGGCGCGGGACTAAGCGTTCCCCATGCGGAGGCCCCCAGGCTCAGGCCCCTGGCAACGGACGGCTGAGCAAGCAGGCCCGGGCCCGGGCCCGGGTTTCGGGGCTGTCCCGGCCCCGGCGGCCGGCGCCAGGGAGGGGACCCCCGGAGGCTGAGGAGCGGGAGGCATCGGCCTCCCCGGGACCCGCCTTCCGGAGCTCCTCCTGGCAGTGCCGGAACGCGACGACACGCGATCCCGGACAGGGCCCCGGGGGGGCGGCCCTGCGGCCCTGTGGTGCCCGAAGTGTGTTCGCCGGGCGTTTTCCGGCCAATTCTCACGAGCGTTCTGCCCAAATCGGGATCGATTTGGGCAGAACGCTCGTGAGAATTGGCCGGCGTTGGGCAGCCCTGGTCAGCGCCCAGTGCCGCGTGGAGCAGGGCCCTTTCTCGCTCGGGGCATGGCGCGGCCACCCGGAAAACGAGCCGCGACGATGGGGCGCGGCCGGCGGCCCCGGCGCCGGGGAGTTTTCCCCGAGCAGAGTGGATGGAGGCGCCGTGGCCGGGCGTCCGCCTCCGACGTGGCGGGCGGCCGGGGCGCCCGTGGAGGGGGCTGGCCTCTGTGGGGGAACGGAGTGATCTCTCACTCAACGGCTGGGACGAAGCCGCGAAAGGCGCCGTTGTCGCCGGGACGGTCGGGGGGACTCGTGGCGCGGGACTCAGGGTTCCCCTTGCGGAGGCCCCCAGGCTCATGCCCCTGGCAACGGAAGTCTGAGCAAGCAGGCCCACGCCCGGGCCCGGCTTTCGGGGCTGGCCCGGCCCCAGCGGCCGGCGCCAGGGAGGGGACCCCCCCGAGGCTGAGGAGCGGGAGGCGTCGGCCTCCCCGGGCCCCCCTCCCGTAGCTCCTCCTGGCGGTGCAGGAACGCGACGACACGCGATCCCGGACAGGGCCCCGGGTGAGCGGCTCTGAGGCCCTGTGGTGCCCGAAGTGTGTTCGCCAGGCGTTTTCTGGCCAATTCTCACGAGCGTTCTGCCCAAATTGGGATCGATTTGGGCAGAACGCTCGTGAGAATTGGCCGGCGTTGGGCAGCCCTGGTCAGCGACCAGAGCCGCGTGGAGCAGGGCCCTTTCTCGATCGGGACATGGCGTGGCCACCCGGAAAACGAGCCGCGACGATGTGGCGCGGCCGGAGGCCCCGCGCCGGGGAGTTTTCCCCGAGCAGAGTGGATGGAGGCGCCGTGGCCGGGCATCCGCCTCCGCCGTGGCGGGGGGCCGGGGCGCCCGTGGAGGGGGCTGGCCTCTGTGGGGGAATGAGTGATCTCTCACTCCACGGCTGGGACAAAGCGAGAAAGGTGCCGTTGTCGCCGGGACGGTCGGGGGGACTCGTGGCGCGGGACTCAGGGTTCCCCATGCGGAGGCCCCCAGGCTCAGGCCCCTGGCAACGGAAGGCTGAGCAAGCAGGCCCGGGCCAGGGCCCGGCTTTCGGGGCTGGCCCGGCCCCGGCGGCCGGCGCCAGGGAGGGGACCCCCGGAGGCTGAGGAGCGGGAGGCGTCGGCCTCCCCGGGCCCCGCCTCCCGGAGCTCCTCCTGGCGGTGCCAGAACGCGACGACACGCGATCCCAGACAGGGCCCCGTGGGGGCGGCCCTGCTGCCCTGTGGTGCCCGAAGTGTGTTCGCCGGGTGTTTTCCGGCCAATTCTCACGAGCGTTCTGCCCAAATCGGGATCGATTTGGGCAGAACGCTCGTGAGAATTGGCCGGCGTTGGGCAGCCCTGGTTAGCGCCCAGTGCCGCGTGGAGCAGGGCCCTTTCTCGCTCGGGGCATGGCGCGGCCACCCGGAAAACGAGCCGCGACGATGGGGCGCGGCCGGCGGCCCCGGCGCCGGGGAGTTTTCCCCGAGCAGAGTGGATGGAGGCGCCGTGGCCGGGCGTCCGCCTCCGCCGTGCCGAGCGGCCGGGGCGCCCGTGGAGGGGGCTGGCCTCTGTCGGGGAACGGAGTGATCTCTCACTCCACGGCTTGGACGAAGCCGAGAAAGGTGCCGTTGTCGCCGGGACGGTCGGGGGGACTCGAGGCGCAGGACACAGGGTTCCCCATGCGGAGGCCCCCAGGCTCAGGCCCCTGGCAACGGAAGGCTGAGCAAGCAGGCCCGGGACCGGTCCCGGATTTCGGGGCTGGCCCGGCAACAGCGGCCGGCGCCAGGGAGGGGAACCCCGGACGCTGAGGAGCGGGAGTCATCGGCCTCACCGGGGCCCGCCTCCCGGAGCTCCTCCTGGCGGTGCCGGAACGCGACGACACGCGATCCCGGACAGGGCCCCGGGGGGGCGGCCTGCGGCCCTGTGGTGCCCGAAGTGTGTTCGCCGGGCGTTTTCCGGCCAATTCTCACGAGCGTTCTGCCCAAATCGGGATCGATTTGGGACGAACGCTCGTGAGAATTGGCTGGCGTTGGGCAGCCCTGGTGAGCGTCCAGGGCCACGTGGAGCAGGGCCCTTTCTCGCTCGGGGCATTTCGCGGCCACCCGGAAAACGAGCCGCGACGATGGGGCGCGGCCGGCCGCCCAGGCGCCGGGGAGTTTTCCCCGAGCAGAGTGGATGGAGGCGCCGTGGCCGGGCGCCCGCCTCCGCCGTGGCGGGCGGCCGGGGCGCCCGTGGAGGGGGCTGGCCTCTGTGGGGGAACGGAGTGATCTCTCACTCCACGGCTGGGACGAAGCCGCGAAAGGTGCCGTTGTCGCCGCGACGGTCGGGGGGACTCGTGGCGCGGGACTCAGGGTTCCCCGTGCGGAGGCCCGCAAGCTCAGGCCCCTGGCAACGGAAGGCTGAGCAAGCAGGCCCGGGCCCGGGCCCGCCTTTTGGGGCTGGCCCGGCCCCAGCTGCCGGCGCCGGGGAGGGGTCCCCCAGAGGCTGAGGAGTGGGAGGCGTCGGCCTCCCCGGGGCCCGACTCCCGTAGCTCCTCCTGGCGGTGCCGGAACGCGACGAAACGCGATTCAGGACAGGGCCTCGGGGGGGCGGCCCTGCGGCCCTGTGGTGTCCGAAGTGTGTTCGCCGTGAGTTTTCCGGCCAATTCTCACGAGCGTTCTGCCAAAATCGAGATCGATTTGGGCAGAACGCTCATGAGAATTGGCCGGCGTTGGGCAGCCGAGGTCAGCGCCCAGTTCCGCGTGGAGCAGGGCCCTTTCTCGCTCGGGGCATGTTGCGGCCACCCGGAAAACGAGCCGCGACGATGGGACGCGGCCGGCGGCCCCGGCGCCGGGGAGTTTTCCCCGAGAAGAGTGGATGGAGGCGCCGTGGCCGGGCGCCCGCCTCCGCCGTGGCGGGCGGCCGGGACGCCCGTGGAGGGGGCTGGCCTCTGTGGGGGAACGGACTGATCTCTCACTCCACGGCTGCGACGAAGCCGTGAAAGGTGCCGTTGTCGCCGCGACGGTCGGGGGGACTCTTCGCGCGGGACTCAGGGTTCCCCGTGCGGAGGCCCGCAAGATCAGGCCCCTGGCAACGGAAGGGTGAGCAAGCAGGCCCGGGCCCGGGCCCGCCATTCGGGGCCGGCCCGGCCCCAGCTGTCGGCGCCGGGGAGGGGACCCCCGGAGTCTGAGGAGCGGGAGGGGTCGGCCTCCCCGGGGCCCGCCTCCCGGAGCTCCTCCTGGCGGTGCCGGAACGCGACGACTCGCGACCACGGACAGGGCCCCGGGGGGGCGTCCCTGCGCCCCTGTGGTTCCCGAAGTGTGTTCGCCGGGCGTTTTCCGGCCAATTCTCACGAGCGTTCTACCCAAATCGGGATCGATTTCGGCAGAACGCTCGTGAGAATGGACGGCGTTGGGCAGCCCTGATCAGCGCCCAGTGCCGCGTGGAGCAGGGCCCTTTCTCGCTCGGGGCATGTCGCGGCCACCCGGAAAACGAGCCGCGACGATGGGGCGCGGCCGGCGGCCCCGGCGCCGGGGAGTTTTCCCCGAGCAGTGTGGATGGAGGAGCCGTGGCCGGTCGTCCGCCTCCGCCGTGGTGGGCGGCTGGGGCGCCCGTGGAGGGGGCTGGCCTCTGTGGGGGAACGGAGTGATCTCTCACTCCACGGCTGGGACGAAGCCGCGAAAGTTGCCGTTGTCGCCGGGATGGTCGGGGGGACTCGTGGCGCGGGACTCAGGGTTCCCCGTGCAGAGGCCCCCAGTCTCAGGCCCCTGGCAACGGAAGGCTGAGCAAGCAGGCCCGGGCCCGAGCCCGCTTTTCGGGGCCGGCCCGGCGCCAGCTGCCGGCGCCGGGGAGGGGACCCCCGGAGGCTGAGGAGCGGGAGGCGTCGGCCTCCCCGGGTCCCGCCTCCCGGAGCTCCTCCTGGCGGTGCCGGAACGCGACGACCCGCGACCCCGGACAGGGCCCCGGGGGGGCTTCCCTGAGCCCCTGTGGTGCCCGAAGTGTGTTCGCCGGGCGTTTTCCGGCCAATTCTCACGAACGTTCTGGCCAAATCGGGATCGATTTGGGCAGAACCCTGGTGAGATGTGGCCGGCGTTGGACAGCCCTGGTCAGCGCCCTGTTCCGCGTGGAGCAGGGCCCTTTCTCGCTTGGGGCATGTCGCGGCCACCCGGAAAACGAGCCGCGACGATGGGGCGCGGCCGGGGGCCCCGGCTCCGGGGAGTTTTCCCCGAGCAGAGTGGATGGAGGTGCCGTGGCCGGGCGCCCGCCTGCACCGTGGCGGGCGGCCTGGGCGCACGTGGAGGGGTCTGGCCTCTGTGGGGGAACGGACTGATCTCGCACTCCACGGCTGGGACAAAGCCGCGAAAGGTGCCGTTGTCGCCCGGACGGTCGGGGGGACTCCTGGCGCGGGACTCAGGGTTCCCCGTGAGGAGGCCCTCAGCCTCAGGCCCCTGGCAACGGAAGGCTGAGCAAGCAGGCCCGGGCCCGGGCCCGCCTTTCGGGGCCGGCCCGGCCCCAGCTGCTGGGGCCGGGGAGGGGACCCCCGGAGGCTGAGGAGCGGGAGGCGTCGGCCTCCCCTGGGACCGCCTCCCGGAGCTCCTCGTGGCGGTGCCGGAACGCGACGACACGCGACCCCGGACAGGGCCCCGGGCGGTCGTCCCTGCGCCCCTGTGGTGCCCAAAGTGAGTTCGCCGGGTGTTTTCCGGCCATTTCTCACGAGCGTTCTGCCCACATCGGGATCGATTTGGGCAGAACGCTCGTGAGAATTGGCCGGTGTGGGCAGCCCTGGTCAGCGCCCAGTTCGGCGTGGAGCAGGGCCCTTTCTCGCTCGGGGCATGTCGCGGCCACCCGGAAAACGAGCCCCGACGATGGGGCGCGGCCGGCGGCCCCGGCGCCGGGGAGTTTTCCCCGAGCAGAGTGGATGGAGGCGCCGTGGCCGGGCGCCCGCCTCCGCCGTGACGGGCGGCCGGGGCGCCCGTGGAGGGGGCTGGCCTCTGTGGGGGAACGGACTGATCTCTCACTCCACGGCTGGGACGAAGCCGCGAAAGGTGCCGTTGTCGTCGCGGCGGTCGTGGGGACTCGTGGCGCGGGACTCAGGGTTCCCCGTGCAGAGGCCCCCAGTCTCAGGCCCCTGGCAACGGAAGGCTGAGCAAGCAGGCCCGGGCCCGGGCCCGCCTTTCGGGGCCGGCCCGGCCCCAGCTGCCGGCGCCGGGGAGGGGACCCCCGGAGGCTGAGGAGCGGGAGGCCTTGGCCTCCCCGGGGCCCGCCTCCCGGAGCTCCTCCTGGCGGAGACGGAACGCGACGACACGCGACCCCGGACAGGGCCCCGGGGGGGCGTCCCTGCGACCCTGTGGTGTCCGAAGTGTGTTCGCCGGGCGTTTTCCGACCAATTCTCACGAGCGTTCTGCCCAAATCGGGATCGATTTGGGCAGAACGCTCGTGAGAATTGGCCGGCGTTGGACAGCCCTGGTCAGCGCCCAGTTCCGCGTGGAGCAGGGCCCTTTCTCGATCGGGGCACGGCGCGGCAACCCGGAAAACGAGCCGCGACGATGGGGCGCGGCCGGCGGCCCCGGCGCCGGGGAGTTTTCCCCGAGCAGAGTAGATGGAGGCGACATGGCCGGGCGCCCGCCTCCTCCGTGGTGGGCGGCCGGGGCGCCCGTGGAGGGGGCTGGCCTCTGTGGGGGAAAGGACTGATCTCTCACTCCACGGCTGGGACGAAGCCGCGAAAGGTGCCGTTGTCGGTCGTGGGGACTCGTGGCGCGGGACTCAGGGTTCCCCGTGCAGAGGCCCCCAGTCTCAGGCCCCAGGCAACGGAAGGCTGAGCAAGCAGGCCCGGGCCCGAGCCCGCCTTTTGGGGCCGGCCCGGACCCAGCTGCCGGCGCCGGGGAGGGGACCCCCGGAGGCTGAGGAGCTGGAGGCGTCGGCCTCCCGGTGGCCCGCCTCCCGGAACTCCTCCTGGCGGTGCCGGAACGCCACAACACGCGTTCCCGGACAGGGCCCCGGGGGGGCGGCTCTGCAGCCCTGTGGTGCCCGAAGTGTGTTCGCCGGGCGTTTTCCTTCCAATTCTCACGAGCGTTCTGCCCAAATCGGCATCGATTTGGGCAGAAGGCTCGTAAGAATTTGCCGGCGTTGGGCAGCCCTGGTCAGCACCCAGTTCCGCGTGGGGCAGGGCCCTTTCTCGCTCGGGGCATTTCGCGGCCACCCGGAAAACGAGCCGCGACGATGGGGCGCGGCCGGCGGCCCCTGCGCCGGGGAGTTTTCCCCGAGCAGAGAGGATGGAGGCGCCGTGGCCGGGCGCCCGCCTCCGCCGTGGCGGGCGGCCGGGGCGCCCGTGGAGGGGGCTGGCCTCTCTGGGGGAACGGACTGATCTCTCACTCCACGGCTGGGACAAAGCCGCGAAAGTTGCCATTGTCGCCGCGACGGTTGGGGGGACTCGTGGCGCGGGACTCAGGGTTCCCCGTGCAGAGGCCCCCAGTCTCAGGCCCCTGGAAACGGAAGGCTGAGCAAGCAGGCCCGGGCCCGGGCCCGCCTTTCGGGGCCGGCCCGGCCCCAGCTGCCGGCGCCGGGGAGGGGATCCCCAGAGGCTAAGGAGCGGGAGGCTTCGGCCTCCCCCGGGGAAGGCCTCCCGGAGCTCCTCCTGGCGGTGCCGGAACGCGACGACCCGCGACCCCGGACAGGGCCCCGGGGGGGCGTCCCTGCGCCCCTGTGGTGCCCGAAGTGTGTTCGCCGGGCGTTTTCCTTCCAATTCTCACGAGCGTTCTGCCCAAATCGGCATCGATTTGGGCAGAAGGCTCATAAGAATTGGCCGGCGTTGGGCAGCCCTGGTCAGCGCCCAGTTCCGCGTGGGGCAGGGCCCTTTCTCGCTCGGGGCATGTCGCGGCCACCCGGAAAACGAGCCGCGACGATGGGGCGCGGCCGGCGGCCCCGGCGCCGGGGAGTTTTCCCCGAACAGAGTGGATTGGTGCGCCTTGGCCGGGCGCCCGCCTGTGCCATGGCGGGCGGCCGGGGCGCCCGTTGAGGGGGCTGGACTCTGTGGGGGAACAGACTGATCTCTCACTCCACGGCTGGGACGAAGCCGCGAAAGGTGCCGTTGTCGCCGGGACGGTCGGGGGGACTCGTGGCGTGGGACTCAGGGTTCCCCGTGCGTAGGACCCCAGGCTCAGGCCCCTGGCAACGGAAGGCTGAGCAAGCAGGACCGGGCCCGGGCCCGCCTTTCGGGGCTGGCCCGGCCCCAGCTGCGGCGCCGGAGAGGGGACCCCCGGAGGCTGAGGAGCGGGAGGCGTCGGCCTCCCCGGGGCCCGCCTCCCGGAGCTCCTCCTGGCGGTGCAGGAACGCGACGACCCGCGAGCCTGGACAGGGCCCCAGGGGGGCGGCTCTGAGCCCCTGTGGTGCCCGAAGTGTGTTCACCGGGAGTATTCCGGCCAATTCTCACGAGCGTTCTGCCCAAATTGGGATCGATTTGGGCAGAACGCTCGTGAGAATTGGCCGGCGTTGGGCAGCCCTGGTCAGCGCCCAGTTCCGCGTGGAACAGGGCCCTTTCTCGCTCAGGGCATGTCGCGGCAACCCGGAAAACGAGCCGCGACGATGGGGCGCTGCCGGCGGCCCCGGCGCCGGGGAGTTTTCCCCGAGCAGAGTGGATGGAGGCGCCTTGGCCAGGCGCCCGCCTCTGCCGTGGCCCGCGGCCGGGGCGCCCGTGGAGGGGGCTGGCCTCTGTGGGGGAACAGACTGATCTCTCACTACACGGCTGGGACGAAGCCGCGAAAGGTGCCATTGTCGCCGGGACGGTCGGGGGGACTCGTGGCGTGGGACTCAGGGTTCCCCGTGCGCAGGACCCCAGGCTCAGGCCCCTGGCAACGGAAGGCTGAGCAAGCAGGCCCGAGCCCGGGCCAGCCTTTCGGGGCTGGACCGGCCCCAGCTGCAGGCGCCAGGCAGGGGACCCCCGGAGGCTGAGGTGCGGGAGGTGTCGGCCTCCCTGGGGCCCGCATCCCGGAGCTCCTCCTGGCGGTGCCGGAACGCGACGACCCGCGACCCCGGACAGGGCCCCGGGGGGCGGCCCTGCGCCCCTGTGGTGCCCGAAGTGTGTTCGCCGGGAGTTTTCCGGCCAATTCTCACGAGCGTTCTGCCCAAATCGGCATCGATTTGGGCAGAACGCTCGTGAGAATTGGCCGGCGTTGGGTAGCCCTGGTCAGCGCCCAGTTCCGCGTGGAGCAGGTCCCTTTCTCGTTCGGGTCATGTCGCGGCCACCCGGAAAATGAGCCGCGACGGCGGGCGCGGCCGGCGGCCCCGGCGCTGGGGAGTTTTCCCCGAGCAGAGTGGATGGAGGCGCCATGGGCGGGCGCCCGCCTCCGCCGTGGCAGGCGGCCGGGGCGCCCATGGAGGGGGCTGGCCTCTGTGGGGGAATGGACTGATCTCGCACTCCACGGCTGGGACGAAGCCGTGAAAGGTGCCGTTGTCGCCGGGACGGTCGGGGGGACTCCTGGCGCGGGACTCAGGGTTCCACGTGCGGAGGCCCCCAGGCTCAGGCCCCTGGCAACGGAAGGCTGAGCAAGCAGGCCCGGGCCCGAGCCCGCCTTTCGGGGCCGGCCCGGCCCCAGCTGCAGGCGCCAGGGAGGGGACCCCCGGAGGCTGAGGAGCGGGAGGCGTCGGCCTCCCCGGGGCCCGCCTCCCGGAGCTCCTCCTGGTGGTGCAGGAACGCGACGACCCACGACCCCGGACAGGGACCCGGGGGGGCGGCCCTGCGCCCCTGTTGTGCCCGAAGTGTGTTCGCCGGGCGTTTTCCGGCCATTTCTCACGAGCGTTCTGCCTACATCGGGATCGATTTGGGCAGAACGCTCGTGAGAATTGGCCGGTGTGGGCAGCCCTGGTCAGCGCCCAGTTCCGCGTGGAGCAGGGCCCTTTCTCGCTCGGGGCATGGCACGGCCACCCGGATAACGAGTCGCGACGATGGGGCGCGGCAGGTGGCCCCGGCGCCGGGGAGTTTTCCCCGAGCAGAGTGGATGGAGGCGCCGTGGCCGGGCGTCCGCCTCCGCCGTGGCGGGCGGCCAGGGCGCCCGTGGAGGGGGCTGGCCTCTGTGAGGGAACGGAGTGATCTCTCACTCCACGGCTGGGACGAACCCGCGAAAGGTGCCGTTGTCGCCGGGACGGTCGGGGGGACTCGTGGCGCGGGACTAAGGGTTCCCCATGCGGAGGCCCCCAGGCTCAGGCCCCTGGCAACGGACGGCTGAGCAAGAAGGCCCGGGCCCGGGCCAGGCTTTCGGGGCTGTCCCGGCCCCGGCGGCCGGCGCCAGGGATGGGACCCCCGGAGGCTGATGAGCGGGAGGCATCGGCCTCCCCGGGACCCGCCTCCCGGAGCTCCTCCTGGTGGTGCCGGAACGCGACGAAACGTGATCCCGGACAGGGCACCGGGGGGGCGGCCCTGCGGCCCTGTGGTGCCCGAAGTGTGTTCTCCGGGCGTTTTCCGGCCAATTCTCACGAGCGTTCTGCCCAAATCGGCATCGATTTCTGCAGAACGCTCGTGAGAATTGGCCGGCGTTGGGCAGCCCTGGTCAGCGCCCAGTGCCGCGTGGAGCAGGGCACTTTCTCGCTCGGGGCATGTCGCGGCCACCCGGAAAACGAGCCGCGACGTTGGGGCGCGGCCGTCGGCCCCGGCGCCGGGGAGTTTTCCCCGAGCAGAGTGGATGGAGGCGCCGTGGCCGGGCGTCCGCCTCCGCCGTGGCGGGCGGCCGGGGCGCCCGTGGAGGGGGCTGGCCTCTGTGGGGGAACGGAGTGATCTCTCACTCCACGGCTGGGACGAAGCCGCGAAAGGTGCCGTTGTCGCCGGGACGGTCGGGGGGACTCGTGGCGCGGGACTCAGGGTTCCCCATGCGGAGGCCCCCAGGCTCAGGCCACTGGCAACGGAAGGCTGAACAAGCAGGCCCGGGCCCGGGCCCGGCTTTCGGGGCTGTCCCGGCCCCGGCGGCCGGCGCCAGGGAGGGGACCCCCGGAGGCTGAGGAGCGGGAGGCATCGGCCTCCCCGGGACCCGCCTCCCGGAGCTCCTCCTGGCGGTGCCGGAACGCGACGACACGCGATCCCGGACAGGGCCCCGGGGGGGCGGCCCTACGGCCCTGTGGTGCCCGAAGTGTGTTCTCCGTGCGTTTTCCGGCCAATTCTCACGAGCGTTCTGCCCAAATCGGCATCGATTTGGGCAGAACGCTCGTGAGAATTGCCCGGCGTTGGGCAGCCCTGGTCAGCGCCCAGTGCCGCGTGGAGCAGGGCCCTTTCTCGCTCGGAGCATGTCGCGGCCACCCGGAAAACGAGCCGCGACGATGGGGCGCGGCCGGCGGCCCCGGCGCCGGGGAGTTTTCCCCGAGCAGAGTGGATGGAGGCGCCGTGGCCGGGCATCCGCCTCCGCCGTGGCGGGGGGCCGGGGCGCCCGTGGAGGGGGCTGGCCTCTGTGGGGGAATGAGTGATCTCTCACTCCACGGCTGGGACAAAGCGAGAAAGGTGCCGTTGTCGCCGGGACGGTCGGGGGGACTCGTGGCGCGGGACTCAGGGTTCCCCATGCGGAGGTCCCCAGGCTCAGGCCCCTGGCAACGGAAGGCTGAGCAAGCAGGCCCGGGACCGGGCCCGGATTTCAGGGCTGGCCCGGCCCCAGGGTCCGTCGCCAGGGAGGGGACCCCCGGAGGCTGAGGAGCGGGAGGCGTCGGCCTCCCCGGGGCCCGCCTCCCGGAGCTCCTCCTGGCGGTGCCGGAACGCGACGACACGCGATGCCGGACAGGGCCCCGGGGGGGCGGCCCTGCGGCCCTGTGGTGCCCGAAGTGTGTTCGCCGGGCGTTTTCCGGCCAATTCTCATGAGCGTTCTGCCCAAATCGGGATCGATTTGGGCAGAACGCTCGTGAGAATTGGCCGGCGTTGGGCAGCCCTGGTCAGCGACCAGGGCCGCGTGGAGCAGGGCCCTTTCTCGCTCGGGGTATGTCGCGGCCAAACGGAAAACGAGCCGTCACGATGGGGCGCCGCCGGCGGCCCCGGCGCCGGGGAGTTTTCCCCGAGCAGAGTGGATGGAGGGGCCGTGGCCGGGAGTCCGCGTCCTCCGTGGCGGGCGGCCGGGGCGCCCGTGGAGGGGGCTGGCCTCTGTGGGGGAATGGAGTGATCTCTCACTCCACGGCTGGGACGAAGCCGCGAAAGGTGCCGTTGTCGCCGGGACGGTCGGGGGGACTCGTGGCGCGGGACTCAGGGTTCCCCATGCGGAGGCCCCCAGGCTCAGGCCCCTGGCAACGGACGGCTGAGCAAGCAGGCCCGGGCCCGGGCCCGGCTTTCGGGGCTGGCCCGGCCCCGGCGGCCGGCGCCAGGGAGGGGACCCCCGGAGGCTGAGGAGCGGGAGGCGTCGGCCTCCCCGGGGCCCGACTCCCGTAGCTCCTCCTGGCGGTGCCGGAACGCGACGAAACGCGATCCAGGACAGGGCCTCGGGGGGGCGGCCCTGCGGCCCTGTGGTGTCCGAAGTGTGTTCGCCGTGAGTTTTCCGGCCAATTCTCACGAGCGTTCTGCCAAAATCGAGATCGATTTGGGCAGAACGCTCATGAGAATTGGCCGGCGTTGGGCAGCCGAGGTCAGCGCCCAGTTCCGCGTGGAGCAGGGCCCTTTCTCGCCAGGGGCATGTCGCGGCCACCCGGAAAACGAGCCGCGACGATGGGACGCGGCCGGCGGCCCCGGCGCCGGGGAGTTTTCCCAGAGAAGAGTGGATGGAGGCGCCGTGGCCGGGCGCCCGCCTCCGCCGTGGCGGGCGGCCGGGACGCCCGTGGAGGGGGCTGGCCTCTGTGGGGGAACGGACTGATCTCTCACTCCACGGCTGCGACGAAGCCGTGAAAGGTGCCGTTGTCGCCGCGACGGTCGGGGGGACTCTTCGCGCGGGACTCAGGGTTCCCCGTGCGGAGGCCCGCAAGATCAGGCCCCTGGCAACGGAAGGGTGAGCAAGCAGGCCCGGGCCCGGGCCCGCCATTCGGGGCCGGCCCGGCCCCAGCTGTCGGCGCCGGGGAGGGGACCCCCGGAGTCTGAGGAGCGGGAGGGGTCGGCCTCCCCGGGGCCCGCCTCCCGGAGCTCCTCCTGGCGGTGCCGGAACGCGACGACTCGCGACCCCGGACAGGGCCCCGGGGGGGCGTCCCTGCGCCCCTGTGGTTCCCGAAGTGTGTTCGCCGGGCGTTTTCCGGCCAATTCTCACGAGCGTTCTACCCAAATCGGGATCGATTTCGGCAGAACGCTCGTGAGAATGGACGGCGTTGGGCAGCCCTGATCAGCGCCCAGTGCCGCGTGGAGCAGGGCCCTTTCTCGCTCGGGGCATGTCGCGGCCACCCGGAAAACGAGCCGCGACGATGGGGCGCGGCCGGCGGCCCCGGCGCCGGGGAGTTTTCCCCGAGCAGTGTGGATGGAGGAGCCGTGGCCGGTCGTCCGCCTCCGCCGTGGTGGGCGGCTGGGGCGCCCGTGGAGGGGGCTGGCCTCTGTGGGGGAACGGAGTGATCTCTCACTCCACGGCTGGGACGAAGCCGCGAAAGTTGCCGTTGTCGCCGGGATGGTCGGGGGGACTCGTGGCGCGGGACTCAGGGTTCCCCGTGCAGAGGCCCCCAGTCTCAGGCCCCTGGCAACGGAAGGCTGAGCAAGCAGGCCCGGGCCCGAGCCCGCTTTTCGGGGCCGGCCCGGCGCCAGCTGCCGGCGCCGGGGAGGGGACCCCCGGAGGCTGAGGAGCGGGAGGCGTCGGCCTCCCCGGGTCCCGCCTCCCGGAGCTCCTCCTGGCGGTGCCGGAACGCGACGACCCGCGACCCCGGACAGGGCCCCGGGGGGGCTTCCCTGAGCCCCTGTGGTGCCCGAAGTGTGTTCGCCGGGCGTTTTCCGGCCAATTCTCACGAACGTTCTGGCCAAATCGGGATCGATTTGGGCAGAACCCTGGTGAGATGTGGCCGGCGTTGGACAGCCCTGGTCAGCGCCCTGTTCCGCGTGGAGCAGGGCCCTTTCTCGCTCGGGGCATGTCGCGGCCACCCGGAAAACGAGCCGCGACGATGGGGCGCGGCCGGGGGCCCCGGCTCCGGGGACCCCGAGCAGAGTGGATGGAGGTGCCGTAGCCGGGCGCCCGCCTGCACCGTGGCGGGCGGCCTGGGCGCACGTGGAGGGGTCTGGCCTCTGTGGGGGAACGGACTGATCTCGCACTCCACGGCTGGGACTAAGCCGCGAAAGGTGCCGTTGTCGCCCGGACGGTCGGGGGGACTCCTGGCGCGGGACTCAGGGTTCCCCGTGAGGAGGCCCTCAGCCTCAGGCCCCTGGCAACGGAAGGCTGAGCAAGCAGGCCCGGGCCCGGGCCCGCCTTTCGGGGCCGGCCCGGCCCCAGCTGCTGGGGCCGGGGAGGGGACCCCCGGAGGCTGAGGAGCGGGAGGCGTCGGCCTCCCCTGGGACCGCCTCCCGGAGCTCCTCGTGGCGGTGCCGGAACGCGACGACACGCGACCCCGGACAGGGCCCCGGGCGGTCGTCCCTGCGCCCCTGTGGTGCCAAAGTGAGTTCGCCGGGTGTTTTCCGGCCAATTCTCACGAGCGTTCTGCCCAAATCGGGATCGATTTGGGCAGAACGCTCGTGAGAATTGGACGGCGTTGGGCAGCCCTGGTCAGCGCCCAGTGCCGCGGGGAGCAGGGCCCTTTCTCGCTCGGGGCATGTCGCGGCCACCCGGAAAACGAGCCGCGACGATGGGGCGCGGCCGGCGGCCCCGGCGCCGGGGAGTTTTCCCCGAGCAGAGAGGATGGAGGCGCCGTGGCCGGGCGCCCGCCTCCGCCGTGGCGGGCGGCCGGGGCGCCCGAGGAGGGGGCTGGCCTCTCTGGGGGAACGGACTGATCTCTCACTCCACGGCTGGGACGAAGCCGCGAAAGGTGCCGTTGTCGTCGCGGCGGTCGTGGGGACTCGTGGCGCGGGACTCAGGGTTCCCCGTGCAGAGGCCCCCAGTCTCAGGCCCCTGGAAACGGAAGGCTGAGCAAGCAGGCCTGGGCCCGGGCCCGCCTTTCGGGGCCGGCCCGGCCCCAGCTGCCGGCGCCGGGGAGGGGACCCCCGGAGGCTGAGGAGCGGGAGGCCTTGGCCTCCCCGGGGCCCGCCTCCCGGAGCTCCTCCTGGCGGAGACGGAACGCGACGACACGCGACCCCGGACAGGGCCCCGGGGGGGCGTCCCTGCGACCCTGTGGTGTCCGAAGTGTGTTCGCCGGGCGTTTTCCGACCAATTCTCACGAGCGTTCTGCCCAAATCGGGATCGATTTGGGCAGAACGCTCGTGAGAATTGGCCGGCGTTGGACAGCCCTGGTCAGCGCCCAGTTCCACGTGGAGCAGGGCCCTTTCTCGCTCGGGGCATGGCCCGGCAACCCGGAAAACGAGCCGCGACGATGGGGCGCGGCCGGCGGCCCCGGCGCCGGGGAGTTTTCCCCGAGCAGAGTAGATGGAGGCGACATGGCCGGGCGCCCGCCTCCTCCGTGGTGGGCGGCCGGGGCGCCCGTGGAGGGGGCTGGCCTCTGTGGGGGAACGGACTGATCTCTCACTCCACGGCTGGGACGAAGCCGCGAAAGGTGCCGTTGTCGGTCGTGGGGACTCGTGGCGCGGGACTCAGGGTTCCCCGTGCAGAGGCCCCCAGTCTCAGGCCCCAGGCAACGGAAGGCTGAGCAAGCAGGCCCGGGCCCGAGCCCGCCTTTTGGGGCCGGCCCGGACCCAGCTGCCGGCGCCGGGGAGGGGACCCCCGGAGGCTGAGGAGCTGGAGGCGTCGGCCTCCCGGGAGCCCGCCTCCCGGAACTCCTCCTGGCGGTGCCGGAACGCCACAACACGCGTTCCCGGACAGGGCCCCGGGGGGGCGGCTCTGCAGCCCTGTGGTGCCCGAAGTGTGTTCGCCGGGCGTTTTCCTTCCAATTCTCACGAGCGTTCTGCCCAAATCGGCATCGATTTGGGCAGAAGGCTCGTGAGAATTGGCCGGCGTTGGGCAGCCCTGGTCAGCGCCCAGTTCCGCGTGGGGCAGGGCCCTTTCTCGCTCGGGGCATGTCGCGGCCACCCGGAAAACGAGCCGCGACGATGGGGCGCGGCCGGTGGCCCCTGCGCCGGGGAGTTTTCCCCGAGCAGAGAGGATGGAGGCGCCGTGGCCGGGCGCCCGCCTCCGCCGTGGCGGGCGGCCGGGGCGCCCGTGGAGGGGGCTGGCCTCTGTGGGGGAACGGACTGATCTCTCACTCCACGGCTGGGACAAAGCCGCGAAAGGTGCCGTTGTCGCCGCGACGGTCGGGGGGACTCGTGGCGCGGGACTCAGGGTTCCCCGTGCAGAGGCCCCCAGTCTCAGGCCCCTGGAAACGGAAGGCTGAGCAAGCAGTCCCGGGCCCGGGCCCGCCTTTCGGGGCCGGCCCGGCCCCAGCTGCCGGCGCCGGGGAGGGGATCCCCAGAGGCTAAGGAGCGGGAGGCTTCGGCCTCCCCAGGGCCCGCCTCCCGGAGCTCCTCCTGGCGGTGCCGGAACGCGACGACCCGCGACCCCGGACAGGGCCCCGGGGGGGCGTCCCTGCGCCCCTGTGGTGCCCGAAGTGTGTTCGCCGGGCGTTTTCCTTCCAATTCTCACGAGCGTTCTGCCCAAATCGGCATCGATTTGGGCAGAAGGCTCGTAAGAATTGGCCGGCGTTGGGCAGCCCTGGTCAGCGCCCAGTTCCGCGTGGGGCAGGGCCCTTTCTCGCTCGGGGCATGTCGCGGCCACCCGGAAAACGAGCCGCGACGATGGGGCGCGGCCGGCGGCCCCGGCGCCGGGGAGTTTTCCCCGAACAGAGTGGATTGGTGCGCCTTGGCCGGGCGCCCGCGTGTGCCATGGCGGGCGGCCGGGGCGCCCGTTGAGGGGGCTGGACTCTGTGGGGGAACAGACTGATCTCTCACTCCACGGCTGGGACGAAGCCGCGAAAGGTGCCGTTGTCGCCGGGACGGTCGGGGGGACTCGTGGCGTGGGACTCAGGGTTCCCCGTGCGTAGGACCCCAGGCTCAGGCCCCTGGCAACGGAAGGCTGAGCAAGCAGGACCGGGCCCGGGCCCGCCTTTCGGGGCTGGCCCGGCCCCAGCTGCGGCGCCGGAGAGGGGACCCCCGGAGGCTGAGGAGCGGGAGGCGTCGGCCTCCCCGGGGCCCGCCTCCCGGAGCTCCTCCTGGCGGTGCCGGAACGCGACGACCCGCGAGCCCGGACAGGGCCCCAGGGGGGCGGCTCTGAGCCCCTGTGGTGCCCGAAGTGTGTTCGCCGGGAGTATTCCGGCCAATTCTCACGAGCGTTCTGCCCAAATTGGGATCGATTTGGGCAGAACGCTCGTGAGAATTGGCCGGCGTTGGGCAGCCCTGGTCAGCGCCCAGTTCCGCGTGGAACAGGGCCCTTTCTCGCTCAGGGCATGTCGCGGCAACCCGGAAAACGAGCCGCGACGATGGGGCGCGGCCGGCGGCCCCGGCGCCGGGGAGTTTTCCCCGAGCAGAGTGGATGGAGGCGCCTTGGCCAGGCGCCCGCCTCTGCCGTGGCCCGCGGCCGGGGCGCCCGTGGAGGGGGCTGGCCTCTGTGGGGGAACAGACTGATCTCTCACTACACGGCTGGGACGAAGCCGCGAAAGGTGCCATTGTCGCTGGGACGGTCGGGGGGACTCGTGGCGTGGGACTCAGGGTTCCCCGTGCACAGGACCCCAGGCTCAGGCCCCTGGCAACGGAAGGCTGAGCAAGCAGGCCCGAGCCCGGGCCAGCCTTTCGGGGCTGGACCGGCCCCAGCTGCAGGCGCCAGGCAGGGGACCCCCGGAGGCTGAGGAGCGGGAGGTGTCGGCCTCCCTGGGGCCCGCATCCCGGAGCTCCTCCTGGCGGTGCCGGAACGCGACGACCCGCGACCCCGGACAGGGCCCCGGGGGGCGGCCCTGCGCCCCTGTGGTGCCCGAAGTGTGTTCGCCGGGAGTTTTCCGGCCAATTCTCACGAGCGTTCTGCCCAAATCGGGATCGATTTGGGCAGAACGCTCGTGAGAATTGGCCGGCGTTGGGCAGCCCTGGTCAGCGCCCAGTTCCGCGTGGAGCAGGTCCCTTTCTCGTTCGGGTCATGTCGCGGCCACCCGGAAAATGAGCCGCGACGGGGGGCGCGGCCGGCGGCCCCGGCGCTGGGGAGTTTTCCCCGAGCAGAGTGGATGGAGGCGCCATGGGCGGGCGCCCGCCTCCGCCGTGGCAGGCGGCCGGGGCGCCCATGGAGGGGGCTGGCCTCTGTGGGGGAATGGACTGATCTCGCACTCCACGGCTGGGACGAAGCCGTGAAAGGTGCCGTTGTCGCCGGGACGGTCGGGGGGACTCCTGGCGCGGGACTCAGGGTTCCACGTGCGGAGGCCCCCAGGCTCAGGCCCCTGGCAACGGAAGGCTGAGCAAGCAGGCCCGGGCCCGAGCCCGCCTTTCGGGGCCGGCCCGGCCCCAGCTGCAGGCGCCAGGGAGGGGACCCCCGGAGGCTGAGGAGCGGGAGGCGTCGGCCTCCCCGGGGCCCGCCTCCCGGAGCTCCTCCTGGCGGTGCAGGAACGCGACGACCCACGACCCCGGACAGGGCCCCGGGGGGGCGGCCCTGCGCCCCTGTTGTGCCCGAAGTGTGTTCGCCGGGCGTTTTCCGGCCATTTCTCACGAGCGTTCTGCCCACATCGGGATCGATTTGGGCAGAACGCTCGTGAGAATTGGCCGGTGTGGGCAGCCCTGGTCAGCGCCCAGTTCCGCGTGGAGCAGGGCCCTTTATGGCTCGGGGCATGTCGCGGCCACCCGGAAAACGAGCCGCGACGATGGGGCGCGGCCGGCGGCCCCGGCGCCGGGGAGTTTTCCCCGAGCAGAGTGGATGGAGGCGCCGTGGCCGGTCGTCCGCCTCCGCCGTGGCGGGCGGCTGGGGCGCCGGTGGAGGGGGCTGGCCTCTGTGGGGGAACGGAGTGATCTCTCACTCCACGGCTGGGACGAAGCCGCGAAAGGTGCCGTTGTCGCCGGGATGGTCGGGGGGACTCGTGGCGCGGGACTCAGGGTTCCCCATGCGGAGGCCCCCAGGCTCAGGCCCCTGGCAACAGAAGGCTGAGTAAGGAGGACCGGGCCCGGGCCCGGCTTTCGGGGCCTGCCCGGCCCCAGCGGCCGGCGCCAGGGAGGGGACCCCCGGAGGTTGAGGAGTGGGAGGCGTCGGCCTCCCCGGTGCCCGCCTCTCGGAGCTCCTCCTGGCGGTGCCGGAACGCGAGGACACGCGATCCCGGACAGGGCCCCGGGGGGGCGGCCCTGCGGCCCTGTGGTGCCCGAAGTGTGTTCGCCGGGCGTTTTCGTGCCAAATCTCACGAGCGTTCTGCCAAAATCGATCCCGATTTGGGCAGAACGCTCGTGAGAATTGGCCGGCGTTGGGCAGCCCTGGTCAGCGCCCAGTTCCGCGTGGAGCAGGGCACTTTCTCGCTCGGGGCATGTCGCGGCCACCCGGAAAACGAGCCGCGACGATTGGGCGCGGCCGGCGGCCCCGGTGCCGGGGAGTTTTCCCCGAGCAGAGTGGATGGAGGCGCCGTGGCCGGGCGCCCGCCTCCGCCGTGGCGGGCGGCCGGGGCGCCCGTGGAGGGGGCTGGCCTCTGTGGGGGAACGGACTGATCTCTCACTCCACGGCTGGGACAAAGCCGCGGAAGGTGCCGTTGTCGCAGCGACGGTCGGGGGGACTCGTGGCGCGGGACTCAGGGTACCCCGTGCGGAGGCCCGCAAGCTCAGGCCCCTGGCAACGAAAGGCTGAGCAAGCAGGCCCGGGCCCGGGCCCGCCTTTTGGGGCTGGCCCGTCCCCAGCTGCCGGCGCCGGGGAGTGGACCCCCGGAGGCTGAGGAGCGGGAGGCGTCGGCCTCCCCGGGGCCCGCATCCCGGAGCTCCTCCTGGCGGTGCCGGAACGCGACGACCCGCGACCCCGGACAGGGCCCCGGGGGGCGGCCCTGCGCCCCTGTGGTGCCCGAAGTGTGTTCGCCGGGAGTTTTCCGGCCAATTCTCACGAGCGTTCTGCCCAAATCGGCATCGATTTGGGCAGAACGCTCGTGAGAATTGGCCGGCGTTGGGTAGCCCTGGTCAGCGCCCAGTTCCGCGTGGAGCAGGTCCCTTTCTCGTTCGGGTCATGTCGCGGCCACCCGGAAAATGAGCCGCGACGGCGGGCGCGGCCGGCGGCCCCGGCGCTGGGGAGTTTTCCCCGAGCAGAGTGGATGGAGGCGCCATGGGCGGGCGCCCGCCTCCGCCGTGGCAGGCGGCCGGGGCGCCCATGGAGGGGGCTGGCCTCTGTGGGGGAATGGACTGATCTCGCACTCCACGGCTGGGACGAAGCCGTGAAAGGTGCCGTTGTCGCCGGGACGGTCGGGGGGACTCCTGGCGCGGGACTCAGGGTTCCACGTGCGGAGGCCCCCAGGCTCAGGCCCCTGGCAACGGAAGGCTGAGCAAGCAGGCCCGGGCCCGAGCCCGCCTTTCGGGGCCGGCCCGGCCCAGCTGCAGGCGCCAGGGAGGGGACCCCCGGAGGCTGAGGAGCGGGAGGCGTCGGCCTCCCCGGGGCCCGCCTCCCGGAGCTCCTCCTGGCGGTGCAGGAACGCGACGACCCACGACCCCGGACAGGGCCCCGGGGGGGCGGCCCTGCGCCCCTGTTGTGCCCGAAGTGTGTTCGCCGGGCGTTTTCCGGCCATTTCTCACGAGCGTTCTGCCCACATCGGGATCGATTTGGGCAGAACGCTCGTGAGAATTGGCCGGTGTGGGCAGCCCTGGTCAGCGCCCAGTTCCGCGTGGAGCAGGGCCCTTTATGGCTCGGGGCATGTCGCGGCCACCCGGAAAACGAGCCGCGACGATGGGGCGCGGCCGGCGGCCCCGGCGCCGGGGAGTTTTCCCCGAGCAGAGTGGATGGAGGCGCCGTGGCCGGTCGTCCGCCTCCGCCGTGGCGGGCGGCTGGGGCGCCGGTGGAGGGGGCTGGCCTCTGTGGGGGAACGGAGTGATCTCTCACTCCACGGCTGGGACGAAGCCGCGAAAGGTGCCGTTGTCGCCGGGATGGTCGGGGGGACTCGTGGCGCGGGACTCAGGGTTCCCCATGCGGAGGCCCCCAGGCTCAGGCCCCTGGCAACAGAAGGCTGAGTAAGGAGGACCGGGCCCGGGCCCGGCTTTCGGGGCCTGCCCGGCCCCAGCGGCCGGCGCCAGGGAGGGGACCCCCGGAGGTTGAGGAGTGGGAGGCGTCGGCCTCCCCGGTGCCCGCCTCTCGGAGCTCCTCCTGGCGGTGCCGGAACGCGAGGACACGCGATCCCGGACAGGGCCCCGGGGGGGCGGCCCTGCGGCCCTGTGGTGCCCGAAGTGTGTTCGCCGGGCGTTTTCGTGCCAAATCTCACGAGCGTTCTGCCAAAATCGATCCCGATTTGGGCAGAACGCTCGTGAGAATTGGCCGGCGTTGGGCAGCCCTGGTCAGCGCCCAGTTCCGCGTGGAGCAGGGCACTTTCTCGCTCGGGGCATGTCGCGGCCACCCGGAAAACGAGCCGCGACGATTGGGCGCGGCCGGCGGCCCCGGTGCCGGGGAGTTTTCCCCGAGCAGAGTGGATGGAGGCGCCGTGGCCGGGCGCCCGCCTCCGCCGTGGCGGGCGGCCGGGGCGCCCGTGGAGGGGGCTGGCCTCTGTGGGGGAACGGACTGATCTCTCACTCCACGGCTGGGACAAAGCCGCGGAAGGTGCCGTTGTCGCAGCGACGGTCGGGGGGACTCGTGGCGCGGGACTCAGGGTACCCCGTGCGGAGGCCCGCAAGCTCAGGCCCCTGGCAACGAAAGGCTGAGCAAGCAGGCCCGGGCCCGGGCCCGCCTTTTGGGGCTGGCCCGTCCCCAGCTGCCGGCGCCGGGGAGTGGACCCCCGGAGGCTGAGGAGCGGGAGGCGTCGGCCTCCCCGGGGCCCGCATCCCGGAGCTCCTCCTGGCGGTGCCGGAACGCGACGACCCGCGACCCCGGACAGGGCCCCGGGGGGGCGGCCCTGCGCCCCTGTGGTGCCCGAAGTGTGTTCGCCGGGCGTTTTCCGGCCAATTATCACGAGTGTTCTGCCCAAATCGGGATCGATTTGGGCAGAACGCTCGTGAGAATTGGCCGGCGTTGGGCAGCCCTGGTCAGCGCCCAGTTCCGCGTGGAGCAGGGCCCTTTCTCGCTCAGGGCATGTCGCGGCAACCCGGAAAACGAGCCGCGACGATGGGGCGCGGCCGGCGGCCCCGGCGCAGGGGAGTTTTCCCCGAGCAGAGTGGATGGAGGCGCCATGGGCGGGCGCCCGCCTCTGCCGTGGCAGGCGGCCGGGGCGCCCATGGAGGGGGCTGGCCTCTGTGGGGGAATGGACTGATCTCACACTCCACGGCTGGGACGAAGCCGCGAAAGGTGCCGTTGTCGCCGGGACGGTCGGGGGGACTCCTGGCGCGGGACTCAGGGTTCCCCGTGCGGAGGCCCCCAGGCTCAGGCCCCTGGCAACGGAAGGCTGAGCAAGCGGGCCCGGGCCCGGGCCCGCTTTCGGGGCCGGCCCGGCCCCAGCTCCGGCGCCGGGGAGGGGACCCCCGGAGGCTGAGGAGCGGGAGGCGTCGGCCTCCCCAGGGCCCGCCTCCCGGAGCTCCTCCTGGCGGTGCCGGAACGGGACGACCGGTGAGCCCGGACAGGGCCCCGGGGGGGCGTCCCTGCCCCCCTGTGGTGCCCGAAGTGTGTTCGCTGGGCGTTTTCCGGCCAATTCTCACGAGCGTTCTGCCCAAATCGGGATCGATTTGGGCAGAACGCTCGTGAGAATTGGCCGGCGTTGGGCAGCCCTGGTCAGCGCCCAGTGCCGCGTGGAGCAGGGCCCTTTCTCGCTCGGGGCATGGCGCGGCCACCCGGAAAACGAGCCGCGACGATGGGGCGCGGCCGGCGGCCCCGGCGCCGGGGAGTTTTCCCCGAGCAGAGTGGATGGAGGCGCCGTGGCCGGACGTCCGCCTCCGCCGTGGCGGGCCGCCGGGGCGCCCGTGGAGGGGGCTGGCCTCTGTGGGGGATCGGAGTGATCTCTCACACCACGGCTGGGACGAAGCCGCGAAAGGTGCCGTTGTCGCCGGGACGGTCGGGGGGACTCGTGGCGCGGGACTCAGGGTTCCCCATGCGGAGGCCCCCAGGCTCAGGCCCCTGGCAACGGAAGGCTGAGCAAGCAGGCCCGGACCCGGGCCCGGCTTTCGGGGCTGGCCCGGCCCCGGCGGCCGGCGCCAGGGAGGGGACCCCCGGAGGCTGAGGAGCGGGAGGCGTCGGCCTCCCCGGGCCCCGCCTCCCGGAGCTCCTCCTGGCGGTGCCAGAACGCGACGACACGCGATCCCAGACAGGGCCCCGGGGGGGCGGCCCTGCTGCCCTGTGGTGCCCGAAGTGTGTTCGCCGGGTGTTTTCCGGCCAGTTCTCACGAGCGTTCTGCCCAAATCGGGATCGATTTGGGCAGAACGCTCGTGAGAATTGGCCGGCGTTGGGCAGCCCTGGTTAGCGCCCAGTGCCGCGTGGAGCAGGGCCCTTTCTCGCTCGGGGCATGGCGCGGCCACCCGGAAAACGAGCCGCGACGATGGGGCGCGGCCGGCGGCCCCGGCGCCGGGGAATTTTCCCCGAGCAGAGTGGATGGAGGCGCCGTGGCCGGGCGTCCGCCTCCGCCGTGCCGAGCGGCCGGGGTGCCCGTGGAGGGGGCTGGCCTCTGTCGGGGAACGGAGTGATCTCTCACTCCACGGCTGGGACGAAGCCGAGAAAGGTGCCGTTGTCGCCGGGGCGGTCGCGGGGACTCGAGGCGCAGGACACAGGGTTCCCCATGCGGAGGCCCCCAGGCTCAGGCCCCTGGCAACGGAAGGCTGAGCAAGCAGGCCCGGGACCGGGCCCGGATTTCGGGGCTGGCCCGGCCCCAGCGGCTGGCGCCAGGGAGGGGAACCCCGGACGCTGAGGAGCGGGAGGCGTCGGCCTCCCCGGGTCCCGCCTCCCGGAGCTCCTCCTGGCGGTGCCGGAACGCGACGACCCGCGACCCCGGACAGGGCCCCGGGGGGGCGTCCCTGAGCCCCTGTGGTGCCCGAAGTGTGTTCGCCGGGCGTTTTCCGGCCAATTCTCACGAACGTTCTGGCCAAATCGGGATCGATTTGGGCAGAACCCTGGTGAGATGTGGCCGGCGTTGGACAGCCCTGGTCAGCGCCCTGTTCCGCGTGGAGCAGGGCCCTTTCTCGCTCGGGGCATGTCGCGGCCACCCGGAAAACGAGCCGCGACGATGGGGCGCGGCCGGGGGCCCTGGCTCCGGGGAGTTTTCCCCGAGCAGAGTGGATGGAGGTGCCGTGGCCGGGCGCCCGCCTGCACCGTGGCGGGCGGCCTGGGCGCCCGTGGAGGGGTCTGGCCTCTGTGGGGGAACGGACTGATCTCGCACTCCACGGCTGGGACTAAGCCGCGAAAGGTGCCGTTGTCGCCCGGACGTTCGGGGGGACTCCTGGCGCGGGACTCAGGGTTCCCCGTGAGGAGGCCCTCAGCCTCAGGCCCCTGGCAACGGAAGGCTGAGCAAGCAGGCCCGGGCCCGGGCCCGCCTTTCGGGGCCGGCCCGGCCCCAGCTGCTGGCGCCGGGGAGGGGACCCCCGGAGGCTGAGGAGCGGGAGGCGTCGGCCTCCCCAGGGCCCGCCTCCCGGAGCTCCTCCTGGCGGTGCCGGAACGCGACGACCGGCGAGCCCGGACAGGGCCCCAGGGGGCGTCCCTGCGCCCCTGTGGTGCCCGAAGTGTGTTCGCTGGGCGTTTTCCGGCCAATTCTCACGAGCGTTCTGCCCAAATCGGGATCGATTTGGGCAGAACGCTCGTGAGAATTGGCCGGTGTGGGCAGCCCTGGTCAGCGCCCAGTGCCGCGTGGAGCAGGGCCCTTTCTCGCTCGGGGCATGGCGCGGCCACCCGGAAAACGAGCCGCGACGATGGGGCGCGGCCGGCGGCCCCGGCGCCGGGGAGTTTTCCCCGAGCAGAGTGGATGGAGGCGCCGTGGCCGGGCGTCCGCGTCCGCCGTGGCGGGCCGCCGGGGCGCCCGTGGAGGGGGCTGGCCTCTGTGGGGGATCGGAGTGATCTCTCACACCACGGCTGGGACGAAGCCGCGAAAGTTGCCGTTGTCGCCGGGACGGTCGGGGGGACTCGTGGCGCGGGACTCAGGGTTCCCCATGCGGAGGCCCCCAGGCTCAGGCCCCTGGCAACGGAAGGCTGAGCAAGCAGGCCCGGGCCCGGGCCCGGCTTTCGGGGCTGGCCCGGCCCCGGCGGCCGGCGCCAGGGAGGGGACCCCCGGAGGCTGAGGAGCGGGAGGCGTCGGCCTCCCCGGGCCCCGCCTCCCGGAGCTCCTCCTGGCGGTGCCAGAACGCGACGACACGCGATCCCAGACAGGGCCCCGGGGGGGCGGCCCTGCTGCCCTGTGGTGCCGGAAGTGTGTTCGCCGGGTGTTTTCCGGCCAATTCTCACGAGCGTTCTGCCCAAATCGGGATCGATTTGGGCAGAACGCTCGTGAGAATTGGCCGGCGTT